>NC_051319.1:67146064-67453256 GCF_015220235.1 Choloepus didactylus | reverse complement strand
CAGCCTCATCCATTAGAATTAGTTTTATTTTAAGAAAAGACTTTATAGAATCTTTATCATCCACCTTGACCATCTGTAGAGAGCAGACCTCTCGTTTTCTAAATACAGTCTGCAAAAACTGGACTGACTTGTTAAATTTCCGTGAGATTAGATAATCCATTTTCATCAGAGTTGCCAGCCATTTTTTTTTTTTTTTTTTCAGTTTAGTTAATGAAGGAGAGGGTCTGCGCATTGAATATGCTCATTACATACAAATTAGAGTTAAAACAGTGGCTTCCCAACCCCAGGAATGTAAGTGCTAATGAACAGAAAAAAGGTCTCCAATGAAAAATAACTCAGGAGAGCTACATCTCCTCACCACTGTTTGCAGCACTTGGGAAAAGGTTCTAATATTAATACCTCTTGTCAGAAAACCCTTACAACCTCTATTAAATCATTTTCTCTATCAACGGTGCTGTAGTTATAAATAGGCTCACAATGAATTCTGAATTCTCGACATGTAAATCATGCCACATACCATTATCTGATATCCTTGAATTAGGTATGCGTGGCCTTGGGGGCCTTAAAGGATAGGTCAATGCAACCAGCTGTCTCCTCTAGTAATAACTGCTGTACGTTAAAGACTAACAGCCAGACAATAAATAACATTTTCAAATCTGCATCTAGACTTTGAGTAGGAGAGAAATGAATAATGATTTCCTTGCTGCTAGATTGGACTTAAGCAAAAGGTCAAACCTTTCAGCGAAAGGAACAACAGCCCTACGATCTAAATAATCATAGACAAAAGTGTGTGTGTGTAAACCTGTAAGCAGGATAATTAACAGGTCTATTTGCTTTTAGTGTGTACCGTTGTGCCATTTTATTCTTGCAAAAGCCATTTTCTTTCATGTCTATGGCTCATTCCTACACTCCTAAAGGAAGGTGAAAGGTTAACGGATTAAAACCAGTTTAGAACAAGTGGCTGAGAATAATTGATATTATATTTTTCATTGTATTTAAATAAATCAAGTGCATCTTTTTAAGTCAGACAAGGTCTTTGTGTGTGGATTACATTGAGACAGAATTATATTTTATAAGTAAAATATCTAAGAGCTTATTTGCAATGTTCTTAAATTAAAAAAAAAAAAAAAAAAAAGAGGATAAATTGGCCTGTGAAAAACCTGCTGTGAGATTTAAATTTTCTTCCACCCTACACCTCTGGAAATATCACCTACATCAAAAGATTGAAGCCATATTAATGTTTCTTTTATGAGAGGGAAGACCTAATAGACTATAGTTTATCTGAAAATAATGTTTGTTATTTTATTTGTGTGATTGTGTGTGTGAGTGTGTGTGTGTGTGATCAAATTATGCCCTAATTAGCTGTGGTGCATCTCAGATACTAAAATGTATTCTGTTTAATTGCAGTAAAACAAATGTAGCATCTTTACCATTTGCTTTCACAACCTCTTCTATCACTATGTATCTGTGTGAACAATGTAAGAAACCTCCACCCACACCCTCCTTTGGGGAGGGACTTTCTTAGTGGTGATACAAATATTGTTGTGTTCTCTCGCAAGTAATTCACTAGTGGCTCATTTCCATCAGCTTTTATTTCACAGCAATTGTAAAATAAACCACTCGTACAACATGCTGTTAATGTCTAGTCCCTGGGGTGTAACTGATGCTCCATGGTATGGGTCATGTGCTAGCTAAAGTGTGCATTAAAAAGATAGAAATTAATAGTACTACCACTGATTCAAGCTAAATGGTATTCAATGGGCAATGTCACTCCTTTAATAGTATCATAGTATGTTGTTTTGTTGGTTTCTTTTACAGTCTGATTTCAATGCAAAAATAAGCAAAAAATACAGAACATACTAATGTAATGAATATGTTAGAGGCAGAGATGGTCATATACTGAAGTTGCATTTACAGGTTACATTCTTTTCACTTCAGTTTTGACCATTTTATATTTGATGAGAGTAAAACTAGAACTTAATATAAATAATGCTAACTCTTATGTGCTTGGCTATTTGTGTATTCTAGCTAGCTAGGTATTTTGAAAGCGAAAATGATAAGCCTTGCTTTTTCTTAATTATATATATGTATAGATAGATATAATTATATAATTACAGCTATAGGTATATAGCTATATATATATATATATATATATATATATACTCATATGCCTTTTAGGCGTATAAATCATGTAACTGGTTTCAAAGATAGCATTTTTGTAATATGTTATGTACTAATTTTAACTGAGCATTATTTAATTATATTATCTTTGGCGATAATTAAAAAGTCCATCATAATACAATTCTTTTTCAAAACATTCTTAACACCTTGTGATATTGTCACTCTTAAGCTGACAACACTGCCTGAAGATTAACAGATGGCACATGTTTCATCTTCCAGATAAAGATGTTAGCATATTGAATAGATTATTTGAGCACACAGGAGAACATTTTAACTGCTTGTCAGTACCAAGTTCTGGACTAGGTGTCTTTCACGTTCAGGTAATTCAAGGATCATGACACCACCTGGTGCAATCCCTACCTGTCCCAGCATAATTTGACATGAAACTCCACCCCTTTTCTTAATTTATACTTCTGTTTCCATTCGAAGATTTATAAAGTTCCTCACTAAGACCTTTGTATCAGATTTTATCAAATATTCAGTGATATGGAAAATAGCATAATCAAACTGGGGAAACTATTAAAATTGGACTCCAGGCATTCAGCAATTTTAAAAACTTACCTATTGCACTTCTTGCTAAATCATGTTTCTTATAATTTCTAAATTTCTTGCTCCAACTTCCCTCTCTAGATTTTGCCTCCCTCCCCAATGCCAACTTTATATTCTCTCTGCTCTTTTTTTTTTTTTTTTCATCTTTATTGGACAAATGGAAATTCTTCAGTAATTCCTTCTGGGCCTCCTCTGCTGGTTATAATCTCTTCTGGATTCCCGGTCTCTACTTGAGATACTGATATGCAGAGTGATGGCTATTATTATCACCTTCTACTGCTAAAACATTATTGTTGCAGAATGCCACAATATTTTGAAGTTTTGCCAGTGTCTTCCAGCATTTTTCAAGCTTCTGAATTTGTAGTTCCTTGAAACATGAGGCCCTGTCTCTTAAGACCAGGAGGCTAGAAGATTCCATCCATACCATCCTTGGAATTTCAGAAATGCAGAGGAAAATACATCAAACTTCAACTTTGAGATTCAAAGCAGGCTTTTGATGCCAGTGGTAGAAACAGTAGCTTTGAAAGAGAAGGCTTTCTTGATTTACAGAAGACTCATTTTGGGGGCTTCAATATTTGAGGTTTAGGGCAGCATATTCATATCAGCCCTCAAACTGGAAAAAAACTTAGATCTATCTTTCAATAGCAGAACGAGTAAATCTATTCTGTTTTATTTGTTCACTAGACTACTAAGCAACAAGGAAAATGAATGAATTACATGTGAGAATATGGATGAAACTCATAAGCCTCCTTTGAATGGAAAAAGCCAGACAAAGTAGCAAACATAATGATGATTTCATTTATATGAATTTTTTAATTCAACGTTATTGAGATATATTCACACACCATATAATCCATCCAAAGCATGCAATCAGTGGCTCACAATATCATCATATAGTTGTGCATTCATCATCACAATCAATTTTTGAACATTTCATTACTCCGAAAAAAAAAAAAAAACACCCCAAACATTCCACACTCCTTATCCCCCACCCCATTTTTTGTCATTATTTTATTATTCATCTACCCATACACTGGATAAAGGGAGTGTCAGTCACAGGTTTTCACCATCACACTGTATATGACTTTTTTTTTTAATTAAATTCAGTTTTATTGAAATACATTCACACACCACACAATCATCCATGATATACAATCCACTGTCCACAGTATGATAACATAGTTATGCATTCATCACCACAATCTATCTCTGAACATTTTCCTTACATCAGAAAGAACCAGAACAAGAATAAAAAATAAAAGTGAAAAAAGAACACCCAAATCATCCCCCATCCCACCCCATTTGTCCTTTAGTTTTTATCCCCATTCCTCCACTCATCCATACATTAAATAACGGGGGTGTGATCCACAAGGTCTTCACAATCACACTGTCACCCCTTGTAATCTATATTATTATGCAATTGTCTTCAGGAGTCCAGACTGCTGGGTTGGAGTTTGGTAGTTTCAGGTATTTACTTCTAGCTATTCCAATACATTAAAGCCTAAGAGGTGTTATCTCCTTTTTTTAAAAAAAAAAAAACAAAATTAACCTATAATTCTAGAGTCAGGATAGTAGTCATTAGGCATAGGAAGGTAGAAATTTTGGGGGACAAAGCATTTGTGCAGTGCTGGGTGCATTTCTATCTTTTGATCTGGGTGGGACTTAAATAGGCATATTCACTCTGTGAAAATACATTAAGCTATGTACATTTATGATGTGATTCCTTTTCTGAATATGTATTAAATAAAATAATTTTAAAATTACAATGACTGTTATGAATCCATTTATATAAAATATGTTATTGGTTCATGAATAGATTAAAAAATGAATGAAATAATTTTTTGATATCCAGATTACATTGGTAATGGAAGAAAGCAAGTTGTAAGTAATGTATCTACTGGTCTTCTATTCTGGTAAAACAAACAAACAACAAACAAATGACCTACATATGTGTATGTGTTTATACATTTGTATAAGCAGGAGGAAAAGGGGAAGAATATATACCAGATGTTAATACTGGTTACAACAGCAGAGGTAGAACTAGGGATTTGGAGCCTGCGCATGGGGAGGGGGCAGAGAGTTTTTACATTCTTTATTATATTATGCAATGTTCCAATAAGCATGCATTAATGTTGTAATCTCAGAAACATTAAGAAATGAAAATATTTTACAAATGAAAAGTGAGTTGAAGCCTGACCTAAATAAAATGCATTTAAGACTACGTAGATCCATCAGCATGAATTTTCCCCACCTGGCAAAGATAAATGAAGATTCCAAAATATGGATGAGGAAATAAGAGTCAAAAATGGAAGCAAGAGAATAAGATTCTATGGGATGAAGAAGCATGACCAGATGAAGTATAGTTTAATATGATTAGTGATATCATGATGTACTGAAATGTTACCAGGTCTCACCAGCCTTGGGATAAAATTGAAGCCATATTGAGATCAATAACTTCTGCTCTCATCACTTAATGTTGAAGAACATTCATGTCCTTTGAAAATATTCTCAAGTATTTCTGGGGACCTGAATTTGTCTCATAGGAACTGACATACCCATTGGCCAGCTGGGCACAACCCAATATTTACAAAAACTCTCTTGGAAAATGCTCCTTCAGTTCTGCCCCTGCCTTCTCTCTCCACCAACTCATAACACATACGAAGTCCTTGCAGTGACATCCCTTCTTCGCACATCTTCTCCATGGTCTCCCCATCAGGGCTTGTGCCTCAGGAATAGAAAAATAAGTATGAGAATAAAAAGAAAAGTTCCCCTGCATGGCAACACATGTGAACAAATGCCCTTGAGGGATCACCAACCACTGCGTATAAAATCAGCTAAACTCTTGTGACAAGTCTAGTCTCAGGAAGAACATGTCTCTGCAGAGAAGTTATGGGATGTGAGAACCTAAAGTCTACTGGAGAAAGTCACTTGGTCATCACCTTTACAACTTAGGCTACATCCAATTACAGCTATTTGCAAACTTTCTTTTGACCTTGATATTTTTATAGTAATCATGCTCACAGGCTATAGTGGGAAGCTATTTTTCAGTTTCTCCATCAGTAATGCAGTACGTCTTAGAGGCTGCGTATCTGAATTCCCCCTGGATTTTGTTTAAAGTTCCTTCAGAGGCTATCCCCAGTCCAATCACTTGACAATGCTGCTTCCTAATTTTTCTCATTCCAGAACTCTCACACTTTGTTTCCTGTTTATTAATTAATTTAATTAGTTATTTTCCTGAAGTAAAACCGTTTAAATATGCCATTAGTTCTCAAATTCCTGTTTGTCCCCCTTTGAGCCAGCATCATCAAAACATGGAGCCAAATGAAAGTCTCTTTTTGAACCACCCTGTTAATTGCATCCTGCTTAGATTAGCTCATTCCAAGTTAAGTAATGGACGATATCGTGAATGCCCTGTGTTGCATGCGTACCAGTTACACTATAAGTGAAGTGTTAGAAGGGGACTAGCACACTGCCTTGCAATTTCCCATTAACCCAGACATGCTCCCTCTGAAGTGTGAGCTCTTGGAAGGCAGGGTTTAAGTCTTACTAATTTTGAATCTCCAGTACCCAGAGCAATGTCTAAAACATTGGGCATAATAGATACAGGATTGATTCATTCAGTACCATTACGCCTGAAACGTTGTGCTGAATTTTGGGAAATAAAGAATAAAACAAGAGAAAGTAACTTTAAGATACAGTCTGGTAAGGATAAAAGACAAGTTAACAGTTAAAATTGCATGGGAAAAATGCTCTTATGAAGACATATGAAATTACTAGAGGAGTAAATATAACAGAATGATTAATACTGCCTGAGGGGGTTAGAGGCATCCCTTTGAATGCTTATAATCCTGAATACTCAGTATTTGACATAGAATCTTGGCCCCTTGTTTACTGGCTGAACCTTCTGCAAAGTTCTCAATCCTTCTTTGAAAGAAGGCAGTATTTGCCACACATCTGCAGAACTCCTTACTGATTGACTGGCACGAACTTACTATTACATAAATCAGTGTCTGTGTGTGCTTCATAGACAGCATCTGGTTTAGCCTATAGGCCTTGGAATATTCATTTAGTTCATGCTACAAACTTGACTCCTTTCACTCTGCATATGGTTTCCAGAAAAAAAAAACAAATGAAATTGGTCTCAGTGTACACTTAAGAGTGGTTCTGCTTCCACATCTGATGTTGTTCCAGACCATTCTCCCTGCTCTTTGGTTTTTACTAAAATTATCTGTGAGAACATCTCTTTTAAATCTTGGCTCCCCAGCTATTTAGGTGAAACCAAAGTGAAGAAAACAGAGCTTGAACTTCCCAGAATGTTCTACAAATGAATGGCTCACAAAGCTGTTGTTACTTTTTAGAAGAATTTTGCTATCCCTTAATATGTGAACAATAATAGTCACTAAGCAAACATATGTAAGAAATCACTAAGCACGTATATCCCTTTACTTCCTAAAATAGGAAGACATATTTCTTCTCTTCCCAGCTCTGTCATGCCCCAAAATGTAAGGAAAAAAACAGTAGACTGAGAGCTTAAGAATCAATTATTAGGGTAGGTTAATGCTGCCTCCCACAATGTTGTCAAGAAACCCACATGTGTCATATTAGAGTTGCATTTTCATTATCTGCACATACCTGGCTTTGAGCAGGATTATACGAGTTGGATTAATTTTTATATGACCATCCAGTGGCTCTGTGTGGAACCATATGGGAGACATTTTGTTCTCATCAACTTCCTTTTACCCCTTCCTTCCACTGCATTGCTTTAAACAGAACTTTCATTCTCTTTAACTATCTGCAGGTTTTATTCTGTTCAGAGAGCAAAGCACTAAAATATTATGACCTCGAAGTGATGGCTCAGCGACAGGGTCTCTCTCAAAAGCCATCCCACAGCTGTGCATCGATCGCACGTGATGGTGGCCTGCTGGAGGCTGTGTGCAAGGCTGTAGGTTGGGCTGATTGCAGTTTGTTCTCTTTGATCTCCTTGGTAGGATGCTTGCAGCATGCTTTGCTTCTCTCTTGTGGTCTATAAGGAAGTGGAAGTATCCAGTATTCAGCCCTGTTTTTACAATAATGTTCACCAAGCCTGAAATTCACTTTACAAAGAGGGTGGATGTTTTGTTAAGGGAATGGTTAGTAGGAGATTTTCTGAGATTTCACTTCAAGTTCCAACCTTTTATAATGCTATCAAACCTTCTCTGTAAAGATTTCAGCATGATTATTTGCTAAACACTCTGCAGGGGAGGAAAAGGGCAAATATCAATGACTTTCTATAGAGAAGGAGCCATGGGAGTGGGAAGATGGTAAAATCAACCAGGATTTGAACTTAGGTTTTCTTAATACTCAAGATCTTTTTCCCTCATTCTCTGGCCATCTGTTTTTCTTCATGTCTCTCAGTGGCTCCATTCTCTGGGCAGAGAAAACAGTGAAAGAAGCAATAAAAAAGTTATTCCTCTGTGTGCATGAGTGCTTGTAAATAGGTGTGGGGTGGTGGAAACCTGTGACGGAAAATCCAAGCATCAGTTATAATCATAAGGTCTATTATCCTTCGCCACAAGAATTTGAAATAACCTGGCACTGGAGGCATTTTACACTAGGTAGAGGCAGAGTCTGTGTCAAATGAATGGACTTTTAATTCTATTGAACATTTGGTTGTTTAAAAACTGGCATTATGAGTAAATGCATATTTAAAATATAGCTGCCACTTAAAGTGTCTTACGTAAAGCAGGTTAATTTTCTTCAAATGACAGCTTCCCTCATAATGAGGTAAAAGTACTATATGAAGTTAACTGTCACTTAGTATTTTTATTTCACATTCCTGCTCAGAATATTAAGTGGCAGGTACTTTCATACAATACATTTAATCCTTTGATGGAATTTGAGGGCAGGCTAGAAAGTTCTTTTAATTTTTTTTTTAAGTCCATATCTTGTTCAGGTTTAACATTTACTCATGATGACACCTCATCCCTTGCCTTCCTATTTAAATGCTAGAGGTTAAAATTTCTTATGGAAATTCTATTTAACAGAAAGCATTATTTTGCATAATTACAATCTGGCTCAACCTCAATTCATCCAACATTTATTATAACATTTAAAGGTCTCTGAAATACCTCTGAAGGTGTTTTATCCCCCTCATTTTTTAACAAATGGCAAAATTTTCAAAAGTAGTATGCCCAAGTTTTCTCCTTCCCTCTCTCTCATCTCTCTCTTTTGGTCACAGCACCACTGGGCAACTATTTTCCGATTTGCTAGATCTCATTCATCATTCACTTCAGCCCTCACCTGACCAAAGTCTCTTTCAAACTTACTGCCATTGGTCCATCACTTTGCTCAGAGCTGTTGGACTGAAGCCTCCATAAATTTCACAATCTACAAAGTGTTTATTAGTAGAAAATTCTACTTCTTGTCCTAGACATTTAGACAACATGATGTCTATTCACTCAGTTCTGTCAAATGAAAATTTGAAATTTAAATAGTCACAACTCATAGCAAAGATAATATAATTGACATATTTTAAATTGCAGCCCTGGGATGATTTTGTATTTTTAAAAAATACAATTGCTCAGTGACCAGATTAATCTTGAAGTCTGGAAATATGAGAATGTCAGTTAAAACTGGAAATATTAGTGAGCCAGGCTATTATTTTCTTGATTTTTTTTTCGTATCTGTACTCAGGATAAATAATTTTATTTATTTACAATAAATAATATATATAACATAAACAATGCTAATTTGTCGGCACTTAGGAATTATCTTGAAGGTTGTTGCATCACTAAGAAATGTCTGACACAAATAAATGTCATAGGGATTGTGACTTATTTTATTAAAATGTTTCTTTCCATTCCAACTTCTCCAAGAAAATAATGCTATTCTCACATTTAAAAAAAATCATTGCTATCACATCAGTAACACAATTGGTGTCTAAGAACATCAAATGGTAAATCCAAGCATATTAATTACATCATTAAAGTAGCATTTGGCACACTGCTGAGATACATTACAATAACAATAACCTTTCTGTTTAGTAAGATTCACTACCAGTGTGTTATGCAGAAGTTGCATAGGATGAAGATATCCCATTCCATCACCTCATGGCAGAAATCAACATAGTCAGAGCAACAAAGAGTGAGTATTTCCATAAAAATGACATTATACTATTTGTGTGTGTGTGCACATGTGAGTGTGTGTGTGGATGTGTGGAATGCCACAATTCGAAAGCTAGATAAACTGCTCCAGAGAAAGCAGAGTTGCTTGGTTACATCTGCTGAAAACAGTGCTGTGTATGAGAGCTCATGTCAGCCCAGTAATTACCACAACTGAGATAAAGCCTGTGCTAAATGTCACCTGCAGCTGACAAGCACAGGAAGCCAAGCACCGCTAAATGAATCAATTACTCTGAGAGTGCTTAGCTCTACAGGCAAGGTAAAAACATTTGTCTTGTGTATAAAAGGAAAAAAAAAGTATATGGAAAAAGAGAAAAAGTCAGAAACACATATTCATAATGAAAACCTGACCCCAAATCCCCACTGCCCACTCAGAAGTTCATTAGGTAAGAAGGCTAACAGATACAATCAGGCTGAAGGAGGAATATTAAAGCATTGAGCATCTCTGTGAGTCAGACAGAGCCTTCTACCTTCTACCACAAATTGCTCATTAGTCAGAGCAGTGCAATTTCCCACAGCCTAGAATGATCCCCAAAAGACAGCTGAGGTTCATATTGACAACAACCAACCAATGGCATGCTGCAACAGCTTGTCTGTATCTGCATTTCAAGCCCATGCACACAATGTCTATTTTTAAAAATCTTAAATAGTAGGGGATTTACTGGTGTTCTAATAAACATTACTGACAAAAGCAGGATTAAAAATGTCAGTGTGAAGAAAATGCCCTCTCTCACTCCTAGCTATTTCCTCTCTTTATTACCTACTTAAGAAATCATTTTCTCCAGTTGTAACTTTACTTTTAGCTGTTTTGTAATGTGATCTGGTTACCAAAAACTCTCTCCTCACCTGATAGCCTAACATTTTTCTGACACATAAATGGAAACCTTTCACCTACAGAGGGCATGGAGTGCACTGTAGAAGACTGAATTGTGTCCTCCACAGAAACATATTCACATCTGAACTCCAGATCCTGTGGGTCTGAACTCATGTGTAAATAGGGCCTTCAAAGATCCTATTTGGATGAAGCCAAACTGAATCCAGTGGACCTAAATTGAAGATGGCGGAAGTCCTTAGAACCAGAGGAATTTTGGGTGCACGCAGTCAGTAGAAGGCAGAGGAGAGAGACATTGCCATTCGACAGAGGCAGGGAGTGAGCTACAACCAGGACACTACAGACTTCAGAGAAAACATGTCCCACCAATACCTCAAGGTTGAACCTTAGCCTCCAAAACTGTGAGAAAATAAATTCCTGCTGGTTAAGCCCAATTACTGTGTGATATTTTCCATAGCAACTGTGGCATGCCAAGATAGGCACCAAGCACTGAGGACCCAGGGTGAGATGAAATCATGTAACTAGAATGACTTGCTTGGCACCAACTTGGGGATGATGAAGTGGAGCTTGTTGCAGAGACTCTGCTAGAAGGTTTTCATGAGCATCTCCCATTACCATGGTGAATTTTCCTAGTTTTACGGTCTTACTCCCCGATTTTAGTCTCAGAAATCTTATTTTTTGAACTCCACAAGTGGATTCAGCTTTTGGGTTGCACTCACATGAACTAAGCTTGTGAGACTGATATATAAAGAGAGAGGATGCAAAAATGAATATTTACAATAGTACATCAGTACCACAGGGTCTGGGACTATCTGAAAATGGACCACATAAGTAGCCAAATCATCTTTAGAAGAGGTTTCATTATGAATATAGAATAAAAATCAGGGGGATTAGATCAATTGAATGTTTAATTGCATCCTTATTATTGGGATTGCCCTGCCAGTGGGATGGGAATATTAGAAATCTGCTGGCTGTAGCTCCCAGCATCTGTTTTCGCATTAAAGCTGTGCTTACCAATAAGACTGGGGACTTCAGCTTATTGATAATCTACCATTTATTGAATGCTTATTATGTACCAGGCACATGTCCTAAATACCTTCCATGCTTTATCTTATTTATTCATCAAAAAGATCTGTGGTGAAATTGTGTTATTATTCCAGTTTTAAACTTGCCCAGGTTTTCAGTATCTATCAACCACTTTTAACTGTCAATTGGCCCACACAAGACCACTAGTTTTAGACAAATTTAAAAATTATCACAATGTAAATGCATGTAAATTATATTTTAAATATCAGTAACAGTTTTCTATAATTTGCAGCAAGGGTGAATAAACCAAAGCCAAAGGCCAAATCTGGCCTGTCTCCAGTTTTTGTATAGTCTCTGAGCTAAGAATGGTTTGTACATTTTAAAATGGTTAGCAAAAACAAAGACTAGAATACTATTTCTTGATATGTAGAAATACATGATACATGAAAAATATAAGGAAATTCAAATTTCAATGTCTATAAATAAAGTTTTATTGAAACACAGCCATGTTCATTTGTTCATGTATTAATCTATGAATGTTTTTGTGCTACAATGGCAGAGCTAAATAGCTGTGACAGAAACTATATGACCTTCAAAGCATAAAATATTTACTAGCTGGTCCTCCACAGAAGATGTTTTCCAAGCTCTGATTTAGAGGGATGATAATTTCCAAAACTTTTATCAGAGTTTGAGGGTGAGCTTAAGCTTAGGTGATATTCCACATTTAGGATAGTTTGTTTACTTGTTTTTTTTATTTCTACTAAATCAAGAAAGCCTAATTATCGGAAATCCTTGATATGGTAGCAAGTGTTTGATAATAGGACAGATGGTTATGAATATTTGGATCAAACGTGGACTCAAAAATGTTGGAGTGATTCTTACTGAAAACTACCTCCAGTGTTCTCTTAGATCCTTGGACAAAGAGTATAAGGCAAGAGCTGGAAGGTTGAATATTTCTCTGTGGGGGATCTAGTGGGTTGAGGCCTGTCCTCATTTTTGGCTGTAGTCAACTTGGGAATGTATTGTTTATATTGTGTTTCATTATTTGGATGTGGTTTTTAAAACGTGGTCCAAAATTCATCATAAATTAAGTTTTCTGAGTGAAAAATCATCATATGTTGGGAAAGTCAAGCACTTGGGGATGAAGCCATTTGTATCTCTGCTCTTGATTTAAAAATCCTGATATCTTATCCTTGATATTAAAAATTATACCTTTTTTAAGTTCTGAAGTATAAGTTTAACCTATTTGAATATTCACTAGATTGCTCAGATATGTTTCTCAAGTAAGCTGCCTGACATAGAAATGGTCTTTATTGATGTCATCTGTTACATGAAGAAATGGCATCATATCCCTTCTGTCAAAAATCCATGTTAAAACCTTTCCCTCCACTGTCAGGGAAGAGTTCAGTTAACTTCTTTGGGAAAAGCAGTCTTGTGTGCATAGCCCATTTCTTTACTTATCTAAATGACATATACTTAGTAGGTATTGTGTGATTGTATTAATACATTTTTCTGTTTCCTTCAACAATTAAATCAAGAGGCAAATGTTTTTAGCATTTCATATATAATTTTAAATTATATAGGCAATGGCTGCATTATCATTTCAAAAATATTAAAACAGAGATAAATTTAAAGTAAGCCTTAACTATAAAACACAGTCCCATTCCTTTCTCTAGAAGCAACAGTTTTATCAGCTTCAGGGATAGTTTTCTCAAATTTTTATATTAATTAACATATAGAGATGTTTTTAGTTTTATGTATGATTTTAATATAAATATTGTAATATGGTATGTATTCTTTTTTAGCTTGCTTTTTTTTCATTCAACAACACATCTCTTACTGTTTAATGCTACAAAATAAATGTCTTATAATATATTTAATAATTTCCCTATTACATTGGTGCTGTAATCAATATCCTTGTTTATTTTCCCTCGTGCACATGAAACAGTGTTTCTCTAGGGCTAATACCAAGAAGCAGATTTGCCGAAGTTTCACCCATTTTCAATTTTAAGTTGGTCTTCAAAAAGTTACACATGGGAATGATATGAGGGCATCCATTCCCTACATTCTTGACAATATTTTGACTTTTCCGAGGTAGAAGGTGAAAAATGGCATTTGTTGCTGTTTTGTTTTTTAAGAAAGTTAAGCGTCTTTTATATGTTTAATCGTTTGATTTCTCTCTTCTCTGATTTGTCTGCTCATATATTTTGCCCATTTTTCTACTGGGCTCATTGTTCTTTACTTATATACTTTATATAATTTCAATATTATAGATGGAAAATATTGTCTTCCCAGGCTGGTGTCTATCTTGACTTGAATGACAGTATCTTATGTCAAACAAAAGTTTTAATTTTCTTTTCAAATGTATCAGTCTTTTCACATTGACTTACTATTTGCTTCCTGTTTAAGAAGACATTTCTTTTTCTACATGATTTTCAAAATGTTTTATTCAGAACAGTTTATTCTTTTAAATGGTGTGAGATAGGAACCTAGCAATTTTTCCAAATTGTTAGCAGATTGCCCTATCATACTTTATTCAGTATTTATTCTTTCCCTCTGATTAGAACTTAAATTTTCATATATACATAAGCATTTTCAAGACCTGTATTCTATTCTGTTGATCTGCTTGTCTATTGTTGGCTAATACCACAATATTTTAGGGACTTTATAATTATTTTTAGTATCTGGTAGTGTGATTTGCTTGCCATTATTTTCCTTTTCAATTTTGTCCCAGATATTCTTGCACATTTGCTTGCATGAGTGTAGAATCAGCTTATTAAGACCAATGGAAAGAACTCCTAAAAATTGTATCATGATTTATTTGAATTTAAAAATCAATTTTAATATGAGTTTAAGAATTTTTATACTTTTGAATTTTCCCTTCCAAGAAAATGGCATAGCTCATCATCATTCGGATCTTATTTTATGTCATTCAGTAAAACTTTGTGGTTTTCCTCATAAAAAATCTGTACATTTTATATTTATTCCAACACATTTTAGGCTTTGGTCCTATATGGAATAAAATATTTTCTATTGTATTTTGTTGCTGCTTATTGCTAGTGACAGTACAAATTTGGCTTTTCATGGCAAGCCAATGCCCATATACCTTTCTATTTAAAGGACAATCACTTTGTGGGAATCTGTTGGCTTAGGTGTAAATTTAAGCCTTTCTAGCTGGATGCTCCTACCCAGAATTTTGATCTTAAGAGAATAAATCAATATTCAAGGAAAATTGAGCTTATTCTAAGGAAGGGAGAAAATTCAAGCACCTATGGTGGCATATGTCTATGGGTGGTTGTGTCAGGGGTATTGTTGTGATTGTCCTGTGTGTGTGTATGTGTGTGTTCTGTATGTGACTTGTGTTCTACCATTTCACCCTCCTTAGCTACTGCCTACCCTCTAAGCCATTCTTTTCCAGCCATCTCATTGCTCCCATGAACTGTTACCCTTATAGGAAATTCCTTATCTATTTCAACTAATCAGAGTTTGTTTCTCTGTCTTGCAATCAAGAACACTGGCTGAATAGATTTTGGCACTAAGAAGTGTCTGAAAAATATGGGATTGGTCATCTTCCCTGGGCATGGCTAAAGTTCATGAAAATCCTGTCAAAATTCAGTGTAATCAGCAGTCTACTTGAATGAAGAGGTTATTGCAGCCAAGGTTTTGAGGGACCATGTAGCTGTTGACATTTAACACCATAAAAGGTAAGTGAAATTTAAGGAACATATGGCAAAATAACTACTTGTAATAACACCACACAGTTTAAAGAAACAGAACAATCAAACTCAAATTTACAAATTCTTATTATAAGGGCTGCACTGAAAACAAGAGATTTCCCATGACTCTGCCAATAGGAACTTTCTGTCTTGTAATTAAAGAGCTAGGGTAACATAGTAAACCAAATTCAAAATTTGATGTAGTATATTACTGAAATACACTGTTATTTGAATGCACAGCCTCGCCAAGTCTTTTCCTTGTATTTTAGGGTATTGATTGGTGGTAAGAGTGATTCTCAACAATTTAGATGGAGATCATTTAAAGTAATTGAAGGACTCTTATCCCCCACTGAGCTTTTATTGATCATTAAAGCACAACTCTCCTCTTGTTTGATGAGGGGTGTCCCCCCTTGCTTGAAGATGTTATAACTCCCTTGTCTATGGATGCTACCTTGCAAAATGAGTCCAATTCCATCCAAACAACCAGGCTTATAGGTAGAGTCAGATTCCAGTAGGGCCCAAGGGGCCAACAGTAAGATCAAAACTGAGAAGTGAAAGACTAACACAACAATTGCAGAACTTTGGTAGTTTATGTGCACAAAAAAATCTAAGGAATATGTGTGAGAATGAATTCTCAGGTTTCACATCCAAGAAGAGAGAAACAACATTTTAGTTCAGGCTAAATTTAGTAATATACATTCACATATAAGACCTTGAATTCAATTGCTTGCCCAAGCAGCCAGTAGTTCTGCTAGCTGACAGAATACTGGACTCAACAGTGTCCTACACGGAAAGCAATTGTCAGAAATCCATTTTTGTTAAATAAAATGTTAAAAGTCTTGGATAATTTTATTCATCTAAGGCTAAAATTCTAATTGAAAACTTTAGCCACGTATTTCAAGAGCACTTAATGATAAACATCTAATGAAGCTATTGGCACAAGTGTTTTGAGAATTTAAATATATTACCGGGTTAGCCATTACACCAGGTAAGGCAGAAATTTAGAGACTATCTACAAACCATTTTTTTTGTAAAAATATAAGCTAAATCTACACTTATTCTTTATCTAGTCATCATTAAGTTAAATTTCTGTACCTGTTAACTAAAAAGACCAAAGAGATTTTTCTATAATATCTGGAGGATTGTTTTAGTAGCCACTTTCCAAATACTCTAACATTAATTTACAAATGATATTTGTTATAGAAAACTGCATTTGTTAAAATGTCTCTTGTAAAGAATTTTATTTCTTCACTCCTCTCTCAATGTAGATAAAATTTGCTCACCAGCTTTGTGATAGTTAACTCACTAAATATGACTTCCCTGACTTGTTATAATTAATTGAACCAGTATATACCAACAGTGCATTCTTTTAATTTTGAAAAGAAAATTGATACATTGTTCTAATAGTTTAGTTTTATAACATCGTATAAGTTTTTGTTTTTCTCCTTTGGCATGTTACACAAGAAAGAATTGTGTGCTTTTGTCATTTACACCACTCAGTGGGCCTTGAGACGTTACTTTTATTGAAAGCCTTGCTAAGGGCATGGACATGAGAGCCTCAGCATCTTTGCAAAGAGCTGTGGTGGATCTTCTCTCTGCTACTGGAATGTTGGTGGAAAATACTGCAATTTAAATGGGCTTTGTGATTTCATTGGAAGGGGAATTTCCAGGGGATGGTAAAGGCCAAGAAACAGCACTTAACTATTAAAAGCAAAGAGTGCTAGTTACCATGGTAAATGGAATGATCTAAACCACATGAGTCTTCAGTAGTATTTAATTGATCATGGGAACCCTCGATGAAATAAATAAATAGCTACTGTGGTCAATTATTCAGACTATCAGATTGTGCAGGACATATTTTTTACTTGATTCTACTTTGAGTAGATCCAGTTGGACCCCAAAGTCATTTTAGGTATTTATCTAGTTTCTGAACATATACTTGGAATCACTTTTATGACATCTGCTATAAAAGTGACACATTCTCTTGGCTCACTTACATATTTCTTAAAATATTATTTCTGCCTCCTACTCTGTCTTCTCTCTTCCTGGGGGATTGGATGAGATCTAGTGGATAAGCGAAGGAGTTGACCTTTTCTAGGAACTTTTGCACTGAAAAAAGAAGAATGCAGTGTACACAAGTACAGGGGATACATAGATGTGAGAGAGGGGTCTTCTGAAAGTCCACTTCTTTTTTCTCAGTGACAGAAAGGATGGGACATAATTTAAAGATTTCAGGATAAATGTGAATGCATGGAATCATGTGGGTGAGTAGGTGAGTGAATAATTTGGCCCCTCTGAAGTAATTATAAATTTAAAATACGTGTGGTCAGCATGGTTACAATTGGGCTGTACATGTGTGTATATGTGTTTACAATCTCATTCAGTTACCTGGGTGCAAGTGTGACGTAGGCAGAGAATTGAACTTAGCTAAGATTTTGTTTTAGCCAAGGCAATAACATGAAGCATAAGCTAAACAAGAGAATTGAGAGTGCTATGCTATGGTAGGATTTTTAAGGACTGAACTGGGAATTTTAGTTGCATATGCAGGGAAATAAGAACATGAGGGGATGAGGGAAAAGGAAAGGGTGGTAGAAGCAATGCATTGTAGGTAAGGATGGAGAGGATAGATTACTGTGGTTGGGGCAAAAATGGATGTGACTTGAACAGATAGGAAAGGGCAGAGAGTGGGAAAACTGAAATGAAGATTGTGGAGGGTTTTTGGTAATGGCATGTTCTAGGGTATGATCATGGGGGTGAATAATCAAGGTAGGCCTTAGGGCAATATCAGTGGATGAGAGCAAATGAGACAGTGGGTGTGAGAGACTGAAAGCATCATCTGTTTGTCAAATACAAACACCAGTAATTATGACCAAGGTGACCATAGAATTTATTGTTCAAACTGGAACATTTTTTTTTAAACAATTTTATTGAGATATATTCACATACCATAAAATCATCCAAAGTGTACAATCATTCACAGTATCATCATATAATTGTGCATTCACCACAATTAATTTTTTGAACATTTTCATTACTCCAAGAATAAAAATAAAAGTAAAAAAGAACACCCAAAATATCTTGTACTCCTTTTCCTCCCCTATTATTCATTTACTTTTTGTCCCCCTTTTTTTCTACTTATCTGTCCATACACTGGATAAAGGGAGTGTGGGCCACAAGGTTTTCACAATCACACAGTCACACTGTATAAGCTATATAGTTATGTGATCTTCTTCAAGAATCAAGAATACTGGATTGCAGTTCAACAGTTTCAGATATTTCCTTCTAGGTATTACAGTACACTAAAAACTAAAAAGGAATATCTATATAATGCATAAGAGTAACCTCCAGGTTGACCTCTTGACTCTCTTTGGGATCTTGCAGCCACTGAAACTTTATTTTGCTTCATTTCTCGTTCCCCTTTTGGTCAAGAAGACTTTCTCAATCCCTCGATGCTGAGTCCAGGCTCATCCCTGGGAGTCCTGTCACATGTTGACAGGGAGATTTACACCCCTGGAAGTCATATCCCACATATGGGGAGGCAAACTGGAACACTTTTGAGAGTGCAATGTGGAGCTATTCAAAATTACCCCAGGGCAACAGATGAAATTGAGACTGTAATTGTGTAAGAAGTAGTAACAGAGAGACTACGAGTGAGCAGTCCATACAATCTTCCTTTAAGTAATGAGAGGAGTGCATTGGGGTTACCAGAAGAATGAAAATGAAGGACAGTGGGTATTCTGATGGAATGAGTTTTAATCTGGTGGGTTTTTTTGTTTGTTTGTTTGTTTGGATGAGGGGAGGAGAATGGGCTGAGGTCAGAAACACAAGGAAGAAGGGTACCTGCTCTATTGTCAAGCTCAGTGACAAAGTTTGGGGAAGAGGAAACTGCCACCATTTAAAAAGCTGAAGGGTAAGCAGTGTTCTCAGGGAAGAGCTAGGTTTTGCAAGAAGTTGTAGGTAACATTCAGAAAAGAGGAAGCAGGTACATTGAAGTTTACTTACAACTGACAGTTCTTTCCAGAGGATGCAGTGGAAGGTTATTGGTGATGGCAGCATTGGGAAAAGGAGAGAGGAGATTTGGGGGGCGGTTTGTGTGCTAGGGTAAGAATGACCTGGTACATCTGTTTGTTTTTTGTTTGGTGACAATATGGATAGTGATAAAATATTTGATGAGTGTAATGGTGGAAGTTGAGGTGCAGAAAGAGTTTGGGAAATGTTTGAGGCCCCCACTTGTCTCTGGATGACAAAGGTGTGGAATCCGGGGGAGATGCAGTTATACTCCAGCATGCACACTCCCTAACCTCTTGCCCTGCCAAGGGTAGCCTGCATCCACTAACCATTATCTTCTTTCCCTGGATGCTTCAAAAATGCAATGGAAATATGCATATGAAACTTTAGGGGAAAGATCCAGGAAGAGGAGTGATCTAACCTCATAGAAAAGAAATGAGAATAATCTTTAGTGGGTCAAGGATTTGCCCTAAAGTTTTAACCTGCTATAGATTAAGGTTTTTATTTCTGCAGAGTTCAGATGTATTTCAAAAAAGGGTTAAAAGGTATCCATTTAATTGCCTTGTAGATGTTAGGGAAAGAATTAGAGGGCATATAGAAAAATTGAATGAAAATGTGGTTTCCTAATAGTTTATCTTTGAGACTCAAATGAAGACATCAAAAGAAAATTAAAATGGGTAAAAAAAATATACAAAAAAAGTTTCTCAACAAGCTGGTTTTATATAACTTGTAACAATAATCTGCTTTCAGGAACAGAAGATAGCATGTAACTGCCTTCCTTTGTCTCTTTTGTCATTAGCCAAAGTACTGGGGCAGGTAGAATTTCCAGGTGCATTGTGGGAAATGCCTTACTGTCTTGAACAAGAGCCTGGCTGTTGTTATTGTTTGACGCAGAAGGAGACTTCATTCTTTTGAGAAAAAAAGGAACTTAATGCTGATAATGTACTAGGAATCTTGAAGCAAAGCCTTTTTCAATATGTAAATACGTGAAAATCGTTCACTCTTTGTCACTCTGTTTCTCTCTGTCTTTCATATCACCCCATGAGGTTCCAGACATGCATTTAACTACTGAAATACCTTGAGCTGCAAATTAAATGCACTTGGAAAAAACCTCCACATCTGTGAAAAGTAGTTCCAAATAGAATATTAATGCATTTATTTGAATTTAAAATCCATTTCAGGTTTTGAAAAGCCTCAGGTTTAGTTACTTTTTACTCTGTGACAGTGTCTTTATATATTATACCAATCAAATGAGGGAATTGTTCCCTTTGGTTCCTATGTTTTGAGGAGTGAGGTGGGTAAATAAACAGGGTTTGAGGGATAAAGTATAAAACACTTTTTTTCTTAAAGCATCTTTAACTATTTATTTATTTATTTATTTATTTATTTATTTTTTAATAATAAATTTTATTTTGAAATAAGTTCAATCTTACAGGAACAGTTGTAAAAACAGTACAAACCCCATACATAGAACTCCATCATACCCCGACCCCCATCCCCCGATACCCTGATCCATCACCTTTAAGATCCTGTCACACCACTGTCTCTTTCTTTCCCTCCCTCTCTCCCTCCCTCCCTCCCTCCCTAACACCCATCATCTATTGCTCTGTCCTCTGAACATATGAGAGCAAGCTGCACATATCTTTGAACAAACACTATAATTAACATATACCTTTCCCATGGATGAGAACATTCTTTTATGCAATCCCATTAAACGCAGCTAAGAAGTTCAAGAAATTCAACATTGATATAAAGCTTAAATTCTATATATATATATATATTTTTTTTTTTTTTTTTTTTTTTTTTTTTTTTTCTTGTGTCCCATCTGTGTCCCTTTGAGCCTCCTCTCCTCCGATCTCAGATCCCATCCAGGATCATCCTTGGTATTTAATTGTCATCTATTTAAACTGTCTTATTTATTTATTTATTTTTCCATTGTAGAAAGATATATATAGCCTAAATCTTCCTATTCCACCCCTCCCTAGCATTCCATTAGTGGGATTAATCACATTTAGAATGTTGCAATGCTATCACCTTCCAACCATCCATTTCTAGAAGTTTCCCTTCACCCCAAACAAAAACCCTACTCTCATTTCTTGACTCCCCATTGCCCCTTCCCCCACTTCTTGGAACCCCTACTCTACTTTTCATCTCTTTGGTCATATTCTCTGATACTTTCTTTGTGTTTACCATGGGGCT
Source organism: Choloepus didactylus (assembly GCF_015220235.1). Lineage (NCBI taxonomy): Eukaryota > Metazoa > Chordata > Mammalia > Pilosa > Megalonychidae > Choloepus > Choloepus didactylus. The sequence goes on along the minus strand of NC_051319.1, from coordinate 67,431,585 downwards.
TAAATTTAACATCTTAAATCTATAACAATCTTGTTTTTCTTTGATACCAACTTAACTTCAATAGGACATGTAAACTGTGTTCCTATACTCCTCCATTCCCCCACCTTTATGTAGTTCTTGTCAAGAATTACATATTTTACATTGAGTCCAAAACCACCGATTTATCATTACAGCTTATGTATTTTAGATCCTGTAGGAAGTAAATAGTGGAGTTATAAATCAACAATACAGTAGTATTGGTCTTTATATTTACCATGTGATCTTTACTGGAAATCTTTATTTCTTCCTGTGATTTCAGTCAATTGTTTATTGTCCCTTCCTTTCAGCCTGCTTAGGACTGATCTACTGGTGATGAAGTCCCTCAGCTTTTGATTATCCAGGAATGTTTTCATCTCCCCTCATTTTTATCCTTCAGGTGTTTGTGAATTTTCCAAGTCTCTGATGGTTATTGACTTCTATTTGTATTCCATTGTGGTCAGAGAATGTGCTTTGAACAAATTCATTTTTTTATTTTTTGTTTTATCGAGGCTTGTTTTTATGTTCCCGCATACAGTCCATTCTGGAGAAAGATCCGTGATCACTACTTGAAGAACGTGTGTCCCAGTGACCTGGGATGTAATATTCTATATATGTCTGTTAAAAGTCTCTATACCTCTTTCTCATTTCTTTGTTTCTCTGTCGGTAGGGCTCGCTTTAGTATCTGAAGTAGGGCAGGTCTTTTATTAGCAAACTCTCTCAGCATTTGTTTGTCAGTGAAAAAATTAAGCTCTCCCTCAAATTTGAAGGAGAGTTTTGCTGGATAAAGTATTCTTGGTTGGAAATTTTTCTCTCTCAGAATTTTAAATATGTCATGCCACTGCCTTCTCACCTCCATGGTGGCCACTGAGTTGTCATTACTTAGTCTTATGTTGTTTCCTGTGTATGTGGTGAATTGCTTTTCTCTTGCTGCTTTCAGAACTTGCTTCTTCTCTTCAGTATTTGACAGTCTGATCAGAATATGTCTTGGAGTGGGTTTGTTTGAACTTATTCTATTTGGAGTTCGCTGGGCATTTATGCTTTGTGTATTTATATTGTGTAGAAGGTTTGGGAAATTTTCCCCAACAATTTCTTTGAATACTCTTTCTAGACCTTTACCCTTCTCTTCCCCTTCTGGGGCACCAATGAGTCTTAAATTTGGACATTTTATTTTATCTATCAAAGCCCTGAGATCCATTTCAATTTTTTCTATTTTTTTCCCCATTCTTTCTTTTGTTCTTTCATTTTCTGTTCTGTGCTCCTCGAGGAGGCTGAGTCATTGTTCAACTTCCTCTAATCTTGTATTATGAGTATCCAGAGTCTTTTTAATTTGGCCTACAGTTTCTTTAATTTCCATAAGATCTTCTATTTTTTTATTTACTCTTGCAATATCTTCTTTAGGCTCTTCTAGGTTCTTCTTTATGTCTTTTATATTCTGTGCCATGCTCTTCTTCAAGTCTTTTATATCCTGTGCCATGCTCTCATTGCCTGTCTGTAGTTCTTTGATTAATTCTGCCAGGAACTGTCTGTCTTTGGATCTTTTGATTTGAGTGTTTGGGTTCGGGTTCTCCATGTTGTCTGGTTTTATCATATGCTTTAAGATTTTCTGTTGTTTTTGGCCTCTTGGCATTTGCTTTACTTGATCTTTAATTTGCTAGAATTGCAGATTGGTGACATACACTTTCTCTAACTAACCAGCAGATGGCGTCCGTGAGTCACTTATTCCCCTCAAGTCAGTTCTCCTGAACTTTGTGGTGTGTGGGGATCTGATTCTTTTGGGGTCCAATTGGTGCACTTAATTTGGGTGTGTTGTCAGTGCCATCTGCCCTGAATGAGTGGCATGAATCTGAGCGTTTAGGGAGGAAGGGTAGCTTTAATAATCAAACCTCCCAGGTGTTCCTGGAGATTTAAGGCTGTTCCCTGCCGCTGACCCAAAAGTCCTTGGTATTGGTGTAGGTTCCCTGGAATTTCCGAGTGGTTCCCCCTTCCCTGTTGTGCTCTTCCAGGACCTCTGCTGAGGGAGGGAGGGCTGTGCCACGTCACAAATACGTGCCAGCCTCCAGGGAAACCCTGGGCCGCCAGGCTGTGTAGGGGCGTTCCCAGCCCGCTTCAAAGATGGTTGAATGGGGCACGTTAACTTCCCCCTTTCCGCACAGCTCTGCTCTCCTAGCTCTGGGACAGTCAGCCGTGGGTGTATTCAAGGCCACTGTCCACGACAGATATTGTGTCGTGTGAGTGATGCTGCGGGAAAGACTCCCTGTCAGGCTGGGTTTCTCGGCTGGGCTCTGTGCTGTGTTCGGCCCCGGGCAGGAGTAGCCCTGCCCGCTGGGGAGACAGCTGCAAGTTGTGCATCTCCCCTTTGCTCCCCTGGACCCAAGACAATCAGCAGTGGGTGTGGGAAGGGGTATCCTCCAACTCAGACACCGAGGTGTTAGTCCAGACTGCTCCCGTGTTATCTGCAGCTGTTCCTGGGCTTCTTTTTTTTTTTTTAAAAAAAAAAAACGCCAACCCGCCGTTTCCCCACACCGCAGCATGGCCGAGGGACTCAGCCGACACACTCACTCGTTTCAGAATGCAGACTCCTGGTTTCACCAAATGCACATTCCCTGTGGCTTTAGCAGAACTTGTCTGGCTGGTGCTACTCTGGAAGTGGTGTTCTGGGTCCTTTCTGGTTTTTTATCTAGCATTTTCCATGGAGGTGTTTTTTTCTCTGTCTCACCTAGTCGCCATCTTAGGTTCCTCTGATTTTAACTATTTAATAAGTGGCATAATAAACACACATCAAAGGTCGTTCTGAAATACCATTGCCCCCTCTTTTTCTCTTTTTCCTGGCTAACCGCTAATTATCTTTCAAACCTCATTTGGTTGTTAGTTTTTCCAGGAGGTGCCTTGTTTTCTTTTGGTGCACTCATTATCTCATTATACTGAAAATAAGGTTCTAATTCATTTTTATATACTCAATCCCATCTTTTATATGTAGCCTATAAGGAATTTTCAATACATTTTGGTTTAATTAAAATGTAGAGAAAAGTCCTTTCACTATTTCTCCTTTTATTTGTGCGTAGGTCCTCTTTGTCTCATAGAAGCAGTTATATATAGCAATGGTATTTTTGGATTAGAAAATCCTAATGAATCTTCCAGAAATGTTCTGCTTACAATTAAAAGGTAACTTAAGTATTAAGAAAACATTAAAAGCCCATGATATTCTTGTGCTAACATCCAGATTTATCCTAAACAAAACAATGAAGATACAGAAAGCTTTAAAGACCTTCTTTCCTTTGGGCAACAGAATCCTTTTTAAAGAACTTATTTCCTTCCAGCATTAGAATCCTCCTCTCCAATGGAGCTTTCTTCTCTGTATTAAGTGTCCATTATGTCTATTTTACTCCCTAGCTTCTTAAAAAAGTCATCCTTCCATAACGACCTCCTCTTTCTCCTTCATCATAACTTATTTTTAATGACAGAACAGTCCAAAAGGATGTAATCAACAAAATCTGTCTAAAATGTTCATCACTAATAGCAAGTGTGAAGCATGGCCCATCTTTCTTTTTTAATGCTTTTGACAAAGCCCTAGTTGTGGATAAACCAAACATTCCTTTTCTGTGTCTACACTTGAGCAAGAAGGTACAGTTTAGGAACCAACACAATGAAGCTGATAGTTTCCATTTTAAATACATAGTATCAGCCACAAATGTTCTTCAAATTGCCTGGTGTTTGTATACAGGTTCTCTAGAGCATAGTGCTTGAAACAAGGATTAACATGCAGTTCTTGATGCGACCAAGCAACCCTGATGGTGAGGATATGGAAAATGGGAAGTGAGGCAAGGACAAATGTGAACCGTGCAATGTAATGAGTTATCGTGCTCCCTTCCTGCTTCATGGATAAACTCCATTACTCATGAGGCAAATTTGATGGACAGAAGGAATGTCTAAGTTTGGGCCCTAAGGAATATCTGTATCTTAGAGCAGTCCATGGAAGAAAGAAAGGAGAGGAATGTAGCAACCAATTCCTTACTGTATCTTATTCTCTGTCCATTTTGGGGGTGGTTTTCTTGCCCTTTGGTGGATGCTCTGGAATCCACATGCCTTGCCTTGGAGCACGGCATTTCATACAAGGCCAGAAGTAGAGAGGTGGCTTAGCATGGATAGGCTCATGTAGGTACAACACTCCAACTCAGAATCCACACTGGGAAGCTTGCCAAAGCAACAGTAGTGGCTATTGCATTGTCTTGGAGGGTGGTAGCCCTTTCTAAACAACAACAACAACAACAAAAACTAATTTAAAGAATTTAAGGAGGGTATGATAGCATCATATGTGTCAACTTGCATAAGCTGAACTACATTTTGCAGAATTCCACTCCTGAAGTTTTCCTTTAGGGAGGGCTATTAGCAGCATTTTCTCATTAGATCTAAAAGACGTGAGGAATCAGTCATTTAATTTTTTACATTTGGAAGGCTGGAGGGAATGTTTGCAACTTATAGCTCACAACATATGTTTATTGCATGTAACTGTTCCACCTTCCCATGGATTTTCCTTTACCTTCTCCACTCCTTGCCAGGTATGCGTTTACCTCCGTGATGATGGGTGCCAGCTTCTCCTGAAGGACACCTACCTCATCAAGGTTGAGTTTCAGTCTGTCCTCATGAGTTCCATTTTGTTCTTGCTTGCCACTACTTTGCCTCCATCTTCCTTCCCTACTGCCTATCCTCAAGTTCAAACACAAACACCACAGCTTTACAGAGACTGTTTAATCAGTGTCTGCAACCATGTAAGGTCAAATACCTCCTCATTATTTCTTTGATTAAATTCTGACTGTTGAAGAGAGGTGCATGGATTTGTACACTACAATCTACCACTTATGCCACCAAGAGTCTCTCAGTCATCCCTTATAACCAGGTATGTACAATAATCAATAATATGCCCTTATTTTCTTGTTTGTGTGAGAATAAAGATGCTCTTGCTCCTCTTCTGAAGAGTCCAATTGGTCACAGAGACCCTAACACAGTAGGGTTTAATCTTTTTTTTTTCAGGTTGGGGGCAGGGTGGTTCTCTGTCATCATCTTCGTCTACAGTCTTAGGAGGTCTTATCTGCCTGGGCCTTGGGTATGGGGTTTTCTCAGTATTCCTGCCCCTCCTCACTGTTACAGGAAGCCAACCTCTGCCTCATGTCTGTGGCAGGTCTTGTGTGAGAAAGGCTTTCCTGCTCTTCCTCTAGTATAGGAGACCTCTGAAAATATTGTTATGGAATCCTGGGCTTAGGGCTTGTTTCTTCTCCCTCCCTCAGGAGTGGAGGGATTTTTTTTTCTCTATTCTTTCGCTGGCGATAATGGGTTTTTACCTTTGCCTTGGGGACAAAACTATTTACTGCTGCACCCCAGAATCTTAATTGTTTTAATTGCTTTACAAACAAATACCTCCCCTTTCTCTCTCCCTCCATCCCCTTCATCCCTCTACTCTGCTTTCCATCTCTGCAAATTTGCCATTTCTAGTCATCTCTTGTAAGTGATATCATACAATTTTTGTCCTCTTGTATTTTGTTTATTTCACTGAGCCTAATGACCTTCTATGTTGCAGCAGGTCTCATAACTTCATTTTTTCTTTTGGCTGAATAGTATTCCATTGTGTGTATGTGCCACATTGCCTTTATCCATTCATTTGTTGATGGACACTTGGGTTGTTTCCAGCTTTTGACTATTGTGACTAATGCTGCTAAAAACATTGGTGTACAAGTATCTGTCTGCAATCCTTTTTTTTACTCTTTGGATATGTACATAACTGAGATGGCCAGTCAAATGTTAATTCTATATTTAACTTTTTGAGGAATTGGTATATTGCTTCCCACAGTTGCTGTACCATTTATATTCCCACCAACAAGGCATTTGAATTCCAGTTTCTCTGCATCCTCTCCAACACTTATGTTCTGTTTTTTTTCTTCTTTTTTTTTTAATAATAACCATGCTTGTGGTAATGAAAGTATCTCATTGTGGTTTTAATTTGCATTTCCCTAATGGCTAATATTGTTAAGCATCTTTTCATGTGTTTATTTGCCATTTGGATATCTTCTTTAGAGAAATGTCTTTTCAAGCTCTTTGCCCATTTTTAAACTGGATTTTTTGTCTTTTTTGCTGTTCTTTATATATGCTGGATATTAAATACCTGATATTTGGGTTGAAACTATTTTCTCCCTTTGTGTAGGTTGTCTTTTCACCTTTTTGATAATTTCTTTCAATGCACAAAGTATATAATTTTGATGAAATCAAATTTATCTATTGTTTCTTTTGTTGTTCCTTCTTTTGGTGTCCTATCTAAGAATCCATTGCTAAATCCCAGGTCAAAAAAGATTTGCTGCCATGTTATCTTCTAAATGTTTTATAATTTTAGCTCTTATAGTTAGGCCATTCTTCCATTTTGAGTTAATTTTTGTATATGGTGTTAGGTTGGGGTCAAATTTCATTCTTCTCCATGTAAATATCTAGCTTCCCAACAGTGTTTGTTGAAGAGACTATTCTTTCTCCACTGTATGCATGTAGCATCCTTGTCAAAAATAAATTGGCTATAGATGTACGGGTCTATTTCTGGATTTTCAGTTCTGTTCCACTGATCTGTTTGTCTATCTTTGTGACAGTATTACAGTTTTGGTTACTATCTCTTTGTAATAAAATTTGAAATTGGGAAGTGTGGGTCCTCCAACCCTGTCCTTCTTTTTCAAGATTGTTTTGGCTATTCAGGACCCCATGCAGTTCTATATAAATTTGAGGATTGTTTTTTTTTTTTTCCATTTCTGCAAAAAGGCTGCTGGAATTTTAATCGGTATTGCATTGAATTTGTATACTGCTTTGGCTGATACGAGTTTATTTATTCCCATTGCCTTAGTATTCTGCATGAATATACCACAGTGTACTTATTTATTTTACTCTTAGACTAGATCTTATATGAGAAGAGGAAGTTTGAATTCATATTGGTATTTCCCAAAAACTTAACACAATGTTTGAGCAAAGTAGTTGTTTAATAAGTGTTGAATCAATTTTCTGTATTAGTAGTGCTGACTGGTCATATGGCTGCCCAAGAAATTACTCAGTGAATGGCTTTTCACACTTAAAAACTGAACATGCAAAAATGTCATAATAGTATTGAACTCTTTATTGTTTATCCTGATTCTCATACGTTCTGAGACCTATCTTAACAGTAGAGCAAACTCTCCTGAAATAAGAAGGAAATGGGACTATGGGCAGATTTGGATTTTGGGGGTGAGGGGTTGCTGGAGAGTGTGTTTCATCAAGGACTGATTGAGAATTGGCATGTAGTAGTGCTTTGTAAACTGACCATGGAACCACTGGTTATGTACATTACATTTTACATACAATGTACAACACAGACTCTCAATCCAGGTGTGATCTTTCAGTATGATGCTATTATTATGGGGGCACTTAAGTGGAATAATAACTTTGTACAATATTGACAAAATGGTTAGGATGCAAAATTATGCTTTGCCTCCCTTGTACAGAATTTTTAAATATTACAATTAATAGGTAGTCTGTACCAGTGGTTTTCAAACCTTAGTTAAGTATCCAAATCCTTTGGAGGGCCTGTTAAAACAGATTATTGGGCTCCATGAGAATCTGCATTTTTAACAAATTTCAATGTAATGCTGATGGCTAATCCCAGGACTCATTTCCAGAACCACTGATTTAGACAATTAAAGAATAATATGAGTGAAGCAAAGTAATGATAGTAGGATTACCAAACTTATCTCTGAACTTATCTCTCTATTTAGGGCACACGAGTTATTTTTTCCCTAGGGTGCCATTTGCTATTAGGTAATAATCTTACATGTTATTTAAGGAGACTTGGGAATATTTGCAGGAAAAATGGTGTGACAGTATTAGGGTTTGAATAATATATTTAAGAAATCTCAGCTCATAAAGAAGTATCTTGAAATATACTGAAATATAAAATTGATAAAATACAGTAACAAAATATTTTAAGGACATAGAAGCAGAGTCATTTAGGAAAATTTAGAATGTGTCTCTGTTATTTTATTTCTATGAGCCCAATTTAGCAGACAAATATTTTAGTTAACTTTCAATCGTCTTGTAAGGACTATATCACTATTTTATTAGGCCTACTTGTTGATTCATTTGTTCTTTAAAATAATTAAAATAGTGTCATAAGTTTCCTTTTGGGAACTAGTTCTTACCTGTTTCCATGCCACAATGCATCTGATGATACATTAACTCAAGTGAAATGTTTATGCTTTCCCAAGATTTTCATGCAAAGGGTTTTGGGAATGCAAATGAAATAAAATGATGTTATAATAGGGATGAACTTGATTCTGGTCTCATATATGTCAGTTTCTAATTAGTAAATTTATAATAAATAATAATTATAAGCTAATTATAATATTATATAATAATGTTATGTAATTTAGTGATTATTATTAGCAATTATTTAACTGTATGTCTTACTTTCATTTAGCTATTATTATCAAACCACTTGTGATAGTCCTCATTTCTTTACAACACACCAATGTGTTCTACTCCAAGGGTGAGAATTACTGCTCTGGGAGATGTTTTGTGTTTGCATAGTGAATAGCCCAACCTATAGTTATTCCACGGGATTGGGTCTATTTTTTCCCCCATGATAAGAAGGTATCAAGAAGTCTATCCTAGTCTGGAGTGGGCCAAGGAGATGTATCCTATAACTTGGTCATCTAAAACATCAATGTCTGATCTAGCTTAGGGGTTAGGATCTTACTTCACAGAGTCAGAGACCTTCAGAGATGGGGTAAGACCATAGTCCAAACCCCTCATTGTAGAAGAAGAAACTGAGGTCTGAGAGGTGAAGGAAATTACCTATGGTTAGAATTATTTAGAGACCTAAGCAATAGTATAATAAAAATAAATAAAATATATTGAATGCTTTCTTTGTGTCAGATGTATTAAATGTATCCTTTCACTTAGTACTTGCATTTCAATCATTTAATAAAATGCCCTAGTCTGTGGATGAGAAAACTTAGAGTAGAAAGGGTGAGAAAATGTTCCAATATCACACAGGTAGTTAAGTGTTGAGACGTCATTTGAGAGCAGAAGTCTGATGCCCAAGCCTAACTCTCTCCAATCCCTGCTCTCTCTCCTATACCCAACCCAACACCAAACTGTCTCCCTGGTGTTGCTCAAAAGCTACAGTCAATAAAAGAAATTCTATTTTTAGTGTAAAACTGCTAAATATTTTGTCAGGTCTTTAAAAATCAGATTTATGATTTAAGTAAAATAACTTACATTGCCATAGTACTAAAAATGCTGATGTTTAAGGTTAAAAACTGTAGACAATGTAAAGCCTTTTCTAACCAACAGGTATCTTTTTGAAAGTAGCAGAGTCTATATAAATCATGTGCTTGGGATAATCCCATATGTCCCCATCCCAACATGACACACAGATAAATGATTTAAAATACATGTTAGAAGGTTGGCATCCATTTTCTTATATTGCTTTTCTGCTTCCCTTCATATTGGACTAAAGCTTATTTTTTAAACTGCTAACTATCTGAAATTTAATATGTTTGTTCAATGGAAAAGAAAGCAAAAGCTTTTCCTATTAGGCATTTATACAGTGATCAGATTGTAATTTCGACACTGTACAATTCACCTTCCCTCGTTGTTTTTATAGGCAGATTATTTTTATGGCCCAATGGTTCTTTAATAAGCCATAAACACCTCATATATTTTCAAATTCCCTGATAACAAAGCAAAGGAACATGAAGTTTCTGAAAGTCTCAAAAAACAGAGCTTTGGTTAAAGTTTTTAATAAAAAAAAGCAAATCTGTAAGTCATTAAAAAAGAAGAGAGACATTTTGTTGCTGACATTTTGAAATGTTATTTTTGGCTAGTTTTACATGTAAATGTAATGAGTTTCTTTGATACTCACTTTGTGAAAACAAGACTTCTTAGGAATTTTGCCTGAATGGGCCAATGGGACTTTGCATATATTTTGGGGAGGCAAATTCTTGCAGAGTACTCTTTTCCTTGCTCTGGCTGACTACTGACTTTGTCTCAAGAAAGATCATCCATAAGGGACTTCTTTTTATAAGACTGATACTAACCCTAGTTGTGACACCACATACTTTCCTTGCAAAGGGCCTCTGATTTCTTTTCTTTATTTCAAATGGTAAAATGCGAACCAGCTACAAAGAGAGCTGAGGTGGCATTTCCCATTGTAGATTCTCCGTTATGTGGCAGTATTAACAGTAGGTGCTTTAGAAACAGAATAAAAGAAATGGGAGACACAGCTTGCAGCATCTTATTGTTTGCTGCTGAGTTTTCGCATCATTCCATTTGGAACTTGCTGATTTATGGTGTGTGTGTGTGGTGGGGGCATACTCGTGTGTGTATGTATGTGCTTAAGAAAAACAAATCAATGAACTTTTCGGGAGGTTGCATGAGGGTATGGTAGTTTAAATATGTACATGAAATTAATGCCACAGTTTTCTTTCTCTCAAGGTGAATATAGAAATCAATTGTGTTGAACTGCAATAGAATTTTTGGATAAACTGACTTCACATTACTCTTACTTTTCTGGAGCTGTAAGGCATTTGTAGAAGTCTGGTAGGAACTACACCTGTTCTGAAGTCCCACAAACCTAAATTTCTTCTAGAAAAATTTGAGCATGATCTCTGCCAGCAGGCAGAGTCCCTGTTGTGGCAAGTTCTGCTTTCCTTGTCATTTGCTGTGGCTTCTGCCAGTGGAACATGGAACCAAGGGTTTGCTTGCTCTCCTAGCCAATAGACTCAAAGCATCCTGTCATCCCCCTTTAAAACATCCTTATATAAAACAAAATAATACTTGTTCAATTTTTTTCCCTCTCTTAGTAAATGGCAAGGATGTTTCAAAATGAAGTTGTTTCTGAATGCTCTGGAAACATGCTTTCATGAATTAGAACTAAATTAACATTTTAATTTTATCCTTTCCTTGTTCAGAATTCACAGTCAACTGCAGAGATCTAGCAGAACACATATGGAACATTCATATGTGCTTTCTGGTTCTGTATGCCACGCTCATATTTTGAGATTTGTCCATACAAGTTAGCTTGAATTTGAAAATATCCTGTCAATTAAGCTAAACCTTGTTTTCAAAGCCAAATAACACAAGTGCCCTGGGCATCTGCAAAAAAAAAAAAAAAAAAGAAAGAAAGAAAGAAAGAAAGAAAGAAAATCCAAAACTGAGGCACACAGGCTCAAGTGGATAGTTAGGTGCACAATTACTTGATTTATACACGTGTGTTTCTGAAATTACAGCTGCAGGGTTTTGTGGTCTCTGTGGGGGTGTGAACTGTTTTGTTGGCAAGCCAGTTATGCCTTACTTTGGAAATTTGGCTCCCAATGTGAATTCCCCTCCCATCACTGATGGAGAACAAAGTCTATTTTTCACTTTTCTATTTGCCTTCCACAGTGATTCAGAAAAAGCAAGCAGCCTTATTTTCCTGCTCTAATTGGGAATTGCTGATTCATCTCCCAAGTCCAATCATCTTTGCTATTCATTACACAAACAAAAGCTAATGATACCGGCTTGTGGTAGAAGTTAGCATGTGGAGGTCGAGCCTGCATCCCATCCCCTTTACTGACCTAACTGCTAGTAAATTTGCTTGAGGCAACACAGTTCTTTCCACAAAACTCTTGCACTTTGATTGGAAGGTTTTGAAACAGAGGCTTTAATTCAAAAGTAGGTTCTGTTATTCTTTTGGTCTTGCAGCTTTTTAAAAATAACGTTTTCCTTGAAGTTCTATGTATACTTTTAACCTTTTGGCTTAGCTGTAGAAAAGCTTGTTACTGCAAGCAGATCCAATCACTCACGATAGTACAACACTCTGGAGACCTTATCATTGTACCGGCGAGTTGAGTAATTAAATGCAGGGTAGATTTTCAGTTCAGTGGACTCACTCAGGGTAGGGTGGCAGCCATATCCTCTCTCCTTTTGAAACTTTCAACTTCACACTGCAGCATTGTAGCAGGATGACTGGAAAATGTGAAATCAAATATTAAAGAGCAAATGTAGACTATAAAGGGGTGGCCCATTGGGAAAAGAAAGACAAGGACATTGAAGGATGTGCCATCTAAGCAAAGGAAAATTATTCTAACTTGTTTAACTTTGCAGCTTTGTTAATATTAGAAGATGTAGTTATTATTAGATTGCCTTTTTTATGAGGAAATTAAACAAGGTCATTTTAGTCACACTTAGAGAACCAGCACTTTCTATGAAACCCCTATTTCCTCAAGGGGCTAATAGGAGCCATGGATAGAAAAACCACTCTTTTCATCTATTCTCAGAATAGGAACCTGGAATCATAATGGCCAGAGATTGAAAAGGCCTATTCAGCTCTTGGCTGCAGTCTCCAGGGATCTGAACAGCATTTTCCTTACCCTATCGTACATTTTCTACTGTTTTGTATAGTTTTATTTTAATGGCCTCAAAGCTTTCTCCAGTACTATGGAAAACTTGTTCCAGACTGTAGTCAATCTCATCATGAAAATTACTTTCTCACCAGAAACTAAAAGATGTCTCTATTTTCTTTTTTATAAAACTTGTATTAGACAAATAAATGTAAGTAGGAATATTTAACATCTCTTGGCTATTTTAAACATTTTAGAATGGAGGGAATTCTCTGTTTTTATGCCAAATTGGCAACAGTAAAAGTAAAATAAATGACTTTTTACAACATGTAAAATTCAACAATGTATTTTTTGTACAATAGTGTGTGTGGAATTGTCTTTGGGGCTTATAAAACTGGAAAGAAGCATAGTTACATCAAAAAAGCTCATTTGACATCTTCACACTTGAAATCAAGGAACCTTTTGGTTTTTATTAACTAAATATTACCCAAACTTGGCATTACACACTTGTATAATTTTATACTATATAGAAAATAAAACAAATTAATGATTAGTTATTATTTAAGGGAAGACTATTATTATTAGTCTGTGCCCTCTGGTGTGTTTATTTTCTCTAGGGGTTACTCATATTTTATGAAAAAAATTAGACAGCATTTTTTTCCTTCATAAGAGACAGACAGACTATTCTACATTCAGGTTATAAAGAGCAATATTATATACACATCAACTGCTTCAAAGCATTTTTTGGTAACAGGCAAGTTATAAATACTACAAATAAATAAATACATATAGGTAATGTTTATATCATAGCTTGTTAACATGTTTTCTTTGTCATTGCTAATTAAACAAGTATTTTCATCTTCCAGGGAATTTCCCATATTTACCTATTGATTTCACTCACTTATTCATTTACTCATTCAAACAAAATGTACTGAGTACCTACTGTATGTCAAACACTGTTCTAGTAGCTGGGGATTTAGGGGTAAATAAAACAAAGTCACTGATTTCATGGAACTTATATTTAATCTGTGTGTGTGTGTTTATGTTGGATGGAAGTTGTTGTTTAAACAAGTGAAATATTTGCAGATGACATAATCCTATATACAGAAAATTCTGAAAAAATCCACAACAATGCTACTAGAACTAATAAACAAATTCAGAAAAGTGATGGGATACAAGATAAGCATGCAAAATCAGTAGTTTTTCTATACACTAGTGTGCCAGTTTGAATGTATTGTGTCCCCCAAATGCCATTGTCTTTGTAGTCTTGTGGGGCAGGTGTTTTGGTGCTGGTTAGATTTGCTTGGAATGTGCCCCACCCAGCTGTGGGCAATGATTCTGATGAGATGTTCCCATGGAGGCGTGGTCCCACCCATTCAGGGTGGGCCTTTATCGGTGGAGCTATATAAATGAGCTGACTTGGGGGGAGGAAAGAGAGTGCAGCTGGGAGTGATGTTTTGAAGAGAAGCAAGCTTGCTAGAAAGGAACGTCCTGGGAGAAAGCTGTTTTGAGGCCGGAGCTTTGGAGCAGATGCCAGCTGCCTTCCTAGCTAACAGAGGTTTTCTGGACGCCATTGGCCATCCTCCGGTGAAGGTACCCGATTGCTGAGGTGTTACCTTGGACACTTTGTGGCCTTAAGACTGTAACTGTGTAGTGAAATAAACCCCTGTTTTATAAAAGCCTATCCATCTCTGGTGTTTTGCATTCTACAGCACTAGCAAACTAGAACAGATTTTGGTACCAGAGAAGTGGGGTGCTTTTGCTGCTGAGTTTGCAAATGCCAAACATGCTGGAACGGGTTTTTAAATGGATAAGGGGAAGATTCTGGAAGAATTGTGAGGAGCTTGATAGAAAAGGCCAAAACTGCTTTAAAGAGACTGTTTATGGAAATATGGACTCTAAAGATACTTCTGATGAGGCCTTGAACAGAAATGGTGAATGTGTTGTTGTAAACTGGAAGAAAGGTGATCCTTGTTTTAAAGTGGCAGAGAATTTGGCAAAATTAAGTCCTGGTGTTGGATGGAAGGAAGAATTTGAAAGTGACAACCTGGAATACTTAGCTGAGGAGATCTCCAGACTACATGTGGAGGACGTACCCTGGCTTCTCCTTGCAGCTTATAGTAAAATGTGAGTGGAGAGAGATAAACTTAGAACTGAACTCTTGGGTTCAAAGAGACCAGAAGCTGATGGATTGGAAAATTATGAGCTTCCAGGGGGTGGAATCCCTGAAGCTATAGCCCAACATGAGGATGTAACCAAATACGGAACCCAGCCGCCATTTCAGTACAAGCCAAGATTGGAGATGGGATTATCCAGAAAGGATTTGTGGAAAGTCCTATTGTCTGACGGCTTTGACCCCTGTGTGCTTCATGCAAAGCCAACAGAATTTTTGCGAGATCTTTATAGACAGAGCCATTGCCGGTCTGGACTGGAGGAGACAGACAAGGAAAAAATTAAAGGAAAAATCTCTTCAAAGACAGAGCCATGGAGGTTGAGGTCTGGAGTCAAGAGGTCTTGGGCTGGGAGAGAGGAGCAGCCCACACGCATGGAAAGGGTGAGTTTGCCCTGGAGGTCGAGGGCGGGCTTTCCGCCTCGATGCTCTGGAAGAGTTTTGCCATCTGAGGTCCCAAAGAGGGTGGAGCACATTCCCAGGGAATTGGGGAGAGCCTGGCTGCCACCCCACTGTTCTGAAGGGGTTGAGCGTGTGCCCCGGAGATGGAAGGGAATCTGGGAGCTGCCCCGAGGTTTGAGGAGGGTGGGGCCGAGAAGGTGGTCTCCCCAATGTGTGGATATGTTGGAGCACTCACCCAAGCATTTGGAGAGGAAACAGCTGCCAAAAAGGCCCTTGGGAAGGGTTAGGCTCCAGCTCTCTCAAGCCCCAAGGATGCAACGTTGTTCTGTAAATGACTCTCAGACTTTGAAATCTGATGGAGTTTGTCCTGCGGGTTTTAGGAAATGTTTTGCTCCTGTTAACCTTGTTTTCCTTACTGTTTCTCCTTATGGCAATGGAAATGTTTATCCTATGAATGTCTCTCCTTTGTATATTGGGAGCACATAACTTCTTCTAAGTTCACAGATCCACAGCTAAAGAGGAATTATGCCTTAGGACTGACCACGCCTAAATTGATTTTGATGGGATTTTGTACTTAACTTCTGTTACTGAAATGATTTAAGTTTTTGCGATATTGTGATGAAATGAATGTATTTTGTATTTGGAAAGATAATGTCATTTTGGGGTCCAGGGGGTGGAATGTGCTGGTTTGAATGTATTGTGTCCCCCAAATGCCATTGTCTTTGTAATCTTGTGGGGCAGGCATTTTGGTGATGGTTGGATTTGCTTGGAATATGCCCCACCCAGCTGTGGGCAATGATTCTGATGAGATGTTCCCATGGAGGTGTGGTCCCACACATTCAGGGTGGGCCTTTATCGGTGGAGGTATATAAATGAGCTGACTCAGGGGGGAGGAAACTGAGTGCAGCTGGGAGTGATGTTTTGAAGAGGAGCAAGCTTGCTAGAGAGGAACGTCCTGGGAGAAAGCCGTTTTGAGGCCGGAGCTTTGGAGCAGATGCCAGCTGCCTTCCTAGCTAACAGAGGTTTTCCGGACACCATTGGCCATCCTCCAGTGAAGGTACCCGATTGCTGAGGTGTTACCTTGGACACTTTGTGGCCTTAAGACTGTAACTGTGTAGTGAAATAAACCCCCGTTTTATAAAAGCCTATCCATCTCTGGTGTTTTGCATTCTGCAGCACTAGCAAACTAGAACAACTAGTAATGAAAAATCTGAAAAGGAAATCAAGGAAAGAATTCCATTTACAATAGCAACTAAAAGAATCAATATCTAGGAATAAATCTAACCAAGGTTATAAAGGACTTGTACATTGAAAAGTAGAAGACATTGCTAAAAGAAATCAAAGAATACCTAAATAAATGGAAGGACATTCTGTGTTCATGAATTGGAAGACTAAATATTGTTAAGTTGTCAATTCTACCAAAATGATTTACAGAGTCAATGCCATGCCAATCAGTATTCCAACAGCCTTCTTTGCAGAAATGGAAAAGCCAATCAACAAAGTTATATGGAAGGGTAAGTTTCTTCAAATAGCCAAAGTCATCTTGAAAAAGATGAACAAAGTTGGAAGAGTCACACTTCCCAAACTTAAAACTTATCACAAAGCCACAGTAATCAACACAGCAAGATCCTGGCACAAGAACAAATATAGAGACCAAGGGAACAGAATTGAGAGTCCAGAAATCAAACCTCAAGTTTATGGACAACTTTTTTGTTCTTGTTGTTAGTATTTTTTTTTTCTTCTTTATTAGAGAAGTGATGGGTTTCCAGAACTATCATGCATAATACCACCCCACCATCAAACCTTGCACTGGTGTGGAACATTTGTTACAATTGATGATAGTCCATTTTTAAATTGTACTATTACTTGAAGTCCATGGCTTAATTTAGGGTTCACTATTTGTGTAGTTTAGTTCCTTGGGTTAGAAAAAAATTAGTGTTAACATACGTATAATCTAACATTTCCCCTTTTAATCTTATTCAGATATATATTTCAGTGCTGTTAATTGCATCAATGATGTTATCCTATCATCACCACCATATGTTACCAAAACATTTCCATTATTCCAAATAGAAACCCTGTAAATTTTAAGCCTCTGTCCCCTGGCAACCTATCTTCTATATCCTGACTCTATAAGTTTATTATTCTAATTGTTTCAAATCAGTAAAATCATGGAATATTTGTTATTTTGTGTCTGACTTATTTCATTCAATTTGATGTCTTCAAGGTTGATCTATATTTTTATATGTATCAGAAGTTCATTGTTTTTCACAGCTGAATAATATTCTATTGCATGTGTATATTCCACATTTTGTTTATCCATTCATCAGTTGATGGGCAATGTGGGTTGCTTCCATCTTTTGGAAATTGTGAATAATGCCACTGTGAACATCAATCTGCAAATATCTGTTTGAGTCCCTATTTTCAATTCTTTTGGGTATATATTTAGTAGTGGGATTGCTGCGTCATTTGGTAGTTCTACGTTTAGCTTTCTGAGTAAATGCCAAGCTGTCTTCCACAGTGGCTGCACAATTGTACATTGCCAGCAGCAGTGAATGTGTTCTTATTTCTCTGCAGCATCTCCAACACTTATTTTCTGTTGTTTGTTTGTTTGTTTTAGCAGCCATTCTGATTGGTGTAAAATGGTATCTCATTGTGGTTTTGATTTGCTTTTCCCTGATGGCTAATGATGTTGAGCCTATTTTCATGTGTCATCTGGCCATTTGCCTATCTTCTCTAGAGAGATGTCTATTCAAGTATTTGCCCATTTTTTTCTTGATTAGTTCCTCAGCTCATTTCTAGTGTATAGAAACACTACTGATTTTGCATGTTGCTCTTGTATCCTGCCACTTTGCTGAACTCATTTATTACCTCTAGTAGCTTTGTCATAGTTTTTTCAGGGCTTTCTAAATATAAGATCATGTTGTCTGCAAATAGTGAAAGTTTTATTTTTCCTTTCAGATTTGGATGTTTTAAATTTCTTTTTCTTGCCTAATTGCTCTAGCTAGAAATTCTAGCACAATACTGAATAACGGTGGTGACAGTGGGCATCCTTGTCTTTTTCCTGATCTTAGAGGGAAGGCTTTCAGTCTCTCACCATTGAGTAGGATGTTAGCTGTGGGTTTTTCATATATTTCCTTTATCAGGTTGAGGAGTTTTCCCCTTTTGCTATATTTTGAAGTGTTTTTATCAAGAAAGGATGCTGGATTTTGTCATATGCCTTTTCTGCATCAATTGACATGATTATGTGGTTTTTCCCTTTTGATTTGTTAATGTGGTATACTGCATTTAATTGACTTTCTTATGTTGAACCACACCTTGCATAACTGGGATAAAACTCACTTGGTCATGGCATATAATTCTTTTAATGTGCCAATGGATTCCATTTGCAAGTATTTTGTTAAGAATTTTTGCTTCTAAATTCATTAGAGATATTGTACTGTTGTTTTCTTTTCTTGCAGTGTCTTTATCAGGCTTTGGTATTAGGGTGCTTTGGGCTTCATAGAATGAATTTGGTAGTGTTTGTCTTCTTCAATTTTTTGTAAGAGTTTGAGCAGAACTGGTACTAATTCTTCTTAGAATGCTTGGCAAAATGGACCTGTGATGTCCTCTGGTCCAGGGCTTTTCCTTGTTGGGAGGTTTTTGATGACTAATCAATCTCTTTACTTGTGTTTGGTTTATTGAGGTCTTCTATTTCTTCTCGAGTCAGTGTTGGATGTTCATGTTGTGCTTCTAGGAATTTTTCCATTTCACCTAATTTGTCTAATTTGTTGGCATATAGTTGTTCATAGTATCCTCTTATTACCTTTTTATTTCCTCTGGGTCCATGGTAATGATCCCCCTCTTATTTATGATTTTATTAATTTGCATCTTCTCTCTTTTTGTCTTTGACAGACTAGCTAAAGGTTTGTCAATGTTATTGATCTTCTTAAAGAACCAAGCTTTTTCTTTATTGATTCTTTCTATCATTTTTGGTTCTCCATTTCATTTGTTTCTGCTCTGATCTTTGTTATTTATTTCCTTCCATTCATTTTGGGATTAGTTTGCTGTTCTTTCTCTAGTTTCTCCAGGTGTTCAGTTAGGTGTTTGATTTTAGCTCTTTCCTCCTTTTTAATGTAGGTATTTTAAGGGCTATAAATTTCCCTCTAAGCACTGCCTTCACTGCATCCCATAAGTTTTGATATGTTGTGTTCTCATTATCATTCATCTCAAGATATTTACTGATTTCTCTTGCAGTTTCTTTTTGGATCCACTGATTTCTTAAGCATGTTGTTTAACCTCCATATATTTGTGAATTTTTCTGTTCTTTGGCTATTACTGATTTCTAGCTTCATTCTATTTTGATCAGAGAAAGTGCTTTGTATAATTTCAATCTCTCTAAATTTATTGAGACTTGCTTTGTGACTCAACATGTGGTCTATCTATGAGAATGATCCATGAGCACTTGAGAAAATTAATATCCTGCTGTTTTGGGGTACAATGTTCTATATATGTCTGTTAGGTCCAGTTCACTTGTCATACTGTTTATGTTTTCTGTTTCATTATTGATCCTCTGTTTAGAAGTTCTATCTATTGATTAGAGTGTTGTGAAGTCTCCCACTGTTATTGTAGAGATGTCTATTACTCCCTTCAGTTTTGCCAGTGTTTGCCTCTTGTACATTGGGGCACCTTGTTTAGGCGCATAAATGTTTAGCATTGTTATTTATTCTTGTTGCATCATCTCTTTTATTAATATATACTGTCCTTCTCTGTTTCTCATAACATTTTTGACTTAAAGTCTATTTTGTCAAGTACTAGTATAGCTACCCCAGCATTTTTTTTTTCTTTTTTTTTTTTTTTTGGTTACTGCTTGCATGGGATATCTTTTTCCATCCTTTCACTTTCAATGTATTTGTATCTTTGGTTATAAAATGAGTCTTTTGTGAAGAGCACATAGATGGATCACATATTTTTTTTTTAAATCCATTCTGCCAAGCTGTGTCTTTTGAATGGGGATTTTAATCCATTAGTAGTCAATATTATTACTGTACAAGCAGTCCTTTCTTCAACCACTTAATCCTTTGGCTTTTGTTTGTCAGAATGATTTTTTCTCTCTTTTTATCCTTTTATTTACCTTTACTGATAATCTTCATTTTTATACTCTCCTCCAAGCCTCTCTCTCCTGTCTTCTTTTTCATCCATTTGCCCATTTTTAAGCTGAGTTGTTTTTCCTTTTGTTGTGAAGTTGAAGGATTCTTTATATATTCTGAATATTACTACTTTATTAGTTATCTGGCTTCCAAATATTTTCTCCCATTGTCTAGGTTGTCATGTTCTTTCATGATAAAGACCTTTGATGCACAAAAATTTTTTCATTTTGAGGAGGTCTCACTTATCTATTTTTCTTTTATTTCTTGTGCTTTGGGTGTAAAGTCTAAGAAACCATTGCCTGACACAAGATCCTGAAGATGAGTCCCTGTGTTTTATTCTAGGAATTTGATTGTTATATGGTCAGGCTCTTATATTAAAATCTTTCATTCATTTTGAGTTGTTTTTTGTATATGATATGAAGTAGGGGTCCTCTTCCTTTTTCTTTTTTTTTCAAATGGAGATAGGATTTCCAGCCCCATTTGTTGAAGAAGCTATTCTTTCTGCTTCTCAGCCTGACTCATTTCAAGTGTCTTGACTTTTGACTGGGGAGGGCGGTATTCAATCCATTTAGATTCAAAGTAACTATGGATAATACAGAAATTTCTTCTGCCAGTTTGCTAGTTGGCCTTTGCAAATCTTATAGTATTTTTGTCCCTCACCTCCATTAATGCCTACCATCATATTTACTTGTTTTTTTGTGTGTTGTACCATATTGAATGCTTTCTCATTTCTATCTGGATATATTTTTTATCCATTTTAATTGTTACCATGGCATTAAATTTAACATCCTAAATGTATAACAATCATATTTGGTTTGAAACCAACTTAACTTCAGTAGCATGCACATATGCTTTTCTTATACCCCTCTGTCTCCCAACTAGTTTTTGTACTTTATACAAATTATAAGTTGATACATTGTATGTCCACAACCGTAAAATTATCATTACTTATATGCATTTGCATGTTAGCACCTGTAGGGAGTAAGAAGTGGAGCTATATACCAAATAATACAAGACAATAATACTGGCATTTATAATTACCCAAATGGTTACCTTTACCACAGGTCTTTATTTCTTTATGCTGCTTTGAAACACTGTCTAGTGTCCTTTCCTTTCAGTTTGAAGAACTCCCTTTAGCACTGCTTGTTGGGCTGGTCTAGTGGTGATGATTCCTTCACCTTTTTTTTATTTGACAATGTCTTAATTTCTCCCTCATTTTTGAAAAGGAGTCTCACAGGATATAAAATTCTTGGCTGGCAGTTGTTTTCCTTCAGCAACCCACTGCCTTGCCTCCATGGTTTCTGATTAGAAATTGAAATTCAATATAATTGGTACTCTCTTGTATGTGGCAGCTTTCAGAACTCTCTCTTTTTCCTTTGCATTCAATAGTATAATCAATATATAATGGGGTTTATTTTTCTTCACATTTATCCCATTTGGTGTTCTCTGATCTTCTTGGATGTGCATATTCACATATTTTGCTAAGTTTTGGAAGTTCTCTGTCATTATTTCTTTGAATATTCCTGCTGCCCCTTTCTCTCTTTCTTCCTCTTCTGGGAATCCCATAGTGCCTATATTGGCATGATCGATGGTGTCTGCTCCATAGCTCTCTTAGGCTATTTTCAATTTTAATATTTCTTTTTTCTTTCTGCTCCTCAGCCTGACTCATTTCAAGTGTCTTCTCTTCAATTTCACTGATTCTTTCTTCTACCAGCTCCAATCTGCTCTTGAAACCATCTTGGGCATTTTTTATTTCAGTTATTGTGGTCTTCAACTCCAGTAGTTCTGTTTGGTTCCTTTTTAAAAATTTCTCTCTCTTTAGTTAGATTCTTATATTGCTCATTCATTGTTTTCCTGGTATCCTTTAGTTCTTTCTCTGTATTTTCCTTAGTCTTTTTAAGTATCTTTTAAAACATTTTTAAATTGTGAAATATGACATGTATGCAGAAAAAGTGATAAATTTCAAAGTACAGTTTAACAAGTAGTTATAGAGCAAATTTCAAAGTATAGTATGGGTTGCAGTTCCAAAATTTCAGGTATTTCCTTCTGCTGTTCTGGTACACTAGAAACTAAAAGGAAATATCTATATAATGATTCAGTAGTCATAATCATTTATTCAATCCTAACTTTCTTTGTTGCAACTCCTCCCTCAAATTTCATCATTCTTTCAATCTTCAGGGATATTTGGCAAACACCATTCTAACTTCTTCACGTTGAAAAGGAGTGTCAACATTATGAGGTAGGGGAATGCAGCTGGTTGCTATTCTGGGAGAGACTGGTACCTCCAAGTTTCAGGGCTTATCTGGCATAGGAAATGTGATGGTTAAGCTTATGTGTCAGCTTGGCCAAGTGATGGAGCCCAGGTGTCTGGCCAAGCAAGCACTGGCCTAACCTTTACTGCAAGGACATTTGTGACCGGTTAATAAACCAGAAGGCTGGTTTATTAAATCATCAGTCAATTGACTGCATCTGTGGCTGATTATGTCAATGAAGGGCATGTCTTCTGCAATGAGAGAATTCAATCAGCTGGATTTAATGCAATCAGTTGAAGACTTTTAAGGGAGAAGAGAGAGAACTTTCATTTCTTCTTTTGGCTAGCAAGAGTCTCCTGAGCAGTTCATCAAACACCTTCATCAGAGTTGCCAGTTCACTGTCTGCCCTATGGAATTTTGACTCGTGCATCTGGCCCTACAGAATTTGGACTCATGCATCTTGCCCTATGGAATTTGGATTCATGCATCCCCACAGTTGCATGAGACACTTTTATAAATCTTATATTTATAGATATCTCTTGTTGGTTCTGTTTTCCTAGAGAACCCAGCTAATAGGGGAACAATCTGGAGATTTTAAGTTTCTGAAAAATCAACTTAGAAAATAAAACTTTTATAGACTTGGATAGAGCCCTTCTTGAGCATTTTTAAAATCATTTATTTAAAGGCTTTGTTTGGTATGTCCACATTCTGGTCTTCTTCACTGGTGGTTTTTTTTTTTTTAATTTTATTTATTTTATTTTTTATTTTTATCCTCTTCCTTTGAATGGTTGGGCCATCATTTCTTGTTTCTTTGTTTGTCTTGTACTCTTTTGTTGCAAACTGTACATTTTAATATTTTCAAATGTTGACTCTGGGATTTATTCCTGGGGATGTGTGTTTCTTGATTTTGTAACCAGCTGATAATAAGACAGAGATTTTCTTGAGTTTCACCCTTTCTATCAGGAAAGTCTGTCCAAGGTGAATGCAGTTTGCAGGGTTTTACATGTTTTTCTAGGCCTCTGTCTTGTCCTGAACTTTTGCTTGTCAGTTGTTTTGGAATTCCTCATTTGCAGGAGTTTGGTTGCCCCCTCTGTTTCCTATGTATTTGAAGCTGACAGACTATTGTCCCAGACTGTCTGCCTCTATAGTTTTTTTTTTTTTTTTTAATTGAGATTGTTCAGATACCATACAATTATCCAAAGATCCAAAGTGTACAATCACTTGCCCCTGGGTACCCTCATACAGCTGTGCATCCATCACACTTAATTTTTGTTCAATTTTTAGAAACTTTTCATTACTCCAGACAAGAAATGAAGTGAAAGATGAAAAAAGAAAAAAAGAAAAGGAAACTCTAATCCTCCCTATCCTTAACCAACCCCCCTCAATTGTTGACTCGTAGTATTGATATAGTACATTTGTTACTGTTTATGAAAAAATGTTGAAATACTACTAACTGTAGTATATAGTTTGTAATAGGTATATAGTTCTTCCTTATATGCCCCTCTAATATTAACTTCTAGTTGTATTGTCATACATTTGTTCTGGTTCATGGAAGTGATTTCTAGTATTTGTACAATTGATCATGGACATTGCCCACCATAGGATTCAGTTTTATACATTCCCATCTTTTGACCTCCAACTTTCCTTCTGGTGACATATATGACTCTGAGCTTCCCCTTTCCACCTCATTCACACACCATTCGGTGCTGTTAGTTATTCTCACATCTTGCTACCAACACCCCTGTTCATTTCCAAACATTTAAGTTCATCCTAATTGAACATTCTGCTCACACTAAGCAATCAGTCCCCATTCTTAAGCCTCGTCCTATATCTTGGTACCTTATATTTCATGTCTATGAGTTTACATATTATAATTAGTTCCTGTCAGTGAGACCCTGCAATAATTGTCCTAATGTGTCTGGCTTATTTCACTCAGTATATTGCCCTCGAGGTTTTGTCATCAACCCCTTTTCTTTTTTAATATGGTTTTGTTCACTCACCATACATTCCATCCCAAGTAAATAATCGATGGTTCTCTGCATGGTCATACATTTATGTGTTCACCACCTTCACCACTATCTATATAAGGGCATCTACATTTCTTCCACAAGGCAGGAGGGAGAGTCAAAGAAGGTAGAGAGGCAAAAGAAAGAGGAAAAAAAAATGACAGCTAGGAAGCAGCAAAAGGAAAAATAACTTTAAATCAAAGTAGAATAAAGAATCAGACAATACCACCAATGTCAAGTGTCTAACATGCCTCCCCTATTCCCCCCTCTTATCTACATTTACCTTGGTATATCACCTTTGTTACATTAAAGGAAGCATAATACGATGATTCTATTAGGTACAGTCTCTAGTTTATGCTGATTGCATCCCTCCCCCAATGCCTCCCCATTTTTAACACCTTGCAAGGTTGACATTTGCTTGTTCTCCCTCGTAAAAGAACATATTTGTACATTTTATCACAATTGTTGAATACTCTAGATTTCACCAAGTTACACAGTCCCAGTCTTTATCTTTCCTCCTTTCTTCTGGTGTCTCACATGCTCCCCACCTTCCTCTTTCAACCGTATTCATAGTTACCTTTGTTCAGTGTTCTTACATTGTTTTGTTACCATCTCCCAAAATTGTGTTCCAAACCACGCCCTCCTGTCTTCTATCACCCTGTAGTGCTCCCTTTAGTATTTCCTGTAGGGCAGGTGTCTTGTTCACAAAGTCTCTCATTGTCTGTTTGTCAGAAAATATTTTGAGCTCTCCCTCATATTTGAAGGACAGCTTTGCTGGATATAGGATTCTTGGTTGGCGGTTTTTCTCTTTCAGTACCTTAAATATATCACACCACTTTCTTCTTGCCTCCATGGTTTCTGCTGAGAGATCTGCACATAGTCTTATTAAGCTTCCTTTGTATGTAATGGATCGCTTTTCTCTTGCTGCTTTCAGGATTCTCTCTTTGTCTTTGACATTTGGTAATCTGATTATTAAGTGTCTTGGCGTAGGCCTATTCATATCTCTTCTGTTTGGAGTACGCTGTGCTTCTTGGATCTGTAATTTTATGTCTTTCATAAGAGATGGGAAATTTTCATTAATTATTTCCTCTATTATTGCTTCTGCCCCCTTTCCCTTCTCTTCTCCTTCTGAGACACCAATGATACGTACATTATTGTACTTTGTTTCATCCTTGAGTTCCTGGAGACGTTGCTCATATTTTTTCATTCTTTTCTCCATCTGCTCCTTTGCATGTAGGCTTTCAGGTGTTTTGTTCTCCAGTTCCTGAGTTTTTTCTTCTGCCTCTTGAGATCTGCTGTTGTATGTTTCCATTGTGTCTTTCGTCTCTTGTGTTGTGCTTTTCATTTCCATAGATTCTGCTAGTAGTTTTTTTGAACTTTTGATTTCTGCCGTATGTATGCCCAGTGTTTCCTTTACAGCCTCTATCTCTTTTGCAATATCTTCTCTAAACTTTTTGATTTGATTTAGCATTAGTTGTTTAAATTCCTGTATCTCAATTGAAGTGTACGTTTGTTCCTTTGACTGGGCCATAACTTTGTTTTTCTTAGTGTAGGTTGTAATTTTCTGTTGTCTAGGCATGGTTTCCTTGGTTATCCAAATCAGGTTTTCCCAGACCAGAACAGGCTCAGGTCCCAGAGGGAAGAAATATTCAGTATGTGGTTTCCCTGAGGGTGTGTCTTAGAAAATTGCTCCACCCTTTGATGCCTCAGGTCACTGTGCTTTTCTGCCCAGCAGGTGATGCCTGTTAGCCTATAATTCTTGACTGGTGTGAGGAGGTGTGGCTGTGTTCCCCCAGGTTCTGGGGTCTGGTTCTGAATGGAAAGGGCCCCACCCCTTTCCCCCTAGAGAAGACAGACCCCCCAGGTGGAGGTCATTAGCATTTCAATAGTCTCCCTCTCTGCTTGTGCTGTCTCCACCCTTCCTCGAGTCACAGCCCTGGAAACTGAATATGACTGGGGCTTTCTCCACCAAGCCAAAAAAGAAACAGATAGTCCCCTTCAGACCCAGTCCAAGGCGACCCTCCGGCTCTCCAAGGTCAGTCATCACCCAAAGCCTCTGTCTGTTTTTTGGGGATGCGTACCTGTAGTGAGCAGTTCACACTCGCTGCTTAAAACCCCAGTTGGAGCTCAGGTGAGCTATATTCGCTTGCTGGGAGAGAGCTGCTCTCTGGCACCATGAGGCTTTGCAGCTCAGGCTATGGGGAAGTGGGTCTCACGACTTGGATCCGCAGTTTTTACTTACAGATTTTATGCTGTGTTCTCGGGCATTCCTCCCAATTCAGGTTGGTGTATGATGAGTGGATGGTCTCGTTTGTCTCCCCGCAGTTATTCTGGATTATTTATTAGTTGTTTCTGTTTTTTTGTAGTTGTTCCAGGGGGACTACTTAGCTTCCACTCCTCTCTATGCTGCCATCTTGCCTCGCCTCTGCCTCTATAGTTTTTTATACTTTCATTGTCTTAAGCTGCTTTTGCCTGGGGGGAGGGGATGGAGATTCTGGGAAGAGGGTCAATCTGGAGAGGGCTTTCCCAAGTCAGTATTTACCAGCCAAAACAGGGCCAGGGACCCATAAAGGGGGCACAGACTGTCTCCAAAGTCCCTTGGGGAGGCAGCCAGCAAAGGTACTAAGAGCTTCTCTGATGGCGCCCTAAAACTGAACTTTCCTGGCTGACCAGCAAGTGCATCCCTTCAACTAACTGTCCCCCACAACCCTGAGGATAAATCTTTAAATCTCCACCACCTCTATCCCTGTCTGGGGAGAGTTGAAACAACAGCTGCTGATGCCTTTGTAGGGGCAGGTTGAAACAATAGCTGCCTTCAGAATTGGGACACAGCAATCCAAATTTGCCAGTCAAAAGCCACGATCACTGATTGGCCATGCCCATCCCTGGTCTTGGGGAAGAGGATTTTTATGTTCCTTTTTGCCTCCAGAGAGCTAGCCAGGGACTGGACCCTGCAGCGTCCTACTGCAAGAATGGGGTGTGGGTGCTGGTAGCTGCATGCCTTGAGAGTACAATTTAGTGCTTCTTACCATAATTTATCAGCCTCTTCCTCCTGCTCTTCCCTGGATGTAGTGTTTCACTGACCTCTGGAGTTTCAAAATACATATTTCAGACAGTTTCTTCCTGTTTAATTGTTGTTTTGGTGAAAAAACTGAGTCCTGGAGTTCCCTACTCTGCCATCTTCCTGCCAAATGATTTTTCACAATGGAAAAAATAGTCTCTTCAACAAGTGGTAGTGTGAAAACTGGATGGCCATATGCAAAAGAATGAAGGTAGACCCATTCCTCATACCATATACAAAAATCAGCTCAATATGGATCAAAGACCCAAATATGAAAGCCAGTACCATTAAAGTTGCAGAAGAAAACATAGAGAAGCATCTTCAGGACCTTGTATTAGGCAATGGTTTCTTAGACTTTACACCCAAAGTACAAGCAACAAAAGAAATAATAGTAAATGGGAACTCTTCAAAATTAAAAACCTTTTGCCATCAAAGAACTTTATCATGAAAGTAAAATGACAACCTATACAATGGGAGAAAATATTTGGAAATCACATATCTAATAAGGGTTTAATATCAAGAATATATGAAGAAATCCCACGACTCAACAACAAAAAAGGCACCTTAATTAAAAATTGGGCAAGGGACTTTATAAACCTTTCTCCAAAGAAGATACATTAATAGTCCCCCCCCCCAAAAAAAAAACCACACAAAAAACAAAAAAACAAAACACACACATGAAAGGACCCTCAACATCCTTAGCTATCAGGGAAATACAAATCAAAACCACCATGAGATACCCATTTCACACTCCCTAGAATGACTACCATTAAAAAAAAATGCAAGTGTCAGAGAGGATGTGGTGAAGGAACACTCATTCATTGTTGGTGGGAATGTAAAATGGTGCAGCTACTGTGGAAGACAGTTTAGTGGTTCCTCAGAAACTTAATTATAGAACTATCATATGACTAGGCAATCCCGCTATTAGGTATATATGCTAAAAAAATTGAAAGCAGGGATACAAACAGATATTTGTCTACTGATGTTCACAGAAACATTATTCCCAATTGTCAAAAGATGGCTGTAACTCAAAGTTATTGTAACTCAAAGTTAATGGAATATTAATCAGCTTTGAAAAGAATGAAAACAACATGGATCAACCTTGAAGACATCATGTTGAATGAAATAAGCCAGACCCAAGAGGACAAACATTGTATGATCTCAGTGTTATGAAATAATTAGAATAAGCAAATTCATACAGTCAGAAACTAGAATATTGGTTACCAGGGGCCTGGATGGGGGTAGGGAATGGAGAAGCAATGCTTAAATTGTACAGGGTTTCTATTTGGGTTGATGGAAAAGTTTTGTTAATGGATGATGGTGATGGTAGTACAACATAGTGAACATAATAAACAACATTGAATTACATATATGGATGTAGGTAAAGGGGAAATTTTAAATTGTGTATATCTGACTAGAATAAAAGCAATAATAAAAACACAGGACTGTACAACAAAGTGAACCCTAATGGAAACAATGGAGTACAGTTAATAGCACAATTATATAAATGGAAGGTGCTAATAATAGGGTAGTATAATATAACTGGGTAGTATATAAATACAAATAGAAATTTGTATTTTGTGCATGATTTTTCTATAAACCTGTAACTCTTCTAATTAAAAAAATGGTAATCTTGAGAGACCTAAACAAGGATGGAGCCCAAATATGGATTCTGGGGAAATGGCTAAATTAAAAAAAGGAAAATGTTGCTATGTGATCAGCTAGTATGAGAATTGGCTATTAGGCTTGGCAAAATGTAGATCATTGGTGACCTGGATAAGAACATTTTTGTTGAAGGAGTGGGGACAAAGTCTAAGGATTCTAAGGAAAATGGGAAGAGAGAAATTGGAACTAGTCTATCAATCACTCGTTCTGGGAGTTTTCTGCCAGGGGAAGGAATAAAATAGAGCAGTAGTTGGAAAGGTTATGAGATTAAGAAGATTTTTCATTTTTATTTTAGCTGTAGAAGAAATAATAGGATGTTTACATGCTGATGGGAAAAATTGATGTTGAGAGTAAAAGGGAGAGAAAGCAAGGTATGAATTTCCAGAACACTGTCCTCATGTAGGAGAGCAGAGAAATGGAATGGTATTTGGAGGATCAGGTGAAGTTAAAAGATTTTAGAATGGCTGTATGCTGTGATCTAGTGGATATCATGACAGAAGAAGAGAGATTTAGGACAGTGAAGGCACAATGTCTTTGAGCATCTAGAGAGATGGGTTCTGGTACACAAATAGAATGGCTTTACTGAGATCAGAATGTAGTCAGTGCTGATAATAGAGAAACAGGAATACTTGCTCTTTAAATATTGTGAGAGAAATATTTTCTAATGTTATTAATCAAAAGAAAAGACAAACCATCTTAAGATCTTAAATAACACACTTCTTTGCATTCTATTTGTAGTGTAGTGGGGTAAATCAGTACTAAAATATAAACAAAGATATTTGCAAAATTACTTTATATTGTAAAAG
Source organism: Choloepus didactylus (assembly GCF_015220235.1). NCBI lineage: Eukaryota > Metazoa > Chordata > Mammalia > Pilosa > Megalonychidae > Choloepus > Choloepus didactylus. Next base: position 67,401,696 of record NC_051319.1, on the reverse strand, counting down.
CTGTCTACTAACAGAAATCTGGCCAGAAGCATCGTGATGGTTAATTTCGTGTGTCAACTTGGCTAGGTTATGGTGTCCAGTTGTTTGCCAAGCATGCACTGGAATAATTATTACTCTGAAGGTATTTTGTGAGTTGATTGTGTCTATGACTGATTACATTTACAGTCAACTAGGAGACTGACTTCAGCCATGGGAGGAGTCTCCTCATCCAGTCAGTTGAAGGGCCTATAGGGAGAGCTGATGATGTCAGCAGTCAGAAAGAAGAATTTCTCTCTTTACTCCAGACCACCAGCTTCTCTTGGAGAATTCATCGCCACCTTCATTGGAGTTCCCAACTTGCAGCTTCTCCTGCGGATTTCACCTTCACTTAAGAGTTTCCAACTTGCGGACTGCCCTATGGAATTCAGGCTTGCCAGTCCCCATGATTGCATTAGTTAATCCCTACAATAAATCTCTTAATACTTACATATATATCCTATTGGTTGTTTTTCTATGGAGTACCCTGATTAATATAAGTATGAAAATGTTGAATTTGGAAGAAATCACCAGTTTTCTGCATACTGATCACAAGTAAACCATTTCATGAATGTATTTTTTTTCCAATAGTTGCTATTTTTATTGTGAAAACAGAAATTCAGACATTTTGAGTCTCAAAGGAGCACAGATGTCATGTAATATTACAATGACTCATTCTTTGTAGGGGTTCCTTTTACTGCACCAGGGGTGAATAGCATTTCAGTGTCTACTTGTCATGGTTGCTAACTATTTTTGAGCGATTGTTTTTAATCAACTCCTACTGTTAAGAATGTCTCTCTTATCTTCTTCTGATTTCTGCCCCTAAGACACTAGTGTCACATTTCTTCTTTTGAATAACATGGACCATCTACCTGTTCCCTCATCATTCAGATGACAGCAGCACCTGAGGAATTTTAGGATCCTAAACTCCTAACCACCTGAATAAGATGATGAGCCCAAATTTCCTTTCATCCTGGTGACCTTTTTTATATTGTTCCTCATAGTTCTGTTTATAGTATGGCATCTAGCATGGGATACAGCATTCAAGATGAAGTCTGACCTTCTATGTTATGGATACTGCACTTGCAGTTAAAAAGGGGGTTAAATCTCATTTATTGTTTGTTAAGTGTTTGTTTTTAACTTAATTGGTTCATTTTGAGATTATGGTTAACTAAAACCTCAACATAGCTTTAGGTTTTTTTTGTTTGTTTGTTTTGTTTTCTATTTTTAATATGTGACTGTGGTAGATTGAGCTATATATGCCAGAAAAATCCATACTCTTCATTTTAATCCCATTCTTTTGGGTGTGAACCCATTAAAAATAGGACCTTTGAAAGATGCTATTTTAGTTAAGGTGTGGCCAACAGAATCACAATAGCCTTACTGAAGGCTTTATAAAGGCTTACGGAAGCCTTACTGAAGGCTTTATAAAGAGAAAGCCACGGGGAGAAGCTAGAAGCCAGAAGTCAGTGGTAACCTGGAAGAGAAAGGAGAGCACTTTGCCGTGTGGATCCCCACTTAACTGGGAAAGCCAAGGATCCCAAGGATCACCAGCAGGCAGCCCCAGAGCACGACACTGTTGGGAGAGAAAGCATCCTGCTGATGCCTTGATTTTGGACTTCTAGCCTCAAAACTGTGGCCCAGTAAATTCCCCTTCTTTAAACCAACCCATTGTGTGGTATTTGTCTTGCCAGACTGGGAAACTAAGACAGTGACCGTATTTTGAAATATAGCACTCTCATTATCTTATTGCTCTAAGACTTTCCTAAATTTCTCTACTTAAATATAAGGGCTATTGAGCAGTATTGTCTTCTAGACATCTGGCAGCTATCTTTTTTATTATTGATTTATGCTTTTATTTCTTTATGCATAAAGTCGCTGTATTGTTGATTCTTAGGAATTTAATGAGACTTTTTTTGGACTTACACTAGGTTAATTTTTCTGAATTTTCTAATTTTGCTTGAAGCAAATATGTGGTCTCTTGTGGAATTTATTAGCTAGAACTTATTTTTTAAAATAAAATCTATTTAAGGGATATATCTGCTGCTTTGGTTTGCTTGGTTTTTTGGTAGTTGGTGAATAACCTCTAATTACAATTGTTGATTTATGTTTTTCCCTGTTCTGTCAGTAGTTGTTATATATTTTCAGCTGTATTGTTATATGAATATCTATTCATGATGGTTATACAAGTATATAATACTTCTGTTTTTCCTCATGATCTTTTTTACTTTTACTGTTTTGTGTGATTCTGGCCTTATTTTAGTCCACAATTGGGTGCAGTCATTTGGAATTTACTACTGATGTATTCTGGTGTTTCAATTTATCTAGTATTTTTTTCTATTTTCCTAATATCCACTAAATATAGTGAATTGTCCTCTATTGGTTTGAAGAGTGGCTATCCTTCTTAAATTTGCACTGATGTTTATATCTTTGTAATTAATTTTTAAGCTTATAAATATCTATATATTCTACTTCAATAAGTTAAACACTTTAGCAAGTCTTCCATATTTACATTATGTAGAGTTTTAATTCCGGATTGTTATGGGCATTTTCTTCTTTTTTTTTTCGGTGTCTCACATTATCTTCCCTTAGTTGTACAATCATCATCACTCTCAATTTTGAACAATTATCATAAGAAAAACATTCTGGAGCTCTTATCTAAATAAGAGCTCATATTTAAATTAAAAAGTTTAGTCAGATATACAATGTTCTTTTCTTTCAACACTTTGAAAATGTAACTCCATTGTCTTCTTGAATGTAATGTTGTGCTACAGAATTTAAATGGAAATCTGATTCTAACTCCTTTGTAAGTGTTTGGATTTCCCTCTCTGGAAACATAAAGAATTTTTATTTTTGTTTGATGTTCTCACATTTCATTATAACATGTCTTGGTGTGGGTTTGTCCTACTTGATCCTGTTGTCATTATGTGTTCTTTTATACTGAGGTCTTAGGTTTTTCTTTAATTCTGAAAACTTCCAGTCATTTTTCTCCCAAAGTGTATTGCTGTTATTTATGTATTTGTTCTTTTCCTATGAAATTCATGTAGTAGCTGATTTTGACATTTCTATTTCTATTCTCAATATGTTATAACTTTTATTTTTACAGCTCTTTATCTCTTCTTATGCTTTTCTGGGAGCTTTTTCAACCTGTTGGTGGCCAAGAACCATTTTCACTTCTTTTTCTTGACCTTGTAAGACATTGCATCTGGGCCCAGAGGTTTATTGGTGTTGATTTAAGCCTATCAAGAAAGTCCAATTGACAGCGAGTATCTAGGAAAGATTATATGATCCAGGAATGAGCACTATGCATTGGGGCTCAGGGTGCTTGGCCATTTTCTGAGACCAAAGTGAGCAAGAGAGAAAGGAATCTACAAGATTGATACTGCCCTTCCTGTCAACAATGGCAAATGGAATCTGGGCATCAGATTAGATTTGTTTTAGGAAAATTAGGAAATACAGTATTTTTGCATCTTATGTCACTGAGAATTTCATCCTCATTATCAACATATTTAAGGGAATTATTTTAGTTAGCTAGTTTTGGCTAATAGGATATGAGGGAAACTGTGCTGGGGAATTTGGGAAATATTTTTTTTTACTACTACTGATAATAATGATAATTGCTGGTACTATTACTACTAGTTATTATCATAAAGACATGCAAAGGAAAAGCTCTTTTGACTCTAGAGCTGAGATCTTTCCTCGTTTCCTGTCCTACCCTTGTTACTAGACTACCTTATTGGGGCACTAATTGCATTCAATACTCATCAGCCTTTGCACTAAACATCACCAGCCAGGATCTATATTCAACCCACGAGAACTTCTGGGATCCAAATGCTACCATTAGCCTGATGGCATTTTTTCATCACCATCCAATGATTCCTGTTGAGACCATTCCACCCACTGATTCAGATGACTTGAATGAGTAGACAATATTCTTGGGTGTTAGCTGTGCTGTAGGATCTTGACTGCATTTGCCTTCACATTCCTTCTTTGCCATCCTGATATTGTCAGCCTAGATGTCTCAAAATACAGCATGCATTCTAGTAGTGACACAATGATGAATTGGAAGTAGTGCATGTCCTAATAATCTATGGGAAGAGACTGACAAACAGATAACTAAAATATAATCTCAAATATACCATAAGAGGGATATTGAAATGTTATAGAAGTGAAGGAGAATGAGAAGTTTTTTTGCCTAGAGAAGTTGGGAGTTAATCAACAGGAATGATGACATGTGAACGGAGCCTTGAAATTCAGTATATTCATTCCAGGAGAGAAAATGTCGTGTAGAAACTTGGAAATGGGATCATGAAAGAGCATAGTATAGTTGAAGGACTTAGATAGCAATTTATCTGCACCCTTTTTGAGCCTTTGGTAATAAGGTGAGATATTGAGAATTTAAAAGGGCAGGTTACACCAAATCAACCATGTTATTTATAATCTGCTGCTAACAAAGAATGTGCTTCATCCCTGGGGAAAGGAGAGGTAGGTACTGCATTTTTCTGGGTTGGATTTTTCACCTCAGAATTGGTAAACAGGCACTTTCTAGTTTGAGGGTCTGGAATCTGTCTTCATGAGCCATACAGTGTTTCTTTATACAATTGCACTCAGCTGTAAAAAAAGAAGTGACAGGAAGAAATATATTGGGTCTTTTACATTGATAGGAAGAGAGAGTAGCTAATGATAGAATAATTCTCAAAAGAGAAGGGAAGGGGACAAGCAAGTAGTGTTACAGGACTTTGTGGGAGGTGGAGACCAGAAACTCATGTTGGAGTGGTAGAAACTGGACTTTAAGTGTTTGGTTGGCCTTGGAAGACTTGACAATGATCAGAGGGAGGGATCCAAATCGTGGGAGCCCAGCACTGAGGAGCAGTGCTTGATCGGCATAGTGCAACAGAATGAACCATGACACCGAGAGTGACCACCATGCATTTAGTCTCAGGGTGTGCTGCCGTTTTCCTGGGACCAAAGAAAGCAAGAGAGAGAGGAGCCCACATGTTAGATAGTGGCCTTCTTGCCAGCACTGCCAAATGGAGTCTCGACGTTGTCCAGGTTTGGATTTGATTTAGGAAAATTAAGAAATACAACATTTTTTGCCTCTTGTTTGCCACTGAGAATTTTAACCTTATTATCAACATGTATTGTTTTATTTTTTACTTTACAAAGACATGGACACCTTGAAGTTAGAGACTGAGTCTTAATTGCCTTTTTAACTCCAGTAGCTAACAGTATGCATTAGCTGGTTATCATTGGATATATGCTGATTGAATGAATGAAATAAGTTTTAGGAATTCAGGGAGGTTGCTATTGCTGTCTACTGTAGATCTTGTTAGTGTAATTAAGTAAATGTGTACTTTTTTTATTGGGGAAGTTGTGGGTTTACAGATCCACTTTTCATAGGACTGAAGATCTTTGTGCTTCAGAGTCATTATGATTTGGTTCTAAGTGATGAAATATGTCACACTTAATATAATGATTATTTTATTTCATTTCTCTCTGACATTGTGGTTACTATCAACATAGAGAAAATGGCATAGTTTTATTGAGAATGCTTTCACCATAAATAACACACAGCTGAGGACTGTGTTTCTTTACTGAAGTGCCATCATCATCCCTGCAAGGGATGCTTTTTAAGGACCACATTATTTTCTGTACACATTGTAAGCCAATAATCCCAGAGCCCTAAAAATGGTGGGCTTTTTCCTTTTGATATAAATATATTTTCCTATCCTAATATTACTTTTAAATATGGCAGTTTTTTTATCCTCCACATTTTAACTGTGTGTGAATCATCGACATTTTATTGCTGAGTGTCAGGTGATGGTACACATCATTCATTCATAAGATTACCTGCAATTAATTTAACATCCATGGGTTATTACTAACTAAACATACACGTTAGTATGCTAAATACTTTTCAAGATGTGAAGCACTATCTTTGGCAAGATGGAATGGTAAATGCATGCATGCAAAAAAAAACAAAAACAAAAAAAACGAAAACAAAGAACAGCCCAACAACAACAGCTAAAAAAAATTACTGGGCTGCCTTTAAAAGGATATTGTCCAAAGTGGATTGACCAGGATTCAAGAACTTGTGATGCTTCCTGTTACCTGATTGACTATGGGCAACGTTATCTATTTCTTCATCTTTGACATAGACATGACAACTGTGCTTACCTTACTAGATTATTATGAGGCTAAAATGAAATAATATATGTGAAAGTGCTTATTGTTACTTGTTATTACTATCTTAAAAATGTATCTGCCATCTTTTCCCTATTCTCAGAATATTTGGATTTAACTAATTCAATATGTGCATGTGTGTGTGTGTGAGTGAGTGAGTAGGGTAGGGTATGGTCCATTCAAAAATATATCTTATAGTTTTAAGAGATTGGTTTGAGGTAGCATATAATAGCAACCTTGATATTTTTTAACTGTGTTTTAAGGTATAGCAACAATATTGCATTTATATTTACATACTGCCTGGAGGACTTCATACTAGGGCTAAACAAGTCAGTGGCTTTCAATTAGGGATATCTGCTCAGTGCTCACTGTTTACACATGATTATTTATGAATGAGTTGGGGGTTCATGCTCTTTCAGAATGAGTATCAAAAAAAGCAGCTTGATTTTACCCCAGATTTAGCCATCTAAAATTCAAGCTAATAAAATATTGTGTCAATTTTATGACAGCATTATAGATGATTTTCTTAGTTAATTTTCTGTTACTCATAATGTATGGATATTCCGAATGATTCCATTAGAGTTTAAATAACAGAATTCAGCATAAATGTTATTTTTACTGAGCAGAAGAAATATAATTTTTCTGGAACTGCAGCTGCTGTAGTTGAAGATGAGGCTCTTACAGTCCCTTAGGGAGATTACTGTCTCTGCCAGCTGACTTAGTTTTTATACAGCTAGCGATTTATTAGATTGCTTTGCTCTTAAGTGTGATAATAGGCCTTATGCTTAGCAAGGTTTAGAGACTTCCAGTGCATTAATATTTTATGGCAATGACAGGACAGACACATTTTGTTTACCTAACAAGCCAAGCCAAGCCCGAGCTGATGTGTATTAGAGACTAGCACTTTTAACTTGGAGGAAACCCTGCCAATTACATATTTAGTGCTTTGCAATGGCTCTTATAATTGTAATCTAATCAGTTCCTTATTTAGAACATCACCACTAAGTGCAAAGAAATCATCATAGCTTTACAGTCTGACCTTAATAGGAGGTAAACTCTCTTTTAACTATGTTAACAACATAATGACTGTGAATTTTCTGCTGACTTCTTATAACAGACTTTTTGCCACTTAGAAATTGCTCAGTCATGAGCCAAGTCCTGTGTAGATGCCCGCATATTCCAATTCCATTCAGAAGGTCCACTCAATTGATTTGGGTCATCTAAATAGGGAAATTTGTGCCATGCTCTACTTGGTTTCTAGAAAGTTATTGTTGTTGTTGCCTTGCTTTCTTACAAGCACTTTAAAATAATGTGACTCCTTAGCCTCCTGCAGAATGGAGGTACACACTAAACATCACTGATGAAATAGAAGTGAATTACTGCAGTACTATTAATTTTTTTTCCTTTTTATCTCCATAAGGCAAAGATATCAATTGCTTCAATGTCCCTATCAGATAAAAATTATAAGTCATGATAAGTGGTGAATGCTGGAATATTGATTCTCGCTGGTTCCAAATTCTTTTAGCAGATGTAACTCATATGCATACTTTTGGAAGCAAATTTTACGTGTAATATTTCTTCTGTGTTCTTAAGGATTGTGAGTATACCAACCAAATTATCAGGAACATATTATTTGTAATACCCAAACTTCATTTAATACATTAATTAACGAACATGTAGGCAATAGCCCAGATATTAAAACTATAATTTAAATATACAGCAGATTGTGGAATTTCTTAATTCATGTCTATCACCCCAGGATTTAACCCTAGGCAGCACCCATTCTGAAAAGACAGGAATTTCACTTAGCAAGAGGCTCAAGTCTCTCTCTAGCTAAGCCAACTTGGCAGGTGAAATCACTGCCCTCCCCGCTACGTGGCATCTGACACCCTTGGGAGTGACTCTCCCTGGCAAAGTGGAATATGACTCCCAGGGAGGAATCTAGACCCGGCATTGTAGGGTGGAGAACATCTTCTTGACCAAAAGTGGGCTGTGAAAGTAAATGAAAGAAGTTTCAGTGGCTGAGAGATTCCAAAATTTGCCGAGAGGTCACTCTGGTGGGCACTCTTATGCATAATACAGACAACCCTTTTTAAGTTCTAATGACTTGGAATAGCTAGCAGTAAATACCTGAAACTATGAAACTACAACCCAGGACCCTTGAATCTTGAAGACAATTGTATAAAAATGTAGCTTATGAGGGGTGACAATGTGATTGGGGAAGCCATATGGACCATACTTCCCTTTGTCCAGTGTATGGATAGATGAGTAGAAAAATAGGGGCAAAACAAAAACAAAAACAAAAACAAAACAAAAACCCAGTGTTCTTTTTTACTTTAATTGTTCTTTTTCGCTTTAATTTTTATTCTTATTATTTTTGTGTGTGTGATAATGAAAATGTTCAAACATTAATTTTCGTGACGAACACACAACTATATAATGGTAATGTGAACAACTGAATGTACGCTTTGTGTGACTGCATGGTATGTGAATATATCTCAATAAAATTGAATTAAAAAAAAGAAAGAAAGGGGATAGAAAGTGTTGCTCAAATTGGTTACAATACAGGGGTGGGGGAGTGTGAGAAAGTTGAAACCACACAGGTTTGTAATACAGGCATTGGCGACAATTGAGAGGCAAAGGGGCCAAAATATGTTGAGAAGTGAGCCAGTACATGTGTGAAAACAGAAAACACCATGCACACAAGGATTTAGAAGAAATGCTAATAGCCACAGTATTCAATGAGGCATAAACACAATCCATTGCATACCCTGCAGTGTCTCTGTGTGCAAAGTCGAGGAGCACCGCCAACTCCCACATCTTGGGTTTAGTGCCATCTTGCTTCGGCTGGCACTCAGCCCATTCTTGACTAAGTTTGTTGATGTTTCTGAGAGGGGTTAAAAACAGAAAACATTTGGTTTGTGTTTATAGATTGCTTTCTTTTTTAAAAGTGGGGGTGGGGTTGGGGAAGTGGACAGAAATGAATGTTTTCAACTGAACTAAAGTCTTGGAAATTGTAACTACACAATAAAATAAAATAAATCTTTGTGCTAATCATCAAGTTTTTGTTGTTTTGTTGGAGAAGGAGGGGAATTTTATATGAAACCACTGACAATGCAGAATTCTCTGCAGTGTCAGTGTTGAAGTTGAGAAGCCTCCCTCATCTCTTTCAGAGCCTCTGTCCTCTTCCAGCAGTTGCCTGTAAAGAGTTTATTTAAATGCTAGTTAACTAAATTTTGGTAAGGACCAATGCAATCAGATTTATCTCAGTCTCTTCATCTTCTATTTCTGATTGCAAATCCCATGGAAGGAAAATCAGAGTGCTATGAGAGAAAGGAATAGAGATTGTGTTAAGCTTCATCAACTGGAAAATAAAGCTAGAATAAATTTTCAAAGTGCTGGGAAGAAGTGGCAACACACGGGTATATACTCTGCTCAAGCATGATAATTTAACTATGTTCTCCATTTTATTTATGCATTCAAGTAACTTTTTTTTCTCTGCCTCCCTCCCCTTTGCAGAGCTGTAAGGTTCTCAAACCTGAGAGAAGGTCAAAATACCACATTGTTGGGAAAGAGCTGACTCTGGCTTTCTTCAGGGAATTTAGAGGCCCAGTGATCTGGAGCAAATCACGTGGCTAGTGATTGGTTTTGTCCCTGTTTTTATGAGTGATTAAAAAGAAAACCACTTCAATAATTCTCAGACCTCTGTTGTCCTCTGGGATCTCTTCCAACCAGCCCTGCTCGGTGGAACCCCCAGGAGTAGGAAAGCACTCAAGCCCTGGGCCAAAAAATTAGAAAAAGCAACAAAGGCAACTGGAATCAAAAAGTTCAATGTGGGCCAGAATTCAAGTGGAATAACTTTTTTTTCCCCCTGTTTTAAGCCTCATGGTCAGCACTCCTACATGATTCTTAGATCAACCTCTTCCAGCTTTCAGGGGCTTCACCAAACCTTGGGGGATTATTTTATATACATTTTGCTTTGAACACATGGACAGTTTGGCTCCAAGTTGCCAGTAGAAAATGTAATGATAGCAGTGAGATGATATAAACAGCCTGAGATTTTAAAGGGCGGGTCGTTGACTTTTTGGGGGACTCAGGATGCTGTTCTATCCTGGGGGAGAGAGTCTGAAATGCAGGAATTTCAGAATAAATTTCTCAAATGGATGAGTTTCTTAGTCTTCAAATAAACAATAAACAAACCAAAATTCATTTGATACTCTTTTTATTGGCTTGTGTTACGTATTCATTAAAACACCCACGTGTATAGTTTTTGCATATGTCCATTGCCCTGCCTGTAGTGAAGGCAGCACCTTCTGGGTTCTGACCTCTGAAAGCCTGGGTTGGTGTGTCCCAGACTCACCACCCATCTGCTCAATGGTCTTGGGCTGACTTTTGGCCCCTCTTTTGCCTTCTATAAAATGGAGATAACAATAAATAACCTACCCCCTGGGGATGCTTGGCGCAGTAAAAAAAATAATGCATGTAAAATATTTTATAAGGTAACTGAAATCTGGAGACTGCTCAATAAAATTACCATTACCTTTAGAACAGGAAGCTTGCTGTGTACGCTTCTGTATTTCTGTATCACCTATCATTTTAAAAAGGGAAAAATGAATAAAAGACAGTAGCTGCGGAAGACAGTAATTTATAGACGTTTTCCCTAACTCCTTTTTTACCTTACAGGTGAATGATAAAATTACTAAGTCTCTTTTTTATAAAGTGGTATTTGGCAAATACTTCTTTTAGAATATTCTAGTGTGTTTTCCTTTCTATAAATCACCAAACTGTTGAGCAATTGGCCATCCTGGAAACACAGTGGGTTTAGTGTGCTTGCGAAATCATCAACAAATTTTTTCTGTTTATGGTTCTTATAGATGTAAACAAAGAGGGAATGAGGCTACATAAAGTAACATCTGTACTTTGAATCACATTTATTTAATAATAATGTTTTACATTTCTTTTTAAAAAACCATCATACTGCCCTTTTTGTTTTATCTGGTACTATCTTGATGAAAATAGTCTAATAATAATTATATGAATTCTGCACATAAGACTTGATATTTTGTTTTATGCTGCTAGCTATTTAATACTACAAGTATTTGTACAATGGTCAAAACATTAGAAATAATTAGCCTAAATGTGTTTAAACCTCAACAGAAAACACTTGTGCTATAAAAGATCTAAGTATTTAATGAGATTTTTAAAAACCACAATTACAGCTTTTTATAGAGAAGGAACTTTATCCCTGAGACCTAAAAAAAAAAAAGGCTGCTTACTATATAAAGAGACTTTTTATATTTTAATGTATAATTTAATAAGAGTTGTATCATTACAATTTTGTAATCTATAGCCTAAGAAGAAAAACAGAAAAGTCATTTCAGAAAAATATTTTAGAAGTGTAGCACCTATTTATTTTTTAGGATAATGTCCAAAGTATACAGAAGGCAGAAATCTTACTAAGACTGTTTTAGGTTATTGAATTTTCTGTGCCTTGAAAACCATAGCACAATTCTCTGGTGATACCTATGAGACTGTATTACATCATAAAATATACCAAGGATAGAAACCCATGTTATTAAACTGTCAACATAAATTATATTGCAATTTGTTGTCAATCCAATGCAACTAAAAGCCACATTGTTGGCAGGAAGTTTAAAGCATAAGACTATTCTCTAATCATCTAAAGCCTAAGGTACTTCGGAGAAAAAATGCTGTAATAATTGCTCCACTACTCCATAGCAACCTGTGTGAATTTCATTGGTTTTGTACAGCAAATGCTCAGCTATTACAAGAAAGGATTCAGAAAGATTACCACTTAAAGGCTTTGACTAGCGACGCTGTAGATGTCTCATTTCACAGCATATTAATAGTGGTTTTGTATAACACTAGCAGGTAGAAATAAATCTTAGAAACTAGAATTTAAATCGTTTAATTTTCACAGAAATATGTAATATAGCTGATAACATCAAACCTCACAATTAAAGTAACTCAGAGCACAGTTTTAAAAACTGAAATTTAGGTAATCCATAGATGTGTAGACAGACTAGGCACCGGGTAATATTTTCTACAAGTGTTTGAAATTGAGAATTTATCAATGGAGACAAAATTTCTTTTTCAAAGATACGAGAGCTTCCTCTCATGTGTGACATCGTGCATTATGTTGTGACACATTTCAGATGCCTACTGCTTAGGAAGATTTCAAAGTTAAAGAAGGGAAAAACTAGGGATACAAAATAATTTTTTGTTAAAATTTCATCTTGGGAGTGAACAGAAAAGACAGGGAAACAGTGAAATAAAGGACTTATTTTCTTTAACCTAGGGCATACACCCTAAGAGATTGGTGCATATAATGTTTGATGTATCTGTCAATATCAATATCACTATTTTTTTTAGTAGAGGCCATAGCTGTAATGTAACTCTTTCTAACCACAGCAGGAAAATTGAGGCATATGAGATTTGATTCTTTTTAATAAATAAGTTTTTTGTTTTCATCAGTTTTCAGTTGCATAATTAAATTGAGTTGGCTTGAAAACCAAGGAAGCCTGTTAGGGTGAAGGCAGTGGCTTTCCCTGTGATTTCCCCATGTCCATACTTCACCTTGCAAAGGATGTGTGGGGCCAATCTTACTCCCCAGCAGCCTGGTCACACAGGGACATTCAGGAGCTTGGCCACAATAAAGGCCCCACAGAAAGTGTTGCTCTTCTCTAGCCTCAGTGTGCCTTAGAACCAGAAGGATTTTGGTAAGTACGAATCCAATGAAGAAATTCTCCTCTCATTGCTTTTAGTGTAAAGATAGAAATGCCTGAATTGGTTTGAGGCTCTTGTGATCAGCCCTCTAGCAGATAATCTAATTTCACTTATTTAACATCACTTTATGCCTCAATTTCTTTTCTCTAGTTAAGGCTTCCCACTTTCAACTCCTATGACATAGGTCACTTTGATACATCCTTCCATCCCCATATTGACACCCACCACCTCAAGAGCTGGTTGTGGTGGTGGAAGGGGTGATGGAGTTTTGCCTGGAGAAGAACTTGAGGCTGCATAAATTAGGTAAACAAATACAGCTTTTATGGTTCTTTTGAAGTCAATTCAAGGTATCAGCCTCCCCCCACCTTCCCCCTTCCTCCCCCCAAAAAGAAACAAACCAACTTAAGAACTCTGCAGTCAGAAACATTACAAGCTGTTAGCACATTTTTTTAACACAGAAGGATCATTAAGAATTTTCCAGAAAAGATTAAAATTTAAGGATTATCTATTTTTACTGACTCTAAAACTAAACTTTTAAGAGAAGAAAAAACTGAAATTTCTGAGAGAAATTAATCCAGTGTTTCTTGATCTTATGAGACACAACAGCCTATTTTAAAAAATAAATATTTGGGAATACCCATTTTCTATTCTTTAGTGAAAAACATAGATAATATAACAGACCTACTCACACATTTAAAAATTGATAATTGATAAAACTTCTTAATTGTAATATAAAGCAATAAATAGAAAGTGATTTACAGTTAAGTATTTCAATTTGTAAATGCTTATGTACCTCTAAACTAGAAGATCTACTGAAATATTCGGGTGCTTGCAGCTGTGTGTAGAATCAACATGGTTATTAAAACTATGAAGTTAAACTACTAAAGCAACACCAATCCCACAAACATGATTTTCTAAATTGGCAGGCCATTTTTGGTAAACTGTCTTCCTTTTCTTTGCATGCTAGTTGAGTTCGTAGAAAAATCAATGCATGTTAAAACTACAAAAATACTTCGCATTTATATGTAAAACACAGCTAGGATCCGTGATCAGAAAATTATATATACAGGATTTTCACCTATGTGGCTGGCTATCCAGCAAGACATTTCAAAGTCATGTGGGAACATGGGCCATACTCTCTGCAGTATTGCAGGATGTCCAGCAACTCTGGCTCCCGCCTTCCAATAAATTCCCGTAGCATTCTCCATCGTTGAGAAAACCAAAAGATCCACTGGGGGAGGGGGCATTTATTTAAGCTTTTTTCTTAAATTGTAATTTCTGAAATGCCTTGGTTTATTGGTTATTAAGATGTCATCTTGGGGGAGCCTTCTTGGTATTTTGATCCACAGTTCACATGTAAGAATAATTAAGCCTGGAGGGAGTAATTCCACATTTTCAAAATATTAATACAGAACATTTAGTGAAATAATATCAAGGCACCAACCAAATACCTGTCCAAATAGCTATTTGGCAGAGTAGAGAATTATAAACAAACCAGGCAGCACAAAGTCCCAGCAATAATTTTCACTTTTCAACCTTGTGTTTTGGCATCATGAGTTGGCCTTGCCATAATCCCAAAGCAGCACTTGGCTGGATCCAGTCCCAGCTCTGTCATAGATTAGTTACAGTACTTGGATAAGTCATCTACCCCCTCTCGGTGTGCTTTTCTCATCTGTAAAACAGAATAATGCTCACTCCATCTACTTCATTATTAGGACACAATAGTAAAATATAATATTAACACTGGCAGACAGGAATGCCTCTTGCTAAGTCTCCATTTAGTATGTGTTCTGTTTTGCTCTGTTGCCATTCTGGCTTGTAGGTATGTATTCTAGACTTTATACAGTTGAAAGAAACACAGTTTAGAATGAATGAACTTGCACTATGAAATGAGCTACCTTTCAAGCTGATAAGCTGTTAACTTGATAACCTAAGCAATTGTATGCACACACAACACATACATTCACACAGTATATCAATGTATGTAAATACATTGAACATCTAATATGGTTCTGCCCATTGGTTTTTAAAGTGTAGTCCGGGGATTCCTATAGGTCCCTGCCAGACTCTCAGGATGTCTGTAAGGTGAAAAGTTTTCTCATGATAGTACTAAGGTTTTCTTTACCTTTAACACTCTCTTTCACTCATTTGTGTACAGTAGCATTTTCCAGAGGCTGCATAACATGTGATATTGTAGGGAAGTCAATGCAGATGCAGAAGCAGATATGAGGATCTACTAAGCATCATGAACTGCAATATGTAAAATCATGCTACTCTTCTCACTGAATTTATTTGTTTGGGAAAATATAGGCTTTTTTTCATTAAAATATGTCATTTATGTGAACATGTAGTTTATTATTATTTTAACTAAATTAATAAATACATACCTTAAAATTTCTTACTGGCGAAGGTAACATGTTTTTCTGTAAGAAGCATTTTTATTTTTTTTTTCTCCTGGTTATACTGGCAGATTCATCATCATAGTTCTTCTGCATTATTGTTGCATCCTTTTTGATCTGTGCTGGAACGTTCATTTCTTCATGAAATGCAAAAATATTTCAGGTCCTATATCTGTAAATGCCCAGTCTTCATTAGCTAACATTAGTCTTTCTAAAGTGCTGATCTGTGTTCCTTGGTCCTCATGAGGTGCAGAATGTGCAAAGCGTGTTACTTCACGATTGGCACTGTGAAGTGGCTCCCACGGCTCACGCCACCTCCTTGAGAAATGCATTGAGGCAATGGATGGGTTTTATGAGCATCAGCTTTTTGGCAGAAAGGAAACCTCTTCCAGGTGTGTATGAACTCCAATAACTCCTCCTACTCTGCCAACATAATTGAGTGTATAGGCTTCTTTTATGTAAATGCAGCATTCTTGGCTGCTGCAATCCAGAAACTTGGCATTTAACTGCGGTCAAGCTGCATAGTCTACAAAGGCATCTTAGTATAAAATGCATAAAGCACCTTAGATGTATTATATACTGGGTTTCGTTTATTTTCCCTTTTCTCTAAAACATATTTCTTTTCTTTTAATACTGTTGATGTTGAATGGTTGATTGCCTTGATATGTTTTAGTGAAGTTTCTAAGTAGCCACCACATATTTTGAATAATAATATCTGCTTACTGCACAGCTGATGATATTCTCTGAAATAGATCTAACCTTCTTTTAAGATGACAGAAATGTATTAGCTGGATTATGGAATTGTTATTTCATTCTTCTAGAACACATTATTATTATTATTATTATTATTATTATTATTTGCATTACCTCATAGATCTTCACATTAGGAGGTGCTGACATTTTTTATAAATTATTTTGCCCAACAAAATAGAATCTAGCAATTCCCCAGATAAGTTACGAATGATTTACATATTCAAAGAGATGGCCACAGAAGACCCCAATTTGGGGGTATTAACCCAGGTCTCTGTGTAGGGAGCTCTACGTGGTTCCCCAGTTAATTATACTTAAACAGGGAGTAAACTAGAACATTTCTAAATGCTCTTTCAGGGGGATCTAGAGTCCTGTAAAGACTTCTGAAATCTCTTAAGTTAAGTGTAACTCCACACACTACATTCCTCACCTGGATATTCATGGGATGTCTCATATTAAAGACCCTGCAGATCCCTGGGGACAGGCACTGCTTAACCTTGTTTAGTCTGACATTTCTTCAACTTCAAACATGAAGGGACATATCTGACGATATCCTAGGACTCTTCTGTGGCTGCAGGGCATCATTTGGGAAACAGTGACTTAGAAGACCCTTCTCTTAGGTAGTTACAAAAAATTATCACATTTCTGATGCCCAAGAATACTTTGGTTTTCCTTCTCCATTCCATATCACTTGTTTCAGATACCACCAAGCATAGGTTGATCCTGTATCCTTAGCTGGAAGATAGAGTGGATTTTCTGATGGAGTTATGTTATCCATATGGGTATGACGGACTGAATTAATATCATCAGTGCTATACTTTAAGTGTGTGATGTATTTTGTGGACTGCTATAGGAAAGCATGTTCCAAGTTGCAAATTAATCTATTTAATATTAAATGTTCAAAAGACAAGTGATTAGTAAATTAGGAACTGGAGGTACAATTCTTTAATCTTAAGAATTGGAAACTCAATATAGTGTTTAAAGAGCAAAGAATATTTTAACAAAAAGAAAGTGACAACTTAGATTGAAAAGAAGAAAGAAACATGAGCATATTTTTAGTCCAACGCATAACCAAATTTGTATCACAAATAGCAAGTTTCCTTATATATGTCCTGCAGAGGAGTGATCATCACCAACAAATAGTTCTTGAGAAATATCTGTCTGAGTAACACTGAATTAGTTTTTTTGAGGCAAGGCTGTATGATGGATTATATCCACTTGAACACACAAAGCCTCTAGGACCCAGCAGAGCAAACATTCATCCATCACTAGTTCTCGCTTCTAAATCTTCCATGACCCAAACTGGAACTTTAGAGCAATGAAATGCAGAGAATATATGTGTGAAATTACTAACTGAATATACAACTGATATCACATATTGCATGTATCTCTGCTGCCAAGTCTCCCCTGGAATTCTGCAAGCCAAACATACTAATAGAAGAAATGGTACTCCATAATCAACTTCATATGGTATATTAAAAAAAAAACACAAATCTGTAGGCTCTCCTAGCCAGGTGTCTCCAGAGAACAAATTTATCCCAACTAATTCAGCTCTCTCAGTGATGACTTTTCTTGAGAGTCCTATCAGTCATGTGAAACTGTGATTGAGTAAGTTTTATACAAAACCAATTTTACAATTACTCAAAAATTTATTAACCTTAGGGGAAAGTGGTAAGTTTCTAAGGAGTCTGGGAGAACAATTGAAAAATAAAAACTTATTATGGTAAATTGAAAATATGGATCAATGAATCCTCATTTGAGGGCAAGGATTAAGTAATTTGGGGTAGTTGCACTTGGTTACTTATCTTTCTGGGTGGTTCTGGTCCTTTCCTCAGGGACTCTGCTCAAAGCAATTGCTTTACTTCTGTGTCCTCAACTTTAAAAGAAACACCTGATTTTACTTCAGTCCATTTAAGAAATAATTCAGAAAAAAATAAATCACTTGGGAAAAAACATAAGGTTTTGTTTATACTTTTTAAACCTCTTTATTTCTCCTCTCTCTCTCTTTTATTTTTCCATTATTTTCCTTTTTGATTTTTTCTTAGTGGCAGGTTTGAAGATGTTTACTCTGGGAAAACTAATGGCATTAATTTTCAGCATCATATGAACAACTGATTTACAATGAATATTTGCCGATGGTGATGTTTTAAAGTACTTTCTCTAGTGATGGAACTAGAGAACAACTTTTTGAATGTATTTCCGTAATTGTTCATTTACTTTTTTTTTTTTTTTTGCCAATGTATATCCCTATAAACTGGATCCTAGCACTTGGTGGACATATAATTGGATTACCTGGACCAAATTCTTATGATCTAGTCTTACCCAGGAAGTTTCACAAAAATGCTGTACTTGGGAAAAGGTTTGCAGTCTCGGTACCCCAATGTTTCCATACATAAATGGTCTTTTACTCCAACTTTTGATATAGGATAGATTTCCAGTGAGAATGTCTTAAAGTTTATTTCATTTATGTTCCCTCCCACTACAGGGTTTGACTTCATTTATAATGACTTAATCAGCTTCTTTGTAGAGAAGCTTAGATATACTTGAAGGTTTAAGAATGGAGTACCCCTGCTGAGGCCCAATGTTCTTTCATAGCAGAACATTAGATAGTCGCTTGAAAAAAATCACTGTAAGAAAACAAATATCTTTGTTTCACAGAAACATCTTGAACTACTTTACCATGCTTTTGGGTCATCAAAACCCCAAACATATTTTGTCAAACACTCTTACTTCAACTTTGAAACCCATGTGGATAGCCAGAGAAAAGCAATCTGTATGTTTCTAATTAATTTACACTTAACTCACCAGGATGTTGTTTTCTAAGAGCTATTTGATGTGTAAGACCCCTTATAAGCCTTTCAAATATTGCTTCTAAGCATTTTTCCTTTGAACCAGAAAGTCACTTTTTTTTTCCCGAAGCAAATGGAATTCAATTCTCAAAAGGCTTAATTTGGTTCAAAAATTTGTCAGACCCATGCAATCTGACAAAACATGCTCTCTCACTTAAGTGGATTAACTCCTGCAGCAGGCAATAGGAATTAAAGGGCATTTCATATCATTAGGCAAAGATTTACTTAGAGTGGGCACAGTATTAAGGAAATTTTTTTGTTTATTTAGCAATGATCCTAGATAAAATTATGATAAATGCACTCATGTGAGTATGTATAGGTGTTGCTGTAGGAAAATGCAAAGAAATTCAAAACATTTTATCTAAAAAGTGCACATTGGTCTTCACAGTGTCTTTACAGAGGGTTTATTCAAATATTATCTTCCTGACTTCAGTACCAAAGTCAAGTTGTGCACAGGAGACTCATGATTGGCATCATCCAATATTACTTCTTTCACCCTTTATACCAGGAAACTAAAAGTGGTGATCATTACAGTGAAATACAATGACATGTTTGAAGCCCAACCAATGACAAATGTCCAGGCGTGTCATGTTTCATTATGTTTGCATAGTTCAAGTGTGTATAAGCATTATTTATTCATCCACATTCCTTCCTTGAACTTGGTCTTACAAGTAAAATGTTGCTTTCTATCAAATAGCTACCTAGTACCAAACATACATTTTGATTTTCATATTCATTGTAGTGTAAATTGCCTGACTTGCTTTTTACCTTTTCATTGCAGAAAAAATTTTGTTTAGAGGCATCTTGTCAAGCTCTATCTTACAGAAAAATTCTTGGAGCTGCTCTTAACTATATTCTCTGTCTTGGATATATAAGAATTCTCAGGGTATACCTTTGTGATTTCTTATCCTTTTATAACCAAATTTCTTTCTCAGTTCAGGCACATTTTCATTCATCATTCCTTTCTAACTTCTGGTTAATGATTATTTTGAATTTTTAAGTTTTTTTTTTACCTCACTTAAAAAGTAATTTTAGTTCCCAGGCCCTGCCCTGATCAAGACAGTAGAGTGAAACACTTTAGGGCTCGTCCTGCTACAGAAACCTCGAACCACCAGCAAGAACTGGCAGAAACATCTTTCTCAAAGCTCCAAAAAGCAGTAAAGGACTGAGTGCTGAATCAAGAAAAAGGCTATTTAAAGGCAGTGGGATCTCATGGCACCTTGGCTGGTCCTTTCTCCACGCCTCACAGCTTAGCACAGAGCTGACACATGCTCCCAGTGAGGATCGCTGGTCCCAGTTTGAGAGGGAATAGAGTAACCCTCATTCACATTCTGGGAGCATATACGTCTGGACCAATCAGTCTGGTGATGGCCTAAGGGACTTCCTATCTCAGAGATTGCCCTGCATGTAGACGGCACCTCACCAAGACGTCCTGTGGAACACTGTGGGAGAGCAGTCAAGTGGCTTCCTGCGGCAAGGGATTGCTGGCTGTAGAATATACAGTAAAGTACCTGAAACCCTGAGGAAACAGTTTTTTAGGGAAGAAGGGACATTCACATTCATTAAAACAGGAATTTCTATGGCCACACATACATGCCCAAGACATGAACAGAAGGGATCATGGAAGTCCCTACCTGTTGGCTGAGAGTTACTCTGTAAACTCATTATATGGAGAAGCTCTTAAGGAGAGCACTTGCACAGGTCAATCTCTAAAGACTGAGAAAGGTATTTTATCTTTTGTCCTTCTTTCCTTTATTTTTAGCTCTTGACATTTAAGGGAAGCTCTGTTATAATACTAGTTGGATACAAGGTTAAGGAACAGACACCTCAGAGTCTAAATTCTAGCAATAGCACATCAAAACACACAATGTCCAGATTTCAACAAAACATTACAAAACATACAAAGAAACAGGAAGTGGTGGCCCAGGCAAAGGAGAAAATTAAAGCATTAGAAACCATCAACGAGGAGGACAAGACCTGGGACATACCAGACAAAGAGTTTTGAAACATGATCCTAAATTTGCGCAAAGAGCTAAAGGAAAACATGTACAAAGAACTAAAATAATCAGGAAAATAATAGATGTACACAGAGAATATCAATAAAAAATAGAAATTATGTAAAGGAATCAACCAGAACTGAAGACCACAGTACAGAAATTTAAAATTCCCTAGAGGGGTTCAACAGAAATTGGAGCTGGCAGAAGAATCAGTGAACTTGAAGATAAGACAACTGAAATCATCTAGTCTTGAGGAGCAGAAGGAAGAAAGAATGACAAAAAATCAACAGAGCCTGAGGGATTTGTGGGACACCATCAAGAGTACTATTTATGCATTGTGGGAGTCCCAGAATGAGAAGAGAGAATGGGACAGAGAAAATATTCAAGTAAATAATGGCTGAAAACTTCCCAAGTTTAATGAAAGACTTGAAGACACACAAGACACTCAATGAACTGCAAACAGGATAAACCAAAGTAGACCCATGCTGCAGCATATTATAATCAGACTGCCAAAAGCCATAGATAAAGAGAGAATTAAGAAACCTGAATAAGAGAAACATCATGACATGTACCAGGGGAAATCAATATGATTAAGTGCCAATTTCTCATTGGAAAATGTAGAGGGAAAAAGATAGCTTGAGGACATATTTAAGATGTTGAAAGCAAAAATACAAACAAACAAACAAAACAACAAACACCCCCCCCCAAAAAAAAAAGCTGCCAAGCATTCATTATATATCCAACAAAATTGTCTTTAAAAAGTAAGGAAGAGAAGATGGTGGCATAGAGAGGAGTGGAAACTAGTTAGTCCCCCTGGAACAACTAATAAACAACAGAAAAATTAGTAAATAACCTGGAATAACTGTGGGGAGACAAATGTGACTATCCACTCATCATCCACCAACCTGAATTGGGAGGAATGCCCCAGATTGCAGCATAAAATCTGTCAAGTAAAAACTGCAGATCTGAGTGGAGAGCCCCTACCTCACAGAAGCCTCCCAGTGCTAGAGAGCAGCACTCTCTGAAAAATGAATATACCTCAGCCCAGCACCAACTAGGGTTTTAATTTAACCACTCAATACAGACAGCAAATCCCCAAAAAGCAGACAGAGGCTTTTGGTGACGACTGACCTTGGGAGAGTTAGGGGACATATCTGCCTCAGGACAGGGAGCCCAAAGGATTGGGTGCTATTTCTGGCTAATGGGTCAATCAGGGGGCCATGGATGGGGGCTTTCTTTCCCTTTCTCTCTCTCTCAACCTGGGTGGCTCAGTGGAGAAAGCCTCAGCCATTTTCAGCTCACAGTGCTCTGCTGTAGAGAAAGCTTCAGCCATTTTAAAATTGCAGCACTCTGACCCAGACAAGGGTGGAGGTAACAGAGTCAGAGAAACAAAGAATCTATTTATATGCGAATAACCTCTCTGTAAGGGGCATAGCTTCCCAAGAGGAAAGAGGAGGTGCCCAGCTCTACTACCTGCCTTACATTCAGAACCAGACCCCAGAGCCTGAGGGAGGAGAGCCACGGGCCACACCCCCTACACCAGCCTGTGACAGGCTGACAGGTGCCACCTGCTGGGCAGAAAAGCACAGTGTGTGTCAATCCTCTAAGACACACCATCAGGGAAACCAGATACTGAATATTTCCTCTTTCTGGGACCTTAGTTTGTTCTCATCTGGGAAAACCTGATTGGGGTGGCCTAGGAGGTCTGATGCCTAGACAACAGAAAACTACAACCTGCACTAAGAAAAATGAAGTTATGGCCCAGTCAAAGGAACAGACTTACACTTCAACTGAGATACAGGAATTTAAACAACTAATGCTAAATCAATTCAAAAAGTTTAGAGAAGATATGGCAAAAGAGATAAAGGCTATGAAGAAAACACTGCACATATGTAAGGCAGAAATAGAAAGTTCAAAAAAAAACAATTGGCAGAACCTATGGAAATGAAAGGCACAGCACAAGAGATGAAAGACACAATGGAAACATACAATAGCAGATCTCAAAAGGTGGAAGAAAACACTCAAGAACTGTAGAACGAAACACCTGAAAGCCTACACACAAAAGAAAAGATAGAGAAAAGAATGGAAAAATATGAGCAATGTCTCCAGGAGCTTAACAACAAAATGAAATACAAGAATGTATGTATCATTGGTGTCCCAGAAGCAGAAGAGAAGGGAAAAGGGGCAGAAGCAATAATAGAGGAAATAATAAATTAAAATTTCCCATCTCCTATGAAAGACATAAAATTACAGATCCAAGAAGCTATTTCTGGCTGATAGGTCAATCTGGGGGCCATGGATGGGGGCTTTCTGTCCCTTTCTCTCTCTCTTAACCTGGGCAGCTCAGAATAGATTTGAATAGGCCTATGCCAAGACACTTAATAAACAGATTATCAAACATAAAAGACAAAGAGAGAATCCTGAAAGCAGCAGGAGAAAAGCGATCCATCACATATGAAGGAAGCTTAATAAGACTACGTGCAGATTTCTCAGTAGAAACCATGGAGGCAAGAAGGAAGTGGTGTGATATACTTAAAATACTGAAAGAGAAAAACTGCCAACCAAAAATCCTATATCCAGCAAAACTGTCCTTCAAATATTAGGGAGAGTTCAAAATATTCTCTGACAAACAGACAGTGTGAGACTTTGTGAACAAGATACCTTCCCTACAGGAAATACTAAAGGGAGCACTACAGAGTGATAGGAGAGGACAGGAGTGAGATGTCTGGAAGACAATTTTGGGTGATGGTAGCACAGCAATGTAAGTACACTGAACAAAGATGACTGTGAGTATGGTTGAAAGAGGAAGGTTAGGAGCATGTGGGACACCAGAAGAAAAGATGAAAGATAAAGACTGGGACTGTATAACTCAATGAAACCTAGAGTGTTCAACAATTGTGATAAAATGTACAAATATGTTTTTTCACAAGGGAGAACAAATGAATGCCAACCTTGCAAGATGTTAAAAATAGGGAGGCATTGGGGGAAAATATAATCAACATAACTAGAGACTAAAATTAACAGAATCATTGTATTATGTTTCCTTTAATGTAAAAAAGGCAATATATCAAGGTAAATTCAGATAAAAGAGGAGCATTGGGGAGGGGTGTGAGACATTTGGCATTGGTGGTGGTGTATGACTCTTTATTCTACTTTCATTTAAGGTATCTTTCCTTTTGCTGCTTCCTAGTTGTCATGTTTGTTTTTTTTTTTCCTCTTTTTTCTTTCTCTTTTTCTTTTGCCTCTCTCCCTTCTTTTGACTCATTCTCCTGCTTTGTGGAAAAAATGTAGATGTCCTTATATAGACAGTGGTGGGGGTGGTGAACACATAAATATGTGACTATACAGGGAATCATCGATTGTTGACCTTAGGATGCAATGTATGGTGTGTGAAGAAAACTATCTTAAAAAAATGGGTTGATGAAGAAATCTTGAGGGCAATATACTGAGTGAAATAAGCCAGACACATAAGGACAAATACTGCAGGGTCTCACTGATAGGAACTAGTTATAATATGTAAACTCATAGACATGAAATATAAGTTACCAGGGTATAGAATGAGGCTAAAGAATGGAGAGCGGTTGCTTAGTATGAGCAGAATGTTCCACTAGGATGAACTTAAATGTTTGGAAATGAACAGACATGACAGTAGCACATTGTGAGAATAACTAACAGCGCTGAATGGTGTGTGAATGTGGTGGAAAGGGGAAGCTCAGAGCCGTGTATGTCACCGGAAGGAAAATTGGAGGTTAAAAGATGGGAATGTATAAAACAGAATTCTGTGGTGGGCAATGTCCATGATTAACTGTACAAATATTAGAAATCTCTTTCATGAACCAAAACAAATGTATGACACTACAACTAGAAGTTAATAATAGAGGGGCATATAGGGAGAAAATATATACCTGTTGCAAACTATATACTACAGTTAGTAGTATTTCAACGTTCTTTCATAAACAGTAACAAATGCACTATACCAATACTACGAGTCAACAATGGAGGAAGGATGGTTAGGGATATGGGAGGATTTGAGTTTCCTTTTGTTTCTTTTCTTTTTTCTTCTCTTCTTTGTCTTTATTTCTTGTCTGAGGTAATGAAAATGTTCTAAAAATTGAACAAAAACTAATTGTGGTGATGGATACACAGCTGTATGAGGGTACCAGGGGCAACTGATTGTCCACTTTGGATCTTTGGATTGTATGATATGTGAACAATCACAATAAAAAAATGGAATATATATATATATATATGGGAGATGTTAAGGCATTCCCAGATAAACAAAACTGAGGGAGTTCATCTCAACTAGACCAGCCCTGCAAGAGATGCTACAGAGAGTTCTGCAGGTTGAAAAGAAAGAACACCAGACAATAGATTGAAGCCACATAAAGAAATAAAAATCTATGGTGAAGGTAATGATGAAGTAAATATATATGGTCAGTACTATTGCATCTTTTGATTTTAACTCCATTTTTATTTCTTATAGGATCTACAAGGCAAATGCAAAAAATGTAATGATAAATCAGTGGTTTTGAACTTATGAGGTATAAACATGTAATTGTGACAAGAAATACATAAAGATCAGGGGACAGAGAGGTATAGGAACAGAGTTTATGTATACTATTGAAGTTAAGTTGGTATCAAAGAAAATAAAGTTGTTACAGATTTAAAATGTTGAATTAAGGCCCATGATGACTACCAAGAAAATATCAGAGAATATGCAAGATCATTGAGACAGAAATTAGAATACAGGTTGTCAAGGGTGGGGAGCCAGGGAATAGGGAGTTAATGCATAACGGCTGTCTGATTTCTGTTTGGGGAGATGGGAAAGGTGGTGAGGGTACTGCAACACAGTGGATACAATAAGTCATAGTGAATGGTATACTTGGGGGTGGTTGATATGGGAAAGTTTATGTTGTATATATGGTCCCACAATTTAAAAAAAAAGAGCAACTAAAGAGAAAACAACAATTGTTCCTGGACAGGATCTAACAAGGGAGGAAATAAGGCTCAAAAGACCATTATTGGGACTTATGAAAAAATTAGAATATAGACTATAATCTTTATATCAATGTTAAATTTCTTGCACTTCATCACTGCACTTTGGTTGGATACAGAAGTGAATATCGTTGTTCTTAGGAAATATACATTGCAATGTTAAGTTTTCAAGGAGCATGATGTATACAACCTATGCTCAAGTGTTCAGAAAATGGTTTCATAAATAGACAGATGGATAGACAGATGGATTGATAGATTGATGGATAGATAGAATGATACGTCAAATATGGCAAAATGTTAAAGCTATATCTGAATGTCTTGGGGGATAGTGATATATCGGAATTCTTTGGGGAAGGGGCTGTGTTTCTTTTGTAACTGCTCTATAAGTTTGAATTTTTTTCAAAATAAAAAGCTCAAAATTAAAAAAAAAAAGTAATTTTAGTCTCCAGACAAGAATGTATAGTGTTTTGTGTTGTCACCAATGAATTTCTTGTATAGTTATATACTCCTATGAGCCTGTAGCCAAATAATTGATCCCATTACATGGAAACACACAATTTCAATACTATAAATTTCTACAGCCAGGCCAGATTCCTTTTAGTATTTTTCTGGAGCAAAGTTTTTTTTAGAAGTAATATAAAAAACAAGGCAGTTTGAGCTTAGACAAATACAAATCTCATAGAATTTAAATACTTTTGTGTAGAAGCCAATATTGTTTAAGTTTTTCTGAAAAGTTTTGATGTACTAGTTGAACAGAATTCAAATATCTGTTTTTAGGCTAAGGTGAGAAATATCTTCACAGAGGCTATGTGGTACCTTGAATTATATCCCAAATTACTCGTGTTCTTATTCTTAATCCACATCCTTGTGGGTGTGAACCTATCGCAAATAGGACCTTTTGAAGGTATTGTTTTTAGTTTAGGTGTGGCCTACTGAAGCTAGGTGGGCCAACGTCTGGATTACTGGAGGCCTTATAAAGAGAAGAAATCAGAAGCATGGGTCAGAGAAGGCCATAGGGAGACGCCAGAAATCAGTGGGAACCTGGAAGAGAAATGACAGGACATTGGTGTTTGACTGGAAGGTGAGCAATGGAAAGCTGCAGTCTTCAGGAAGGAAACACACTTTGCTGATATCTTGATTTTGGACTTCTCCTACCCTCAAAACTGTGAGCCAGTAAATTCCTATTGTTTAAGTCAAAACCAGTTTGTGGTGTTTGTGATCACAGCTCTGGCAAACTAAGAGAGGTTATATCCCGAATTCAGTGTACACGTGACTATTTTAAAATAACCCATTAAGTCTGTTATTGTTGTATCACTGAAACATTGGGTGCCTGTTGCAGCTGTGCATTTCCCTGTGGGGAGATTCAGAGTTTAGGCAATGTGAGGATTTTGCCTTCAGTGAGTTTATAATCCAAACTCCAGAATCCCTTTTTCGCCCTTTAGTGGGCTATTTAATCTTTACTGTTCAGGGCCTTTTCACATAAGTTTAAAACATCATTACAGTCATCCTCAAAATAAGCCTACTTCTTTGATTTTTGGATGCCCTTGGCATGTCTCTCAATAAAAGAGCTAGCTTCAAGAGAACACTTACAAAGACTTGCTCCCCACCCCCCAGGAAGCTTTAATTTTCAGTCAACATCAGCAGTGAAAAATGAAGTGGCTCTGGTAGGTTTTGTCACTAGCCAGAAGGACATTTAAATGTGTGCTTTGTAGTCTTATTCCCTGGTGCG
Organism: Choloepus didactylus; assembly: GCF_015220235.1. Lineage (NCBI taxonomy): Eukaryota > Metazoa > Chordata > Mammalia > Pilosa > Megalonychidae > Choloepus > Choloepus didactylus. Next base: position 67,374,032 of record NC_051319.1, on the reverse strand, counting down.
TGCCATAACAAACAGCTAAAGCTTACTTTCCACTGGTGGCAAACTGCTTTTATGCACCACTCCAGTTCACTTGTGGATTATAAACACATTAGTGAGAATATATTCTCATGTAGGATAAAATTAAAAATATTATCAAAGAACAAGAGGGTACCGATTACTTTCAGTCAGGTCCAGTTTGACTTTAGTTAGAATTCAGATGAATATGACCCTTAGCTCAGAGATTGTGAGGTAGGAGAAGGAGAGAGAGGGAGAGAAAAGGCAACCCTTAACTCTTGATAGCAAATAGAAAACAATTTTTGTCACTTTCAAAATGGTTTCATATATGTTTACCTATTTATATGAATTGTCATTATGTTTAAAAGGGGTAAGAAAACTCCCACAATAAGTTTTTAAATCACCCATTACTGATGCAAGTATCAGCAACCTCTTAATAACTACATTTAACATATTATAAATTGAATCATTCTACTATGAGACAATTAGAACCCTTGTCAACAGGTTAATAATCTTGTTTATTAGCAGAAATATTTAATCCAGAACAGAATTCTCCTTCTCCCCATTTTTCTTTAGAAAATGTAAGATTCCACAAGAACAAAACAGTCACATAGACCTATTTGAGTGATCTGAGAGCCACGTTTGCCAAATGTACACTTAGTGTAGTAGAAGTCATGCTTTCATTATGTTGCACTTTCTTTGAACTCACTTTTGGGGGTCTCTTATTGGAACCACATGCTTTCATCCAGGTCAGCAGTGTTCTTCAGAATGCTGGGTCTTTTCCCTTAGGTATCAAGAAAGCCGCCCACTTGTGAAGAGTAACAGATATGTTTCGGTGGGATAAGATGTTATGTGTCCATAAGACAATTAACTATTTAAGTTTAAAAACTCTCTTGAAATATTAGTTTGTCATTGTTTTCAGTGTAAAAGTGCTATATCCCCAAATGATAATTAAACTAGGTTGCTTTAAAATGTGAATATTTTCACATATAACCAGGTTATTGATGTTTCATAATGCGATGTTTTTCATTTCTTAAATGAAAAGAAAATTTTTTGCAGTTTTATTGAGATATATTCATGCACCATACAATCCTCCCAAAGTATACAATCTAGTGGCTCACAGTATCAAAACATACTCATGCATTCAATACCACAATCAATTTTTGAACAATTTTACTACTCAAAAAAAAAACAAAAACAAAAACAAGCAAACAAACCAAAACATACCATACCCCTTCCCTCCATTATTGGCCCCTAGCACTGATGTCAATATCTGTTAACTATAGTCCATAGTTTGCAATAGGTACAATTTTCCCCACATACTACTTTATTAATTCCTTGTAACAGTGTTGTACATTTCTTCTAGTTCATGAAAGAACATTTTTTACATTTGTACAATTAATCACAAACATTATCCACCACAGAGTTCACTGTGTTACACAGTCCCATGTTTTAACCAGTAGCTTTCCTTCTAGTGATGTGTAGCTCTAAACTTCCCCTTTTGACCACAATCACATAGGTAACTTAGTGCTGTTAATTACACTCATGGTAGTGTGTTAACATCACCTCCATCCATTTCCAAATATTTAAATTCAACCTAGTGAAAAATTCTACACACATTAGCATCCGCTCTCCATTCTCTACCCTCATTCTATCTCCTGGCAACCTATATTCTAGATTTTATCTTTATGAGTTTGAAAATTATAATTAGTTCATATTAATGAGATCATACAATATTTGTCCTTTTGTGTCTGGCTTATTTCACTCAACATAATGTCCACAAGTTTCATCCATGTGGTCACATGATTAAGGACTTCATTCCTTCTTACTGCTGAATAATATTCCATTGTATGTGTATATCACATTTTGTTTATCCATTCATTGGTTGATGGACACTTGGATTGCTTCCATCTTTTGGCAATTGTGAATAATACCACTATGAACATTGGTGTGCAAATGTCTGTTTGTGTTCCTACTTCCAGTTCTTTTGGATATATACCTAGGGGCAGGATTGCTGGATCATATAGCAGTCCCATACTTAGCTTCCTGAGGAACTGCCAAACCATCTTCTACAATGACTATACCATTTTACATTGCTGCTAGCAGTGAATGAGTATTCCAATTTCTTCACATCCTCTACAACACTCATAGTTTCCTGTTTAATAGTGGCCTTTCTAGTAGGTGTGAAATGATATCTCGTGGTTTGCATTTGCATTTCCCTAATAGTGAAGTTGAGCATCTTTTCACGTGCTTTTTAGCTATTTGTATATACTCTTTGGAAAAATATCTATTCATGTCTTTTGCCCATTTTTAAAATTGGGTTTTTGTCTTTTTATTGCTGAGTTTTATGATTGCCTTTTATATTCTGCATTTCAAACCCTTATAAGATACGTGGTTTCCAAATATTTTCTCCCATTGAGTCAGCTGCCTTTTCACCCTTTTGACAAAGTCCTTTGAAGCTAAGAAGTATTCTATTTTTAATTTCATTGCTTGTGCTTTGGGTATAAGGTCTAAGAAACCACCGAATATCATTGGATCTTGAAGATGCATCTCTTCTCCCTTCACTTTCTTCTAGGAATTTTATGGTACTGGCTCTTATATTTAGCTCTTTGATCCATTTTGAGTTAATTTTTGTATAGGGTATGGAATTAGGGTCCTCTTTCATTCTTTTGGATATGGATATGCAGTTCTCCCAGCACCATTTATTGAAGAAACTGTTCTCTCCTAGTTGCATGGAATTGGGAGCCTTTTCAAAAATCTATTGATCATAGATCTGGGGGTCTACTTCTGAACTCTCAATTCAATTCCATTGGTCAATATGTCTGTCTTTATGCCAGTACCATACGTTTTGACCATTGTAGCTTTAAAACGTGCTTTAAAGTTAGGAAATATGAGTCCTCCAACTTCGTGTTTCTTTTTTCAAGATGTTTTTTGCTATTCCAAGCCCCTTACCCTTCAAAATAAATTTGATAATTAGCTTTTCCGTTTCTGCAAAATAGGCCGTTGGAATTTTGATCAGCATTATGTTGACTCTGTAGATAAATTTGGGTAGAATTGACATCTTGATGACATTTAGCCTTCCTACCTATGAACATGGAATGTCCTTTCATTTATGTAGATCTTCTTTGATTTCTTTAAGCAATGTCCCATGTACAATTCCTTTATAGCTTTGATTAGATTTATTCCTAGATATTTGATTATTTTAGTTGCTATTGAACATGGAATTTTTTTCTGGTGTTCCCCTTCAGATAGCTCATTATTAACGTAAGGGAATATTACCAATTTTTGCATGTTGATCTTGTATCCCACCACTTTGCTGAACTCATTTATTAGCTCTGGTAGCTTTGTCATAGCTTTGGGACTTTCTAAATGTAGGATCATGCTGTCTGTAAAGAGTGAAAATTTTAATTCTTCCCTTCTGATGTGGATGGCTTTTCTTTTCTTGCCTAATTGCTTTAGCTAGAACTTCTAACACAATATTGAATAACGGTGATGACAGTGGGCATCATTTATTCGTTCCAAATCTTAGAGGGAAAGCCTTCAATATCTTACCATTGAGAATGATGTTAGCTGTGGGTTTTTCATAATGTCCTTTGTTATGTTGAAGAAGTTTTCTTGAGTTCCTACCTTTTGAAGTGTTTTCAACAACAAATGATGATGGATTTTGTCAAATGCATTTTCTGGGTCAGTTGAGATGATCATGTGGTTTTTCCCTTTCAATTTGGTAATGTGGTGTATTACATTAATTGATTTTCTTATGGTGACTCACTTTTGCCTACCTGGAATAAATTCACTTGGTCTAAACTTCCACTTTTGACCACAATCACATAGGTAACTTAGTGCTGTTAATTACACTCATGGTAGTGTGTTAACATCACCTCCATCCATTTCCAAATATTTAAATTCAACCTAGTGAAAAATTCTACACACATAATTCTTTTAATGAGCTGTTGGATTCGATATGTGAAGTATTTTGTTGAGGATTTTGCATCTATATTCAGTAATTTTCTTTCCTTTTGGTGTCTTTATCAGGTTTTGTTATTAGGGTGGTGCTGGTTTCATAGAATGTGTTAGGTAGTGTTCCCACTTCAATTTTTTGGAATATTTTGAGCAGGATTGGTATTAATTCCTCTTGGAATGCTTGGTGGAATTTGCCTGTGAAGCTGTCTGATCCTTGGCTGCTTCAATCTTTTTACTAGTAATTGGTTTGTCATGGTCTTCTATATCTTCTTGAGTCAGTGTAGATTGTTTGTGTTTTTCTAGGAAAAATTTCCTTTTTGTCTACATTGTCTAATTTGTTGGCATCTGGTTATTAATAATATCCTTATGGTATTTTTTAACTCTATGGGGTCAGTGGTAATGTCCCTCTATTTCTATTTTTATTTATTTGCAACTTCTCTCTTTTTGCCTTTGTCAGGGTAGCTAAGATTTTGTCAGTTTTATTGATCTGCTCAAAAACCCAACTTTTGGTTTTATTGATTCTATTGTTTTTTGTTTTGTTTTGTTTTGTTTTTTTGGTTCTCAAATTCATTTATTTCTGCTCTAGTATTTGTTACTTCTTTCTTTCTGCTTGCTTTGGGATTAGTTTGCTGTTCTTTCTCTAGTTTCTCCAGGTGTTCAGTTAGGTGTTCGATTTTAGCTCTTTCTTCCTTTTTAACGTATGTGCTCAGAGCTATAAATTTCCCTCTCAGCACTGCCTTTGCTGCATCCTATAAGTTTTGATGTGTTGTGTTCTCCTTTTTATTCATCCTGAGGAATTTACTGACTTCTCTTGCAACTTCTCTTTGACCCACTGATTGCTTAAGAGTATGTTGTTTTACTTCCATACATTTGTGGATTTTTCGATTCTATGACTATTATTGATTTCTAACTTCATTCCGTTATTATCAGAGAAAGTGCTTTGTAAAATTTCAATCATTTCAAGTTTATTAAGAACTGCTTTGTGCTCCAGCTGTGGTCTATCATGGAGAATGTTCTATGAGCACTTGAGAACCCTATTTTGGGTTGCAATGTTCTATATTTGTCTGTAGGTCTAGTTCATTTATTATATTATTTGTGTTCTCTTTCTCCTTATTGATCCTCTGTTTAGACATTCCATTGATGAGATTGGTGTGTTGAAGTCTTTCACTGTTTTTGTAGAGATGTCTGTTACTCCTTTCAGCTTTGCCAATGTTTGCTCCATGTTCTTTGGGGCACCTTGATTAGGTGCATAGATATTTATGATAGTTACTTTTTCTTGGTGAATTGCCCCTTGATCAATGTCCTTCTTTCTCTCATAATATTTTTTGCATTTAAAGTCTATTTTGTCTGATATTAATATATGTACCAGCTTGAATGTATTATGTCCCCCCAAATGCCATTATCTTTTTTTATTCATTTTATTGAGATATATTCACATACCATGCAGTCATTCAAAACAAATCGTACATTCGATTGTTCACAGTACTATTACATAGTTGTACATTCATCACCAAAATCAATCCCTGACACCTTCATTACCACACACACAAAAATAACAAGAATAATAATTAAAGTGAGAAAGAGCAATTAAAGTAAAAAAGAATACTGGGTGCCTTTGTTTGTTTGTTTGTTTGCTTGTTTCCTTACCCCATTTTTCTACTCATCCATCCATAAACTAGACAAAGGGGAGTATGGTCCTTATGGCTTTCCCAATCCCATTGTCACCCCTCATAAGCTACATTTTTATATAATCATCTTCAAGATTCATGGGTTCTGGGTTGTAGTTTGATAGTTTCAGGTATCTAACACCAGCTACCCCAATTCATTAGACCCTAAAAAGGGTTGTCTATATTGTGCATAAGAGTGCCCACCAGAGTGACCTCTCTGCTCCTTTTGGAATCTCTCTGCCACTGAAGCTTATTTCATTTCCTTTCATTTCCCCCTTTTGGTCAAGAAGACGTTCTCCATCCCACAATTCTGGGTCTACGTTCCTCCCCGGGGGTCATATTCCACTTTGCCAGGGAGATTCACTCCCCTGGGTGTCTGATCCCACGTAGTGGGGAGGGCAAATGCCATTATCTTTGATGCAGTCTTGTGTGGGCAGGAAACGTATTGGTGTTGATTGGGTCGGACACTTTTGATTGGATGTTTCTATGGAGATGTTATCATTCAACTGTGGGCAAGATCTTTCATTGGATAATTTCTATGGAGGTGTGGCCCTGCCCATTCAGCATGGGCCTTGGTTACTTTATTGGAGCACTATATAAGCTCAGACAGAAGGACTGAGCTTGCTACAGCCAAGAGGGACACTTTAAAGAATGCACAGGAGCCAAGAGAGTAACTGCAGATGAGAGACAGTTTGAAGATGGCCGTTGAAAGCAGACTTTTGCTCTGAAGAAGCCACGAGAGGAAAATCGCCCTAAGAGCAACTAAGAGTGACATTTTTGAGGAACTGCAGCCTGGAGATTTGTGTCCTGGGAGAAAACCATTTTGAAACAAGAATTTTGGAGCAGATGCCAGCCACATGCCTTCGCAGCTAACAGAGGTTTTCTAGACACCATTGGTCACCCGCCAGTGAAGGTACCCGATTGTTGATGCTTTACCTTGGGCACTTTATGGCCTTAAGACTGTAACTGTGTAACCAAATAAACCCCCTTTTATAAAAGCCAGTCCATCTCTGATGTTTTGCATTCCAGCAGCATTAGCAAACTGGAACAGTATAGCTACATCCCCCCCCCTCCCTTTTTTTTGTTACTACTTTTATGGAATTTTTTTTTCCAGACTTTTTACTTTCAACCTATTTGTATCTTTGGGTCTAAAATGAGTTTCTTGTAAATAGCATACAGATGTACCATATTTTTTTAACCCATTCTACCCAGTCTTTCCCTAATGGAGAGTTTAATCCACTAAAATTCAATGTTATTACTGTAAAAGCAGTACTTCAACCATTTTATACTTTGGCTTTTATTTGTCTAATCTTTTTGCTTTCTTTTTATCCTTTTAGTTATCCTTACTGATAATGTTCATTTCTATACTTTCTTCCAAGCCTCTCTGTCCTGTCTTTTCTTTTCAGCTGGCAGAACTCCCTTTAGTATTTTTTATAAGATTTTTCTTGTGTTAATGAACTCTCTCATTTCTGTTTATCTGTGACTATTTGAAACTCTCCATTTTTAAAGTACAGCTTTGCCAGATGAAGAACTCTTGGCTGGTAGTTAGTTTCTCTTTCAGTATCTTAAATATATTACACCACTGTCTTCTTGCCTCCATGGTTTTAGATGAGGAATCAACTCTTAGTCTTATTTGGCTGCCCTTGTATGTGGTGAATTGCTTTTCTCTTGCTGCTTTCAGAATTCTCTTTCTCTCTGGCATTCAGCAGTCTTAATAGTATGTGTCTTGGAATGGGTCTGTTCAGATTTATTATGTTTGGAGTACATTGGGCTTCTTGGATTTGCTTATGTATATCTGTTTTGAGAGTTGGGAAATTTTCAGCCATTATTTCCTCAAAAATTCTTTCTGGCCCTTTCCCCTTCTCTTCTCCTTCTGGGAAACTCATCATGCATATGTTTGTGCCCGTTGTGTTGTCAGTCATATCGCTGAAACCCTGCTCAAATTTTTCCATTCTTTACTCTGTTTTTTTGTCTGTTCAAATTCAGATGCTCTGTCTTCTAGCTCACTGATCCTTTCTTCAGCCCCTTCAAATCTGCAATTGCATGTTTCTAGTGTACTTGTAACTTCATCTAGTGTGTTTTTCATTTCCATAAGACCTGTTATTTTTCTTTTTATGCCTTCTAATTCTTCTTCATGCTCACCCAGTATCTTCTTAATATCCTTTATCTCTTTAGCCATATCCTTGAATTGATTTAGGAAATTCATTTGAACATCTTTGATTAGTTGTTCTAAATTCTGTATTGCCTCTGATTGTTTAATTTGTTCCTTGACTGGCCATATCTTCCCATGTTTTAGTATGCCTTGTGATTTTTTCCTGATATCTGGGCATTTGATTATCTTGATGGATTTATTCTGAAGATCAGTTTCTTTCTCTTGTCTAGGATTTTGTAGATGATTAGCCTTGTATCAAGGCTATTCTTTGACAGTTGGTTCATCAGTATTTCCCATCCAAAACAGGTCAGGTTTTGTTTTGGCTGGGAATACTGTGCAGAGGAGATAGATCAGATCCTAAGGGCCCTGGGATAGGTTCAGGAAATACTCCAAAAAGTCCTGGTTTTTTTTTCCTCCCCCATCACCAGGATGTACCTTCCAGCCTGGCCAGTAGATGCTGCTCTTTGGCTGCCTACTACCCTCAGCCCTTCAAAGACAGGTAACTCTATGCCAGTTCCACCTTTGATGTGGTTGAAAAATGACACCTGGTGGCATCTGTCTGGGATGGGCTGCTGTTGAAAGATCCCATATTCTAACTTTGCCAGTCAATATCTGGCTCAGTGCCGGTGTGTGTCCCCTCTGTACTTGATGTCCTGTGGCCATCCCAGTTCATAGCCACTCCCCAGGCAAGGATTGGCAGCTCACCAGTGTTTCCCTTGAATGTGGGGGATGGGTGCCAGGACCCATGGACAGAATTACTCACAGTCTCTGAGCATAGTTTCTCAGTCTCTTTGTCCTGTGCTTCCCTGAATATTGTACTGAAATCTCCTAGTCTCTGGATCCCTGAAACAGTTGATTTGAACTAGCTACTTGCTGCTTTTAGGAGAGAAGTAGGTTCTTCTGCTCCTTCCCTATGCCTCCATTTTGGAATCTCTCAGAACAAATATTTTTAGTATTTTGGTGTTTTTTTTTTTAACCGAAGGAAAATCACTCTTAAAAAGAAAGGGCAGTTTTATGCCCAAAATTGAAAGAGTAAATTGCTGCTTTATCACATAAGTGTCTTTTGTAGGTAGGAAGTGAAAAATATTTTTAATTTCTAAGTGAATTTTGTGTTCTGAGCATGCTCACAGTATATCACTTTAAAATTATTAAAGCAGTTTGATTTAATAGAGCAAATCTTCTCAGACTGAGAAGTACTTCACTTTGTACCACACAAGCTCAGATGTTAGAACCTGATCACTTCTAAGCTGAAGAGCTTATAAAAAATGTGAAGTACTCTAATAATTTTAAATTACTCTATATTGCACATGTTCAGGTCTCTGATCACCTCCAAATTCAAGTGCTTATAAAACTGCTCCCATAATTTTAAATTGCTATGTGCACAGTGATTTAAAATTTTGAGAGTGCTTCAAAGTTTTTTAATAAGCACTTTAATTTAGAAGTGGGTTGAGCAATACTCCAGTATAACTTCAAGGAATTATTAAACTGATATAAAAATTTATCCTCTGGAAAGAAAATTACATTATGTATAAATGGGTGTGGAATGAAGCTACCAATTGCTCAGGAATAATCAGTAAATGAAATGAGATGATAGGGTTGTGGGGTGTTTGTTTTGTTAACTTTTTCAGTGCTTGCTGAGGCCATTATTCCTGAAACTCCAACAGGTATTTCAGTTCCTTTAGGATGAAAAACTTGCATTTACAAAACTACATTATTCTTAGAATCTTCTAAGATGCCAGGAAAATTTTCTTGAAATTATGGCACAGGGCACTGAATGGTGAAAATAATGTATCTTAGAAAATCGAGGGAGAGAAAGATAAATAGACATACACAGACACACCCAGATTCTGATGCTGAGGGCTTATTGTTGAAGAGGTTTTTTCCCCACTTTTTCTCTCAGAATGAGTAAGATTACTTGTGTTAATTTTTAATTTTTCAAAGGTAAGTATGTCATGTTTTAAATTGTATGCATGGATAAATGAAATTGTTTTCATTAAGAACAGAATTCTTGAAAACCAATGGTTCTGTTCACTCTGCAGATGCAATTAGATTTTGGTTTCTGATTGCACATCATTATTATTGCAATGAACCAGTAAATTTGATTTTAAACTTGCTACCTGCCTACACAGGACTAGCATTGTCCCACATCTTTTGGGAATAAAAATTTTATGATGTGCCAACTGCTATCTCACTCTGTTTTCCATGTCTTCTTTAGCAAATTTCTTATTCTGTCCAGGTCCAATGAAGGTATGCTTTGAGCAAGTCATCTAGTTTTCAGATTATACTACTCAATGTACTCAAAAAGTCAAACTGTTTGAGAGGAACCCAAGCCCTCTGACATATTTAATTAGCATTAGCTATGTCTTTGATTAATGCCACTTAATTTGTATACATAAAAGATAAAGATGTTATTTTATCAAATCATAGAAGGTTTGAAATTTATAATGTATTTTGAATCATTGTACATTTCCACATTTTTCTAACTCTCACAGCCTTACTGCTTAGGAAAGGACATTTCCATTTTACTGAGGAGCAAAATGAAGTAAAAGGAAATTCAGTGCTTGTTTCAGAAGTTCATGTTTCAATATGGGAAATTATATTTGTCATTGGATTCTTAAGTATAATAAAATGGCTGAATGTATGCTGTTTTCCACATGTTGCTATAAATATTACCAGTACCCAAAAACATTTGCAATAGCTCTTATCTTTATTTTTTATTTATGTAAATATTCCCTGAACATTCATATTTATATTTTCTAAATCTAAAAGATTAATCATTGCAATTAAAGGGAAACTAGACTTTCTGAAATGTTACACCATAAACATATACAAAGTAAAGTAAAGAAAGTAGATACGTATGATCTTAAAAAAGAAAGTGACTTTTCTCAGGACAATTTATCTTTTACCACCATATTCTAGAAATTTTTTAGCTTTTTGAAGAACAAGAAGCAATCTAGGCCCCCAGTAGACCACCCACTCTTGGCCCGGATATCCGGGTTACTGAGATTATGCAGTCCTGTTGGAAGACAGACATTGTTGGTTCCATCAAAGTTGTTGGTTTGCTTTCACTGCCATAGTCTGTTTATAATTTCAGGGTAGAATTACCATAGTGTTTTCCTGCCTAACACAATTTGTTTCTACTTCTCAAGTCCCTACAGACACTCGTTAAAAACAAAACAAAAAAACCCTCCACAAAGATTTTGTTCTTAATGGGGAGATGGAGGGAGTGTGGAGGGAAGGACAGGAATCTCTTTATTTTTTCCTGAATCAATTCTGTGCAGTGAATAAGATGTTTTTTTCTTACCATTGTCAATGAAAGACCATCCCTTTAACTTCCCAGCTTATTAGTCATCTGCATTGCCTTAAGATATTGCCTCAAAGATCAATACCCTGATTTCCTTTCCATCTGCCTGGACCAAGATAATTAGGGTCTTTACTTTGTATTGAATAATGAAGGAGGCAAGGTAGTGTTAGGAGGGAAAAAAAGACTATCTCCCTGTGGTAAATATATTGACATTTGCAGACACCACCGGAGCACAACGTGGAGAGAGTAATGAGAAATTTGACTGCTTCCCTCTCTTTTTCTGCTTCCTGCATTAGAGCTGCTGCATCCCACAAAGAGAAGGGACTGCTTAGGGACTGACAGTTGAGAGCATTTACAATTAGCTGAATTGATTAACCTTTACAAATGCTGTTACTTTATGAGGTGTTTTTCTCAGCCCTGGTTGAACAGTACGCCTTATTGATTCAACACACTCCTTTACGGAAGCCCTGATTTGTCTGTGACTCCACCAGTCATAACGCCTGCCTTGGTAATCGCTTCTACATATTCCTGGGAAAACTTGACATGGAAGACTGAATGGCATTATGTAAATGGGACTGGTGTCTCTCTGTCAGAGAGGTGCACAGACTGCAGAAGCCAGGACATTGACCTGCACCCACGCATCCCCATCCAATCCCATGGCTGCAGACACAAAGGGTGTCAGGTCCTGTATCAGCGTCTCCCGCAAGCTCAGTGCACTGCCTTATTCTAAATAAGTGGCTTGCAGGAGGAAAAGAGATTTTTATTTAGGTTTGCTTAAAATAATTTGTGTGTGCATGTGTGTGTAAAGGAAGCGTTTAGTAGGAAATTGTCCAAAAAACAGAATTGTATTTAGCTTTTTTTGTTTTTGTTTTTGAGATGATAGACTTTCTTTGAGTGCCACTTTGGCTAGTGATCATAAAAGCTATGACAAACAGCTGATTCCTTGTCATCAGTTTCATTCAAAGTAGCTCTGTGCTCCGAAATAATAAGTATCACCCAGAAATGGCTGCGTTCATTCCCTATAAAATCATATGAATACAAAGTAAATACATTTTCGTTTTCCCTCCCTTTTTTCTTTCTTCCCTCCCTTCCTACCTTCCTTGATTCTTTCTTTCATCTTCGTTTCAAGGAGTAAACTTTTGTGATCTTAAAGATAAAAGGACTCACAGCTTAAAACATTACAGAGTAAATTCAACAGCGGTTCCACCAATGTCTCTTAAATGCTTCTTGCCCCCAAGACTGGCTACATAATTTGCAGGGTCCAGTGTAAAATGAAATTGCAGTTCCCCTTGTTCATCAGTTATTAAGAATTGCTGAATGGTAACAGCAGAGCTTTAACCAAGCACAGGGCTTTTTAAGCTTGAGGCTTTGTGTGACTACACAGGCCACATGCTCAACAAGTCAGCCCTGCCTGCAGCTTGGAAGCTGTTTTGTGAAAAGACAGGGGGAGGCATGGGCCTGAGGTGGTAGCATTTATTTTTCCCCAAATTGAGTTTAAACTTCCCTATTGTTGATACCAGTTTATTCTGGGCTGAATTGCATGTGCTTGCTTATCACTTGATCTGCTGCTTAGCTGCGTCTGAACTGAGAGCACCAAACTTGCTCCACATCTTCTACCCAGCAAGGGAAACAAAAACCAGGCCCCATAAATTTGAAGCACTGTTCTCCATGCCAGAATGAGATTAGAATATTTGTCACTTTGTGCTTCCAATAGAGGCTGAAGAAAGTTTGTTTATGTGATTATGTGATTAAATGGAATATTTAGCTTGATGCACAAGCAAATGCATGTGCAATTATTCTAAAACATATACATATTCAAATGCACAGGGCTTTTCATACATATATGTGCATAAGAGAACTGAGTTTATGGCATTCCAAGACATGGAGGAACAATGATGGAACAAAGCCATTTTTCTTTATGAAGAATTGATGCATTTTTAAAGGAAAAAAAATCAAAGAGCTGCTCTAACAAAGTCTGCAGCATTCACAGTATGATAAACAAATTAGAAAACAGCAGATGCAGCACAAATTAAGATGTATTTAGCACAGCAGCCCATCAGATGTGTGAATGTCTTTTGTAACTCAGCTTTGCAAGGTTGATGTATTGCACTTTAGACAGCTGATAATGAGCCCTCCTAGCAATTAGAAGTGGAAATACTGAGGAGTCAAAATTTTGCTGCTTCCAGTGGGCCAAAAAAAAAAAAAAAAAAAAAAACGGGAAAAAAATGTGTGAAACTTACTTCTTTATGTGCTTGCCAAACAAAGAGAATGTTTCAATTTATATACTGGTGTGTTTGAATTTCTCTTGCCTTTAAAAATTCCTACTTCATTTTAATTACCATCTGATTCTAAAGTGTCATTAAATAAGTATGAATTCTGTTGCAGTTATACACGTTTTATGGCCAATACAATGTCTTTCTTTTATGGGATACATTATTTAGTAATTCTACATTAAGACAATAACTTCAATCATTGTGCCTTCAAATGGCAATAAGCATTGTAATGGCTTCGCTGAGCTGCTTCTGACTCTCTCATTGTGTTTTGCTTTTACTATTAGAGCATTGTTTATTTTTATGCAGTGAGTGTGTTTTTCCTTCAACTGTATTTTCTAAGAGTGGAAGCTCCTTTGCATCAGGAAACAAATCTTCAAAGTCCGTATAATAGGCAAAATTCTACCCAACTCCGTGTTGAGGCCAATGATGTACTGTTAATGTTTTTTTTTTTTTTCTTTATCAATGTCTGATTTAAGCAAGCATATCACTTCCTTCCAGGAGAAAGAGGTGCCTGGTATCACTCTATGGAGTTATCAATAGTCTGGCATTTTCTCAAGTATGGGTTTTTGACAAATTGTAGCATTTACAAGGATTCACAGGAGAATAATACAAACTTCATAAATATGGAAAAACAGTGACAGATAAAGAAAAAAAAAAAACCTAATTGGTATATACTGCCCAGGAAAAGAAGATCTGACTGGTGATTTAAAATCTGATCTTCCTATAAGAAAAGTCTTAAATCGTTGCAAACTTTATCTTTAATCCCAGATGCTCAAATAGCAACCTCCTAATATCAGTCCTAAGGGAAGGTCAGAGGAGTGTGTGAGTGAATTGAAACATTACATTCACATTTCTGTAAGACAAATAAACATGTCAAGTGCATGTGCTGGTTGGTCATATTGTGAATGCAAAGAACTGGATTCATTTCATATGGCAGCAGTGTGATGTGCTAAAAAGCAGAGAGGATTAGAAATCATCATGTGACTCAGACTAGAGGCAACACACCAGCAGGATGTGGACTGGAATAGGCCTGCAGTTGGTTTCTGTTTTTTTTTTTTTTGTTTTTTTTCTTTGCTTTTCTTTCAGTATTTAAAAATTATTGCAACAATTTCAAAACCCACACAAATATTTGGATTTCTGTCTTTGACAAATCAGCTAGCCATGGACCAGCAGCATTCCCACATGGTCACAATTGCGGACCAGCTTCTCCAGATAGGCTAGGGTCTCCAAGTTCCCACCTTCTCCACTCCTCCATTGCCTTCCCCCACAGAGCCTGGGCTAGCTGCCATTTATCATCCTGCTTGCACTATTGATTTTCCAGGAATCAAGAAACTTTTCTTACTCAACTGATTTCCTTATTTATATGACTTGTCCAGCCCTTAGAGACATTTATGTTTATGGCCTCAACTATCCTCAGTATCTTCATTTGTGAAATCAGAGGGGATTGATTAGGTGATGTATTTTTTATATCTAATATCCTATGATTCTGCTGTCCATTTCTACTTATATAAAATGACATAAGGGAAAAATGGGTTAAGCAGAATAAGGAAAGACTTGGGATATCAGGAAGAACTGCTAGAGGAAAATGTGAAACATTACATTCTACTTCATGATGGGGATTTTAAGAGCTCTTTATCCTTAATATAAAGAATGATAATCCCCTACATCTGTATAATGCTTTAGTACTTTTAAAAGTGCTGTCACACAAAAAAGCTTCTTTGAGTCTCATTCTGTGAGGTTCATTTTTAGAAAAGGACATGGGTCATAGGTGATAATCCCATCTCAGCTGAACTCTGTTGTGGGTGTGCAGGGTAAATTGAGGGCCTTATGGTGGCTGTATAATTTTATTTTTCATGACAGTAATATCCTTTTTTGAGAGTAGTAACTGCACTGCAAAGAAATGAGGCTATTAGAACATTTTGACTCCATTCTACATTGATTAAACCTGGATGTCCCCTTAATATACTGACTTATGAGACAAGTGGTATGAGGAATCACCAAGCTTAATACAACTATTTTCAATATTATAAATCTAAAACACACCATGAAGTTAAGAAGTAGCTAGAAAGACTGGTAATTTCTATCAAGCCAGGCCTCAGATAAGCACCCCACATGTATAGAAATCATTTGGCAGATTTCACATTTCCCTGTTTCCATCTTCATTTGATTTTGCAGGGAGAATGAAGTCTGTTAGGGAATGATGGGAATTCAGATTATATAGCTTGGTCCTGAGAAAGAGCACTAGCTTCAGATTTTGGAAGCCTAGGTCCTGGGCTTGCAGCCTTATCCTCTCTGTGATCTTTGCTGATCTATGAAAGAGGAGAATTATATCAGCAAATATACATTCTCTTGTGTGTAGGACAAATGGATCCCTGAATGGGCACATCAAATATATTTCCCCTCCTCTTGCAATAGTGGTGTGCCAGTTTGAATGTATTATGTCCCCCTAAACGCCATTATCTTTGATGTAATCTTGTTTGGGCAGACCTATCAGTGTTAATTAGATTGTAATTCTTTGAGTGTTTCCATGGAGATGCGACCCACTTAACTGTGGGTGATGACACTGATTGGATAATTTCCATGGAGGTGTTGGCCCCGCCCATTCAGGGTGGGTCTGAATTAAATTACTGGGGCACTATGCAAGATCAGACAGAAGGACCAAGCTGCTACAGCTATGAGGGACACTTTGAAGAATGCACAGAAGCTGAGAAAGGAGCTGCAGATGAGAGATAGTTTGAAGACAGCCGTTGAAAGCATACTTTTGCTCCAGAGAAGCTAAGAGGAAAAACACCCAAGAGCAACTAAGAGTGACATTTTTGAGGAATTGCAGCCTAGAGAGGAATGTCCTGGCAGAAAGCCATTTTGAAACCAGAACTTTGGTGCAGATGCCAGCCACGTGCCTTCCCCCCCAGCTAACAGATTTTCCGAACACCATTGGTCATCCTCTTGTGAAGATATCTGATTGTTGATGACTTATCTTGGACACTTTATGGCCTTAAGACTGTAACTTTGTAACCAAATAAACTCCCTTTTTATAAAAGCTGATCCACTTCTGGTGTTTTGCATTCAGCAGCATTAGCAAACTAAAACAAGTGGTAACTGCACATTGTTACAACAGGTGAAGACAACCAGTGTCTTACAGCTCCCCTGTGGTAGAAGTATTTGGTCACACAATCACTGAGGTTCCTTTCAGAGTCAATATCCTATCATATTTTGTGAATTGAAGCACACATGCTGCATTTTCTTTTCCAGTGTCTGGTAAAAGAGCCCATCCTATCATCACTGGGTTCTTTACTGCTAACTCCTAATGCCTATCATAATTTGAGCTACCATGAAGTTGCTTATATCAGATAAAGGTGTTGGGTACAACTAGATACAAGGATAGTTTGGAGCACAACTGCGAAGTTGTGAATTTTCCGGTTCCCTCTTCTCCTCTGATAGTGCTTATATATCTAATTGTCCAAAATCCTTTGATCACCAAGATCCCACAACTATGCCCCGTTGAATAAGTCTTTCCCTCTAGGTGCTAGCCCTTTTGCTTCTTCCTTCAAACTGGGATGCCCCGTTTCCCAAAACCTACTGCTAAACCAATAAGTAGCTTATAAGTAAGTGTTAATGGGAAACAATGACTTACTATGATGCCCCTCTGTTCCATTTGCATTCTAATCTGGGACATCACAGACACAACACAAAAACACATTGTCTGTCATTGTCACTAGTGATAGAATTACAAATACCAAATGGATGATGGGGAAGTATTTTGAGGGCAGGTTCAGCAGTCTTTCCAACAATTCACAAGAGGTTGTAGATGAGGTTAAAACTATAGGATAGCTCAGGGGACTGCAGTGTTAATAATTTTGAAAATGACTTCTGGTTCTCCTTAAACCTCATGGGTGCAATTTTCTGGAATGGGACCTTTTAATAGAAAAACTAGGCTTCTTCTTTGATCATGTAGCTCTTGCATAATATTAACGTTACATAATTTTATCATTGGTAAAAGTTTTGACATCTTTTTGAGAATTCTTTGTTAAATTTTGGGGGATGAAGGAGAAGGTAATGCTTAGATGATAGGCTTTATAATGATAGACTGTGATGTACTAAGCCCACACACGGCATTGGGAGTCAGGAGTAAAGAACCCAGTGATGATAGGATGGGCTCTTTTACCAGACACTGGAAAAGAAAATGCAGCATTTGTGCTTCAATTCACAAATGCATTCTGTGGTGCTGCATTACACAAATGTTCTTCAATTAGATGTGTGAATTATGGTTCTGGAGTGCATTTTTGGAGCTAAAATTTTTAAAGATAAACAAGTTTGCCCTGCTTAAAGCTAGTTGAGTTCTCAACCTTATTTAATGTTCAAACTATGGTATTTGATCTTTATTTTCATGTTGTGTAATACTGGTAGTTATTAGCAGTTAACATTTGGTATCATAGTTTTTAAATTAGGCAGGATTGCCAGCCAAAATGTTCTGATTGCCTTTAATCAGGAAGTGAGGATGATTCTCCCTGGGCAAATGATGTACCTTTTTGTGCTACTAAAAAGGGAAAATCAATCAGGCCCTTTTGTTGTTATTGTTTTGTTTTTGGTTTAGGTGTATTTTTTTCCTCCATCATTTCTCTTCTTTGTCATATCTGTGTACAAGTACATAATGTCCAATAAAAGAAAGCATAAAATACAGCTGCATTTTAGTTAAGGCAAAAGACTCTCCAGACATGAAATCATTTCCAGATAAAGCTCAAATATTATTGTTTCTTTGTTCAAATAGGTTATTTTCTGTTTCATGCCCAGTTCACTCTGCACTTTTATTTTTTTGTTGAATATGTGACCTCTTAGCTGTGGCAGAGATTTGATTAAGTATTGTATGGTTTTTAAAGTGATGCCAGGTTGATAGACAGGCAAATAATAAAACAATGACATTTGCAGAGCAGATTTGGTACTAACAGTGCTGGAGCACGTCTGCCTTCCTAGAAATGCTGGGTTGCGGTCGCAGTTGACTTGTCTGGGGGAGGGTGGCGGCCGGTTGCTAAATCCTAGGCTCTCAGGATTGCTCCGAGGGTACTGGCGGTGGGGGCTCTTTCCCGGAGGCGAGGGCGAGGCGGGGGACTTGGCCAGGTCCCCGGCGGGAGGCGTGCAAAGTATGGAGGGCGGCGAGAAAGGAACAGGCGGGACACGGTTCTTTTAGGGTGAAGAAACCAAGAGAGTTTATTAGGGGAGAGTACAAGCTTATATCGGGCGTTTAGAGGGCGGGGTAGCTGTAGAGGTAAAAGGCTTGGATTGGTTCTGAGAGAGCGCGGAGGTTGATTGAAAAGGGGCGAGAGTTGCTCCGGTAACGGTGTCTGGCAACAATGTATGCGCACTGGTGGTAATGGGAGTTGCACCGGCAACGGGGAGTGTCCGGGCAAGATAAGGGGGTGGGGAAAAGGCGGTTCCCTCCGGCAAGCCTCCCCTAACATTGGTATATTGGGTGAGGAAATGGGGCCTGCCTCCGGCCTCACTTTCCCAGGCCCGGGGGACTGTAGAGGGCGCTGTCGCCCATGCCCACTACCCTCCCCAGGGGTGGATCCGGTCCCCCAGCCCAGGCCCGCCAAGTTGAAGCACGTAATCAGTGTCCCGCACTGGGTTAATCAAACAATGAGGACACAGGACTTTACCCTCTATGTACTATGGTAATTTTGAAAAACAAGTAATTGTTTTCCTGCATGTCTAAAGATAGAGATTTTATAAGAATAATTTCTAACATCTGCATAAATTTCAATGTTTATAATATTTTTACATAAATTGTAAAATTTGCTCATTCCCAGAGCCCTGTACATTGAATATTATTATCCCCATTTTGTTGATGAAAACCTGAGGCTCAGGAATATTATGTTGTTTAGTCAACATCAAATACCTAGGAACTGA
This sequence comes from Choloepus didactylus, assembly GCF_015220235.1. Lineage (NCBI taxonomy): Eukaryota > Metazoa > Chordata > Mammalia > Pilosa > Megalonychidae > Choloepus > Choloepus didactylus. The sequence goes on along the minus strand of NC_051319.1, from coordinate 67,354,778 downwards.
TAAATCTGATGCTTGAACATTGCCTTCTAACTCCAAGCCCAGGATACCAGGAGACTAATTTCTTGTGGTTCTTTACATTAGGAATATTTTAGTGCTATTATTCTTCCATTGAAACCTTGTGTTTCCCATATTATGTTTTTCTCTCTAGTGCCTGGAAAGGTCCCTGAAATTTTGAATATTCTTTTCTTCCCATGTCTCCTTCCAAAGTTGATTTTATCCTACTTTACAAAAGACAGGCATGAGCCTTGTCCATCCTGAATCCTACTAATCTCTATTGCCATTGGGTAAGAAGCCTACTTCCTATCTCTAACAAAGAGACAGCTCTTAAATGTATACTTCTGAGAAAAGATTCATAACAGCAAAATAGAGATGACTAAAGAACTATTGAGGAGGACAGGATCTTATTTCATCCAGATGCTAAACTCAGGTCAAAGAACCATGCCTAATCATATCTATCAGAGCATATCTCTCTATCTATGTGTCTATCTATCCATCCATACACTCACCAATTCATCCATCCATCCATCCATCCATCTCTCCCTCTTTCACTTCCTCCCTTTTTAGATTTCAGCTAAAACTCCATTTATCACCTGGCCTCTTTAGGATCTGTCTGTACCAGAGCAGCCATGTTGACATTTTGGTGAACTCAGACCCTGCATCTAAAGGCCTTTGAAAGATCTGTGTATCCCTTTTCCCAGTCAGCAGTGATGCCTGTAAATGGGTGTGGGTGACTTTGAAACAAATTGAGGGAATACTTCTCATACAAACTTGCAGAGATATTTCAGGTCTTCATCAAGGGAACCCAGCCTCTCCTTTAATTAATTAGTTCTGTTTATGAGGACCGACTCAAGTTTTAGATAATGAGGGATCTTGGTGTTCTACTGCCAAAACAGACACCAGTCTTCTATTCACCAACTCTTGACTTTTGTCAGTTGTATAGGTCAAATGCTGCCTTCCATTTTGCCCCTTGAGATGCCATGATCTATGACCCATTGCCACACATTGCAGATAAGGTTCCCTACTTATCACTGCTGATCTTTCTTATCATAATTACATTTATCTTTCTTCTGATGAGTAATTCCAACACCTGCCTTTTGCTATTCCAAAATCCTAACATCTCCACCAGTCTCTTGGCAGCATCTAATTTCATTTAACCCTGACCTGCAGAAGAGAACTACTCCTGAGCTTCTCAGTGACACTGGTGCTTTCTAACTTTCTTTAGTGAAGGTAATGTTCTCTGGGCTCTTCCAAAGTTCATAGGGGTTTTCTGGTCTTATGTAATAATTACATCGTGACATAAATATTACACAGGACCTACAACTCTTTGGGTGAATAATCTATTTCTTCCCAAAACAGGGACTCTACTTACCCATTCAGCTATTTTGAGATCTGAATCAAAAGCAGTAAAGGAAGGTAGGAAGTAATCTTAAGGAGGCATTGGCTTCAGGAGAGGCCTGTGTGTAGTCTCCAGGCCATTGGAGGTTTTTTTTCTCTAGTCAGAGGGCTCAGGTCACTTCTGCCCACACAGAGGTTTCAGGGAATTCTGAGATTCAGAGTTCTTAAATGTATCCACCAACATATACACATCCAAGTTTCCAGGGTTTTACTTCCTCCCTGCAAGGCCCCTGACTTTAGCACAGAACACATTCCCCAGCTGTGTTCAGTGTGTCTCTATCTGGCTTTGGTTTTTTGAACACAGCCTACTCTCTGATTGCAAGAAATGAAGTTCTCTTTAAATGCCGGCATGAGACCTTCTAGCTTTCTTAATGTGTCCCGGTTTGCGAGTTGGCTGACCTGAACCAGTCATTCTCTTTGTTCATAGCTTCTAGGATGGTCAGAAGAGCTATTCAATTGTCACATTCTTTATTAATCATTTTCCCTTTATTTTCCAAATATCAGGGTTAGTGCATAAGCCAGTGCTTCTCCTTCCATCTGTATGTCATCCAATCCACCATGAGTGAACAAGTTTTAGTCACTCAGTGGGTTGCAGCGTTTAGGGAATTAGATACGCAGAAGAGGAGGAGACAATGTGACCACAGAGGCAGAGAATGGGCTGATGAAGACACAACCCAAGGAACGCCTGAAGCCACCAAGAAGCAGCAAGAGGCAAGTAACAGATTCTCTCCTAAGAGCTTCAGAGGGACCACAGCACTCAGATACTCAGTTTTGGACTTCTGGTCTCCAGTACTGTGAGGAAGTGAGTTTCCTTGGTAAGCCACTAAGTTTGAAGTAATTTACTATGGCAGCCATAGGAAATTAATATATGCAGTGTGTTTTATAGCCCGTCATTGTATTCGTCAACCATACACCATGCTTCTTTTGAGTCTAAGGAATATTGTGATTTACACAAGAGGCGGACCTGTCTCTTCAGGTGTTCATTGAGAAACTGTGTTTCTCTTTTCCATGGGGAAAAAGTGCTCATCCATAAATGCTTTCTCTTCCCTTCTCAGGAAGTGATATTGAAACAACGTCTCTTCTCGTAGAGATGAACCCTTGGGATTTTCCTGAGGATCTTTTCTTCTGCTTAGTTGTCAACCTCTTGAAGACCTTTTAGGAAAGATTTTTTACCCTGAGTTCTTGGAACTCCAATCAAGAAGTAAAAGGGGGAAACTAGGGAAAAACGACTCAGTGCCTGAAAGTAGTGGAGCAATAAACAGTAATTTAAAGCATGTAAGAACTGTCACAATACAGCAATTACTAAAAAGATAAAAAGCTACATATTTTTAAATGAAAAACAAATGAATGAGTAACCTTGAAGTCAAATAATAAATCACAATGGAAATTTAAAAAATTCATAAACATGAATGACAATTAACTATTACATATAAAACTTGTAGGATACAACTAAAGTAGTATTTAAGACTAATTTATATCTTTGAATGTTTGTACTGGAAAAGAGTAAAGGCTAAAAGTCAATGAAATTAGGACTCAGGAATTTAGAAAAATGAAAAAAAAACAATGCAGAGAAAGCACAAGAAACGAGATAAAGAAAACAATCAGATATCAATAAAATAGAAAGCAAAGTTAAAATGAAGAGGTTTAAATAGGCTATAAGTGACTTAATGAAAAGCCTAATAAAAAATTAAGTCTGACAAAATTGATCAAGAAAAAGAAAAAGAAAAGCACAACACACACACAAAAGAAAGCATAAGTAAACTAGGAATGAAAAGTGGAACTACAGAATCAAGTGGATGGTACAAAGATAGAGAATTCTACAAACAACTTTATTGCAATAAATTTAAATCAAAATAAATAGTAAAATTCCTAAAAAATACTTTGATTGACACAAGACTAGACAGCATAAATAAACTTATAGCTATTAAAGATATTTAACCTGAAAGAAACTGTTTTATAACAAATAGAAGACAAGCTTTACAAGGACATTCCGCCAAACATTCAAGGACCATGATTACAAATAGTACTGGAAATGATCTATAGTACAGAAAAAAGGGAGAATAAACCTTAACTCATGCTCTGAGGCCAATGAATATTTGTGATCACATGAAAAAATGGCAGCAAGAGAATTGGTTACATTCAATATAATTTAATTATTCATTAAGTTTATTTTCTGTAAACTGTTGTTAAAATATGTTTTCCAAGGCAGGATTTTTTGTTGCTGTCATTTTAGGCCATTTTGTGCAATACCGAATATAGACTAAATGCTCAATAAGCAGTTGTTGAATGAATGAATAAATTTATGCCGTGGACCTAACCATAATCTACTGAATGTGCATTAAAGGTGGTTGAGGAATTATCACTTTTTTCTGTCATGCTTTTTAAAAATTAAAAACAAATTTAAATGAAACATACAAAAAGAATAAAGGAAGTATCTTGGGAAGATAAAGAATTTAAAATTATAAGATAATGTAGAGGAAAGTCATGTTTAGTAAGAAAAATCTTACATGGAAACTTTTATGTGTGTACATACAGCAAATTAAAAAATAAAAACCGTTAAAAATGCAGAAATTCTGACTATGGCTTATTATGAAACTGAAATTTCCTTAGTGGAAAAGATGATCACTGGACACAGACTCAGAGATCTGATAAAAGAGAGAAATAGGATGCTACACAATCATCAGAAAGGCCCAAAGAAAATATTTTACAACATGGGTAACTTGTTGGAAATCCGATGGGGAAAAAAAAAATCAAATCAAGGAGATGAAAGCCCCTGTTGTCTGTATGTGAATAACAGAGTAACAAAGCAAGTATGTGAGGTATAAAGTAGACCAGGAGTCTTTCTCTATTTTAAGTCTTTACTCCTTTGAAAATCCCCAGGTGCTTTGCTGATGGAGTATTAGAAGCCACGTGGTAACAGAGTTGCAGTGCACAGTCCTCTAAGACTTCAAGCCAGCTCCCTAACTGGCAAACTCTTGTTCTCATTCATTAATTTATTTTCTTTCCTTTAAAATTTGTATTTAAATACACAAGCAATACCAGAATGTATGTTTTCATTGTGAAACAGTCATATGAACAGAAAAGAGTTAAAGTTACTCCTGGCCATCATTCCCATTTCCTGAACCCTCTAAAATGTTAACTGTTTTTGTTATACTTTTTCTCTGTATTTAAAACAACTACATACAGACAGACCTCCAAGGTACATAATCAAGGGAAGTGTTCACAAATGCTATCCTTTTCTATATATTTCTCTATGCCATGGTTTATTTACTCAACTCTGAAGATATTTCCATGTTGATTTACCTAATTACTTCTAATTGCTGCATAACTTTTCATAGTATATTGTTGATTTTAGTTGATTTTTATCTATTTCTATATTCTGTAAATGTAGGTACTTTCAATACTCCAGTATTGAAAATAGTGCTCCAGAACACCCTGAAAACATGCCTTCTTCTGTACATGAGAGTAATTTTCTAGGGTAAATAGTAAGTAAAATTGCTGGGTCATAGAGCTCAGACATTTAACATTTTAAATGGATGCTGATGATTAGTCCATTTAAAACTTTTTTTTCTTCAATTTACTTCACATCCCTTTTGAATATAACTATTTGTGATATGGGACAGTAGAGATGAGGTGACAACTGTAATAAAAACTTAGAAAAATGCATTCTGAAATCTAAAATAAGATGATACTCCTTGAAAGAAGGCACTGGAATCCACGAGGTCTCAAGGAAAATAGGTTAGGAATTTTATAGAGGACAAATAAACAAAAGTTTCTGTATTTGGGCATGATGACATCATAATAAGGAAAAGAGAGGCTCTATTAGGCAACAATAGACATTAGAGAAATTTATTTATCTATTTCTTTTTTTTCTCTAACAATTATTTACTGAGGACCAGCAGTGAATAAAAGCTCAAAACCCTTGCCCTCCTGGAGCTTACATCCTAGTGGGAAGGCAGTTAATACAGTTAAAAAATATACAGTAGCTCATACAGCAATAAGTACAATGGAGAAAAATAAAGCAGGAAAATGAGATAGAGAGTGGGGAAAGGTTTCTATTTAAATAGAACAGTCAGGGAAGTCCTTGCTGATAAGATGACATTTGAACACAGACCAGAAGAAGGTAAGAGCTATGCAGGTATCTAGGGACAGAGGGGACATCAAGTTCAAAGGCCTCTGGCCAGAGCATGCTCAGCATATTCAAGGATCAGCAAATGAAGTAGGGCTGTCATGGTGAGACCAAGGGGTCAGTAAGACGTGCAGTCAGGGCAATAGTAGGGGCCCCCATTATGTAGGTTTTAGGTGAGAGGGATTATTATCCCATTTTACAGGTGAGAAAAATGGGGCTCAAAAAAGTTTGCCCAAGACGACATAAAAGTTTGGAAATAGTAGAGGAATTCTGAACCCAGGCCTGTCCTTAATTCCACCTCTTAAGTTCTTAGCTACTGTGTGATGCCACACTGGAAAGCGATTACGTGAGTTTCACAGTATTCCCGTTCTCCTAGCAAGTTAGGTGCTACAGCGATTCAGATTATGTCCTACCAAGTCTTTGCACCGCTGCCTCAAGCACAGAGAATTACAGTGAAAGATTCCTAGAATGTTAGACCCAAATAAATCTCTGAGGATTATTGAATCAAAAGCTTTGCACATTTTTTTTTTATGGTTCTTAATGGTCTTGCTTTTTATAAATCCTTTGATGTCTTCCTACTGCTCATTCTTTGGTTTGTTTTCCTAATTTTTAAAATAGGTGATGTATGAACATCACAAAATTCAAAAGGTCAAAAGGGTATACAATCTTACATACTTTAAAATGTATTAGATTCAATGTAATTTGCCAATTCTTTATGCAAACTAAAAGGGGCAGTGCCTTTTCTTCCTCAAAGAGATACAGATTTTCATTGGTTTTTGGCTTATATGTCTATTTCTTAAATACAAGCAAATATGTAAATATACATCCTATTTCTACTGCCTTTCTTAGATAACCATCTATGCACTTTTTTTGGGTACTTTACACAATGTATCAGTCTTCTGAGATCTCCTCCTTCCCTCTGTTATTCACGTTCCATGATGAACAGGTGACCGATCCCAAGTAACTTGACCATCCTATGAGGAGTGAACTTAATCGGAAACTCTCCACATCATTTGGGCTGTACTTATCCAGGAAGTTCTTACCATATATATCAATTATTACACAATATTTTAAAGATCTGTCCTTCTGTTTATTTACTCCATAATCTGAACTTATTATTGCCAAGAAATACAGATTATTCTTTTTTTATATGGGTAAATACTTGAAGCATGTGAGATGCTCAATAAAGGTTTTGTTTAATTCATGCATGAATGCTAGAGCAAATTTGAGACTCTTTCACCCCCAGTATTCCTAAGATTTCTGGGCTATATAAATCCCACATTCAAATTTGTAACATAAAAGAACAATACATTAACTTAGGGTGTTCATTTTTGTAGTTACTGGAATGAAAAGGAACTTGCCCCTTAGGGAGTAATAATTTATTTTCCACTTAGAGTAACTAATAAATTTTGTAATTAATGAATTTATTTGTCTGCGATTTCTTTATGAAAAATGAGATGTTAAAGTAAAAGGCTGTTCCTTCAGTGTTGCCTTGCTTTTCTCCATATTTCTTCCTTGTCTCCTTCAGAAGAGTTATTACAATTTATGCTATCTTTTATTCTATTTTTTAGTCTTTCTCTCCTATTAATGTGTAAACTCTATGGAGGTAGGAATCATGTCTGTCTAGAGATACCACTATCAGCATCTAACATATTATCTGATGTAAAGAAGACTTTCAAAATATATTAGTGTAACTGATGAATTTTTACTAAAAGATAAGGGTTACCGAACCAAGTGCTTAATGAGAATGTAGGCATTGGAACCAAGAAAAACAAGTAGGCAAAGACAGGAAAAAAGAAGACATAAAACTCTTAGGATTAACATTAAAATTTGTTATTTATGAGCTATTTACCTGGGAAACAGTAACTAATGAGTCATATGCACATTATTAACATGCCACTAGTTTTGTTACTAGCAAACATAGTAACAAATAAATAATATGTACCTGTTAAAATGGTTAGCATGCCACTGGCTATGCCAATTCTTTAAAAATTTTGGACCTTAAGTTCTGCCTCTGAACATTGAACATGATGGCTCCACAATAACTTTGATCCTACCCTGTTATTATATACCATGATTGTACTTTTCTTTTCGTCTTAAATTCTTTTCCCAATTACTAGAAACAGGTATTCCACTCAATTTCAATGACTCAGTAATCTCTGAAAACATCGGTTTGCATGCATTAAATGTGACATCTGCAAACTGATAGCATCCCAATAATTCAGGTCTAAGATTTATGGAGTTGAGACATCTTTAAGCAAAATTATATATACTCATAACTCCAGACAGTTTTACTGACAAGCAAATTGACACACAAGTAATGTGAACGCACTCCTTCCGACAGGAACTGGTTGTTTCCTGGGTGTACGTTCCAGCACATGGAGAGATGGGACAGAGGCATATTGGAGTTCAGAGAATTTCAGTTGCAGGGGTTATGAAGATTGCCTGAAGCCATCTATGAATTAAGAAAAAAAAAAAAAAAAACCTCTAGGGCATTGAGTGGCAGTAGACAGGTTTGAGTTCAGATTCAGATGGAAATGGGCTTAAAGTTCAGCTTTGCCATTAGCAGGAAAACTTTGAGGAATTCATTTACTTTTTCTGATTTTCCTAATAATACCTACATTATATGGTTTTATAAGGAGTAAATACAATAGCTTAAAGTAAAGTGTTTGGTTCATAATAGGTACTTTAAAATGCACTTTTTGGATGCAGTTTTATTCTTCAAGGACCTTAAATTCTACTTTGAAATCCACAGTTCCAACACATGAAAAAAAAAAACCCAATTATTTAACAATTCAAGAAATATTTTTTGAAAGTCCTCTTTGCTTCAGATAATGTGTTAAATTTAGAGATGCAATGGTATCACTAGAAAGATATGATTCCTACCTTCATGGATTTTACACTTCAGTAGGTGAGAAGGACAAAAAATAGAATTAAAAATACCAGTGAAATTTATGGTGACTCCTTTGAAGGAGACAAGTAAGAAATATGGGAATATGGCAATGGAATATTAGGTAGTGCTGAACAGAGAGAAATTTATTGTATTAAAAGGGGAAAATGTATAGTTTAAGAGAAAAATAGTAATTTATTACAGTAAATTCAGGAGAATGAGTACAAGTCAGCAAGATATTATGAAGAAACTAATTCAAATGAAGTTAGTAGCGATCAGAGGTTGAGCAACTGTGATCTAGGGAGTTTCACTTTGGGAGAAGTCTGGGATTGAGTTTGGGAAAGGAAGAAAGGATGAGATCATCATGGATTATGGCCTGGATTATCAGTAATAGATACTGTAGCAAGCCTGACTACTCCAGAACTTCTTGGATACTAAAGTCCTGTGGTATTTCCTATGAACTGGTCAGGGGAATAAGTAAAATCTTTGTAACTCCATGATGCCTCACCTAATATATCTAGCATTACCACTCTGTGCCACGAAAACCTAGAGAGAACAAGATAACTAATTAAACAAGAAAACACAGTGTATGAGGAAGAACAAGCAGTGTAGAGAGTAAAAAGGCTCCCAGGCAAGCCTGAAAAAGCTAATTTACCAACTCTTTTATTGAAAATAACAAAATATTTGACAAATCTCCAGGAATTTCTGCTTGAAGGCAACAGAGAGCTACAAGGCAATGAAAAGTTAAAGGAATAACATCTGGGAAAAGAAAGAATCCAAGAGAGAAAAGTCCAGTATTTAACTTCTAAGACAAAATTGAGAATGTATAAAGGCAACATGTACATTGTTGTCATTGAAGCATTGCTTGCAATTGTGTCAAACAAGGTTCCATGCTACCACCAGGGGAGAAGGCCTACTACATGGAGAGCAGCAAAGACATGGCCGTCAAGAGTAGGAGTTCAGACACCTCTCTCTGTCCACTCCACGGTACTGTGTTATCACACTCACTAAGGAAGACACAGCACACCTAAGGCACTGTTGGAACAATGCTTTACTTACTTAGAGATCAGCCAGAGCAAGGTCAGCTTCAGAAGTGGATGTCAGTCCCTCATGGTCAATGAGTCCCTCATAGCAGTAGATGCAGGGCGATGGTCTGTACGCACCCCCTTATGCTAGCAGGAAGACCTTGTTCCATGCCCTCCCACCCTTCCCCCGTATATTCTAGTGGGATTGGCCAGGTGCCATATGATACACACGCTTAGGCAAGACAAAGCAGTTCACTGTGTGTTGGAGCAGGGGAGGATCACCCCAATGGAAGAAGACTATGGGCTCAGCATGGGCACACTGCCCAGGCTCCAGATAAGAGAATGTTCCAGGCCCCAGGAGGGATATCTGTTTGCATGATGGCTGCTTCCACAATAAATAGCAAAAGAGTTGACTCTATCGTAAATGACAATCAATGGTTGAATGGAGATACAAAATGTTTATAGTCATATGATGGACTGTTGCACAGAACACAGAATTAAATTAAACAGATCTGTACTTCTCAGCATGGGTGGATTTCTGAAACCCAACCTTGAATTAAAGGTGCACATTGTCCAATGAAATGCATAGATTTATACATTTTTATAGCATACACAGTTTTATATATTTTAGGCATACAGGCATACCTCATTTTATTGTGCTTTGCTTTATTGTGCTTTGTAGATATTGAATTATTTTACAAATTGAAGGTTTGTGACAACCCTGTATTAAGCATCTATTGGCACCATTTTTCCAACAGCATGTGCTCATTTCATGTCTCTGTTTCACATTTTGGTGTGAAAAAAAATTTGCAATATTACAAATTTTTAAATTATTGTTATATCTGTTATGGTGATCTATGATATGTGAGCTTTGAACTTACTATTGTAATTGTTTGGGGTGCCATTAAACGCACCCTTATAAGATGGTAAACAATTGATAAATGGCTTGTGTGTTCTGACTGCTTCACCAACTAGCTGTTTCCCCATCTCTTTCCCTCTCCTCAGGCCTCCCTATTCCAGGTGAAGATGCTGTGAACGTGGCTGAAATGACAACAAAGGATTTAGAAAATAACATGAACTTAGTTGTTAAAGCAGCGTCAGGGTTTGAGAGGTTTGACTCCAATTTTGAAAGAAGTTCTGTTGGAAAATGCTATCAAGCAATATCACATGCTACAGAGAAATCTTTTATGAAAGGAAGAGTCAGTAGATGTGGAAAACTTCACTGCTGTCTTCTTTTAAGAAATTGTCACAGCCACCCGAACACTCAGCAACCACCACCCCAATCAGTCAGCAGCCATCAACATTGAGGCAAGACCCTCTACCAGCAAAAAGATTATGACCTGCTGAAGGCTCAGATGATGGCTAGCATTTTTTTAGCAATACAGTATTTTTAAATTAAGGAATGTTTATTGCTTTTTTAGATACAATGCTATTGCACACCTAATAGCATACAGCACAGGGTAAACATAATTTTTATATACACTGGGAAACCAAAAATTTCATGTGACTCGCTTTATTGCGGTAGTCTGGAACCAAACCTGCAATATCTCTGAGGTATGCCTGCATATATAAGTGTTCAGCAAAGGGGTAAAACAGTTATTTATTGCTACAGAGCTATCTTTAAAATCCTACACTCAATCACTGCTCCCAATTACAGGTACTGAAAGCACACATGCAAAAAAAAAAAAAAAAAAAAATAGCCAGACAAACAGACAAACTATAAAAAAATAAATCCCCCAAATAATAGCTTAAACAATACTACTCAAACCGGTAATTTTTCTATGCTTTTCTGAACACATTTGGGTCTTGTTTGGAAATAATAGCTTGCAGTATAATTTATCTCTTCATCTGGATACAAATTCTTTCCCCAAATACAATTTTATATGTTTTTATGGATATATAAGAGAAAACAATGGAAGGGAGTTCAGAAGGATACACATTAAATACATGGTATTGAATTTCTTGTGTAAGATTGGGAATAATAGATAAAAGAAATACACACCAAAAAGTTTGGGGCCATATCTGCTCCGATAATGGTATTATGTCATTAACAGGAAGTACTTTTGATTGAAAGCTGTGCACCTGGGGACCAGTGAATGTACATAGAAAGAACATACTTTTAAATTCAATATGCTATTTTACTGAAAATCGTATGGAAATGAAGAGAGGAGTTTTCAAAGAGGATTAAGAACTCACTATGTCAAATTGGATATTCAAGGGAAATGAACTGAGTATGAATAAGCAAGAGAAGCCTATGGCCTCTGTGTGATCTTCAGTTCTGCAGAGGTTCCTAATATGATGATTTAAAACATTTATTCAAATATGTATTAAAATATTGACTAATCAATCTATCAATTATGAGTACAACTTTTAAACTCTTAGAAACATGTTGCATGTTAGAGAGAAGCATGTTGTAGTCCACACCTTAAACAGTGATTTAATCTTAACCCTTATTGATGAAAACATCACATAGTCTCAAATTTAGTTGAGGTAGTTTGCGTAAGAGACAAGCTATCTCAGATAGAGGTCAGATTGCAATTTTAGTCATGAGAATATTTAACATTTTTATTTAATGTGGTTGCTTACAACCAGTGGATTGCCTTGCAGTACACTTGCTGTATTCCTTTCATATTGACCACAATTTAAATTTGTTTGCCCTACTCTATTTTGCTTCATTTCTAAAGCCTTTCTCATTCCTCAAATTTCTAAGACCAGGTTCATTGTCATGTAGTATATTATTGTATAGTTGGCCACACTTTGTGTCATACTAGCATTGCTTCTCCTGTTACTCGGGGTTCTTAAACATCATAGAGCCATTTGTTCACTTCCTAAAAATGTGTTAAATTCAAATCATGTAAATAAATGCTCAAATGTGCACAGCATATCTTGGCTAATATAACCACTTGGAATAATGGAGAACAGAGTTAAGTCTTTTGATAGGGTTAGGTGTTACAGCTGATGCATAAGGTAAAAATCAGTTATAATACAAATTATTCTGAAAAACCTATTAATTAATCACAAAATGAAGTATATGTGGTGTTCATTTGGAATAGACTAATGTTTCTTCAATTTAGTAACCACTGACTAGACTGGCTTAAATAATATATGTATTTATATATATATATATATTGCATCACATATTATCCGTAATATGCACATTATATAATCTATAAAGATATAATATTAAAAGAAAGCAATATATATTTAATATGTATACATACATGTAAAATATATTACATTTTACATATATACATAATCAAAAACAGAGTTCTTTGCTTTCTGGGAGACACTCAGGAACTGCTACCAATAGGAAACAGCAGAGTCGTATTTCCTGTCTCGTGTTTGTTCTTGGGTGTGCACACTAATGAATGGAGTGGCTGGGAATGCAATACACTAATTTTTTTTCTCACTAAGTTTCACTGATTGTGTTTCTGTTCTCCTCTTCTCCGGAATGTATATGGTTGAATTTGCCTAAGAAAGCAGTGCATATATAATGCTTATAATAGGGTGATTTATTGAAAAATGGTATGAATTATTTTATTTATTCAATTAATTGCAACACAGGTTGCAAGATTTTAACTTTATGGGTGATAGAAATTTTAAACTCACTGTTACATGGATGAAATAAATAAAAATCGGACACATTGTAATTCTATGAGTCATCGCTGCCTGTCAATGTTTATTAAGAACTATGTGTGCTTTCATGTAATTTAGGACACTGACATACTCAGTGTTTGATGTGATCATGTAAAACACTTCCAGATGAATGTTGGGAAAACATAGCTAAATGGTCTTTATTTTCTGGAAGTGATTGTGTAGAGTTGCTGTTGTTTCTTTTTAAGGATTTGGTCAAATTTGCCATCAAAACCATCTGGGCCTGAAAATTTGTTTGGAAGGTTTTTAACTATGAATTCAAATTCTTTAATGCTTATAGGGTTATTCAAGTTATGTAATTCATCTTGGGTGAATTTTAATGATTGTGGTTTTTGAGGAATTAGTCCATTAGATTTATATGCAGAGCCTTAGTCATTCATAGTATTCTCTTACTATCCTTTTAATGTCTGAGAGGGCTACAGTGATATCCCCTCTTTAATTCCTGATATTATTAATTTGTATTCTTTCTCTTCTCTCTCTCTATTTTAGTTGAGGTTTATCAATTGTATTGATCTTTACAAAGACTCAGCTTTGGGTTTTATTGATTTTCCCTATTGTTTTTCTATTTTAAAATTCATTGATCTCTGTTCTTATCATTTCCTCCCTTCTGCTTGATTTTAGTTTATTTTGATCTTCCTGTTTCAGTTTTTTAAGTTGAAGCTTATATTATAATTATACCGATGTGCATTTCCCTATAAGCACTGCTTTAGCTGCATCTGACAAATTTTGATATGTTGTATTTTTATTTTCCTTCAGTAGAGAATATTTCCTAATTTCCCTTGAAACTTCCTCACTCACTATGGATTGTTCAAAGTGCATTTTTTAATTTCTATGAGCTTGGAGATTTTCCTGTTATCTTTCTGTTATTGATTTCTAGTTTAATTACATTATGGTCAGAGAACATACTTTGTATGATTTCAAATCTTATAAAGTTATTAAGGCTTGTTTTATAAGCCAGGATATGCTCTATTTTGATTAATGTTCAATGTGTACTTGAAGAAGTATATACTCTGCTTTTGTTTGGTGAAGTGTTCTATAAATGCGAATTAGATCCAGTTGGTAAAGTGGTGTTTTCTAATTGATCTTCTGTTTACTAGTTCTGTTGATTACTGAAAGAGGTGTATCAAAGCCTCCAACTATAATTGTGGATTTGTCTATTTCTCCTTTCAGTTTGATCAGATTTTGCATCATTGTATTTTGAAACTCTGTTTTTAGGTGAAGGAACATTATTCAGAAATGGAATTTGCATTACATGAACAAGATTATGGGAAAAGGGGGGTAATAAATTAAGACTTTATATTTTATTGAGAGGCAATGTATTGCACATAAGATTTAACTAAAGATGAAAAGCTTACAGTTTCTGAGAATACAATTCCTAGAATAAGCAAATTTTAATCTATGAAAACAATCCAAATCTGAGAAAAGTCTGATTTCTTTATTTCTTTTCAAGATGTCATAATGAGAAATTCATATAACAACTTCCAAGAGTTGAAAAGAAACACCTAACTAACCTTGCTACCTAGAGAAGATAATTACAGTTTTAAAAAATGATTCTTTGCAAACTGGATTGTAAATGAGAATGTCATGAACTCAGCACCAAGAATCTTGCTTTGCAAGACTACTGAAATTAGAGAAGAAGAAATGTCATTTTCCATTTTAAAAATGAATATTCTTAGAGAAAAGACTAGCTCTTCCTTCCAGATATTAAAGCAGTATTAATCTGTAACATATTACCTTTCTATATAATCATTAGCATTTTCCATATTACTAGGAAAGGAAATATTTTTAATATGATCATATTACTAGAATTGTCAATGAGATTTTTAGTGTTTTTGTTGTTGCTGTTGTTTAGTTTAATACTTCATATCTCTTCTGCATTCCAAATGGTATTTTTATTATTGTTTCTTTCTTCTTTCTCATTCCTTCTATGATTTGTGAAAAACTGGGAAGCTTCTGTCATAGAGAACATTTTTAGTCTCTCTTTAAATAACCCACTGCAGGATGAGCAGGATACTGTTATAGAGATGGAGTCTCAACAGCTTCTCAATGTTAAATTTCATAAGTAGATTGACTTATATTTTAAGGGATTTCAATCATGCCTTCTTCTCTACTTGGACTTTGATAAAAAAACTTCAGGGTAGAAGGCAGCCTATTAATTTTATTATATGAAAATAGTTATATATATATAAATTCTCTCCCCTCCTGGTATTTGCAAATAACTGAGCATAATTTGAATACCCTACTAGTTCAAAAGAAAAATTGCCCTCCTCTTGTACTTACCTTTTCTGTATAAAAATGTTTAAATACTTTTCATATACTTGCATTTCTTACACATTAAAAATTAAATGTTTGTATATATTTGTCTATATATTTAAATTAATTTGCCTGAGTTTGGGAAAACGAAAGTAAAATAAATTCATATCTGGTTAGTAACTTGGTTTTTCAGTTTAAATAGTTTAATAACAATATTTTGTTTTGTTTTTATCATGAACTTGAACTTGCCAATAAGTTATAAGTAAAGCTAAGACTTTACCTCAAATTGCTAAATAGAAAGTAAATATTTTTAATACACTATATTTGAATAATTCTTTCTGTATATTAGGATTAATTTATGCCATGGATTCAAGGTTTAAATATCTTAATTTTGCCTATAATGTGCACATGGAAGTGAATAAGAATTTTATCCGTCAATACTCTGCTTGTAAAAAGGTTTGTTAATTTCTTTTTGAAATGTTATTGTGGAGACTACATGCTTTACTTAACATCCTGTAGTGATTATAAATAAAAAGCATCATATCTAAAATATTGCAACCTTATACATCTTTCATAACACATACAGCACTAATCTTTTTCCTATGAAATTTCTTTGATTAGCTTATTGTTACAGCAGACATAAAACTTGCACACATAAACCAAATCATATAACTCAAATTCTTAAGTATATTTTAGTTAATTGTTTTCTTTAATATGTTTGCCAAAGTCAGAATCACTACTTTAGACTTGTGTGGCAATTTCAAAGTTTATAGAAAGCTTAGTCTTCAATGGATTTAAAAGGCTGTTATTAAATTTGGACAAAATCCCTTCACCATTTGAAAATCAGTATTTTGGTGTGTGAATAGAGGATATGCTTTGCATGTCATGAAATAAAATTTGTATAACTTTGATATATTTACCACTGAACTAATTATTTTTATACAAAGAGAATCACATATATCTTCTTCCATTTAATTTATAGAAAACTCTCATGCTATGACTGAAACAGATTTCCTAAATATGATGATATTTATCTTAAGTTTCATGAACTTACATAAACATTGTTCTCACTCTTATTTTGGTTCTTCTTTATTCAAGAAAAGAGATTATGTCTACACAAGACCTAAATATCTGGATTAAAAGGGGGAAATTCAATCCATTATAAATTCACTCTGGCTACGCAATACCAAACATCTGGATCTGGCAATAGCTTTCACATTGTTGGTTCCGGTTTGTGTTGATAAAGATAAATCCTAATAATCAGTTAGGAAATGGGATAAAAAAGGAACAAAGCCCAAACAAATAAATAAACAAAAACGCAAAAAAACACAAGAATTAGAATACTTCCATGTAGCGTTATGAAAATGGTCATGACTTCAGCTGTTACACCTGTGTGACAGTTCCAAATGGTGAGCAACAGGTGTCAGACCTTACCTGAATTGAAGGCCAGATCAGTACCATAGAAAGTTCCTACATTTCTATTCTTATTCTAAAAAACAAGATTTGGTGTGGGGAGAGGGTTGCGCATCTATTAGCCACTGAGATGGCTGATAAAATCCAGATTCCTTTATTATTTTTGGTCTCCTTTGGCAGTCAAGGGAGGGATTTGCCTTAATATGGCCAATTTTGTTTTTAATTACAAGCTCTTGAATTTTCTCTTTTTCCAAAATTTTCTTGGGTTCTTGGCCTTGATTATTTTGTCTTCTTAATTTGTTTTTAGAGAGTTTGAACAGTACTAGCATTGTGAGGCCTCTGGGCAAGCATGGAATCAAGATCACTTTGAAGCACACACACAAAGAGATAGAGATGGAGATGGGGGAAAGAGAGAGAGAGAGAGAGAAAGATATGCAGAAGGAAACCTAAAAATGAAAGTAGGTAACTGAGCACTCCTGGCAGGCCCTGGGTGCTTTCTAAATGATTGCCACAGTGAGGGCAGTAGCTAAGATCCTGCACTGCTATGCAGGTAAAGGTATGTACTATAAAGGTATGTAGTAGAGAGGGAGGCTCCTGGAGTGGGATGGCTGAAGTAGTGGTAGGATGGCCAGAAGTAAAAATTTAGGGAGAACTTGTAAAGAGGGAGGAACAGTAAAAGTCCAGTGAAGGAGCAATACCGAGAAGACAGAACAGAGACCACTGTTTAAGCACACAGAGCTCCTGACCCTGGGATGGAACCTGTGTGTGTTTAGCAATCTGGGATTCCTGAGGAGAAGCAACAGCACAGACCGCCAGAGATGCTCACGTGGGCCAAGGATTTCTTGGAGCTGGCGGAGATGGCAGTTATCCTGAGGTGGTTTGGAAGCAGTTTTCTCCCTTGCTTGATATTTTGTGTCTCCAAGGGTAGCTTCTAAGGAAAGTGAAAGTAAATTGCCCATTTCAGAGGCTTTTAGAATGAAGTTTTGACAAAGCCAAAGTCTTGGCCTTCAGTGGAGTTCTACAGGTGCGTGGAAAGCTGTGAAGCCTAATCTTTCTGTTACACACACTTCAGACTTTCCCATGGGATTCTACAGAGGAGAAGAAAGACAAATTCTGGGGTAAGGTCAATAAAATTAGGTTACCCATGAATTTTTAGTATACGCAATACTTGATAAACTGTATTATAAGTTGCTCATTTGTTTCTCGTTTTAACTTCCGAAATAGCAAAGTATCTTATATTAATATGTGTACTTAATGTGGTGGTATGGGATTTTTTTCCTCCTGGAAACTGTTATCTTGAAATCACATGAATAGGGTGTACATAACTGGAAGTAGTGTAGCCTGCTTAACCCAGCCATCTCCCCAGTGTGGCTGTGGAAGGTGAACAAAAAGAAAGAGCTGCTGTTCTCATATGGTGTCCAGTGTGCACATTGTTCTGCACTTGGGAAGTGAATGATTGTTCTTCTTGTACTTTCTTCTCTGAAAAAAAAAAAAATATCCTATACAATTCTAGGGAGAGAAAGGGAGCCAAGGAGAGAAAGGAGGATTGCTTCATTGGTTCAGGTGTTGCCCTCTGGACAACTGAGTGACACAACCCTATTAGGAGTAGAGCTGTCTTTCTACAGATCTCCATGATCCCCTTAATGAAGTTATTGTAGACTAGCTCCCTCTGATTTGAATACAAAGTATTTGGGCTCACTGTGTGTTGTAGAATAGTGGGAAAGTGGTTTTTTGTGTGAGCTTATTCCTATAATATTTACATATGTATATACATATACTCTTGTGGGTTTTCTTTCTCTGAAGAACCCTGACTAACACACATGGGTAGGTGGTCCCTAAGAGGGGCTGTGGCTGGCACACTGGAAGTTTGACAGAAGACTTGAGATGGGCACAAGACCAAGGAAAGAGTCTAGCATCTCTGAAAGGGTTAACATTATACTTCTTTTATTCTTCACTAATGGATATGAATGTCTCATTCATATCCATAAGTGAGAGAGTAAAGTCTCATTCATATCCATTCATACAATGCATTATGTTGCACCTTTTGGTGCAGAGGAGACGGGTTTGTTCTGCCCCATATATAACAACTGAGTCTGGAACTGTAATGGTAACACCCTGTTTTAGTTATGTTAAGACTTCAAGCTTGTGACAGACAATAAAGTTAACATTGGCCCATCATAAAATTGATGATTTTTAGAATATGAGACTTCAGGTAGCAGAATGAAGAGATCATTTTCAGAGAGATGTAGGAAGGTATTTTATGACAGAGGCATCAGCCAGCCCTCTGAGAGTCAACCCATAGATTTGTTTTCCATAGGATGTTCTTGCTTTCTTCCTCCATTCTGAACCCAGAGATTTCTGAAAGCTCAAAATTGCTTCCATAATGACTCCTGAGTGCAATGGCTATTTGGGAGCAGCAGGAGGGAGAGGTAAAGAAAAAAGCAGCAGAGGTTTTTATATCTGCTAACAAGTTTGAGGACAACCTTAGACCCCCCTAGCCAGAAAGAACTTCAGAAAACAGTAGTTTAATGATAGGTTAAGCAATGAGGTTCAAAGAAATTAAATGACATGCTTGAAATTATTGTTATTTAGTGGAGTACTCAAATTTCTGACTCACAGAAACTTTAGCGTTTTGTCCTCTATCCCATCCTTGCTAATCCATAAGCATTAAACAGTTTAATCTAATCATTTCAGTAGTTTCCCTCAAGGAACTTTACCTGAGAACATTTTGTTAATCTGACCTATAGTCATTCTGTGCACAGAATGGTAGTAAATATCATGGAATAATTTAGCCTGGTCTATTCCTCAATTAGTCTGATTAGATTTCCTTATATACCTGGCAGTTTAGAATATTAAACTCTCTCAAACTGATTATCTCCATATAGATGTATTGTATTATTCTGCTAAGAATGCCAAGGACAAATTCTGTACCATTTTGGAGACTCAAGAAGTAAAAACTATGTTCTATAAATATACCCATTCTCACTCCTAGCCAAATTAATTAAAAACAAAAAACACAAAAAAACAACAACCTCTATGATGGGATTCATGTATCTGTTGTGAAAAATATTTCCAAACTATTCTAAAGCACAGAGTGGAGAACATCTGATTCACTAAATTCTACTGGGACAAATAAAAAACATTGTAAACAAAAGACAACTGATCTTCCAATTGCTATATTACTGAATATTTTAGACTAACACTTCATATTAGAGAAAAAACATACCTACTGAGAAAATGTAAAATGTCCTCACATTTTGGGTCTTAAATCATTCTTATCTAAAGTACTTAGTCTTCGCCATAATTCTAGGAGGAAGTAAGAGGTACAATCAGAAGCAAGGACAGGTCAAGTTAATCTGAGATCTCTATGAGCCACAGCCTTGAGAGTTTCCTGCCTTCAAATTCAGTGTTTTGCCCGGTCCTTGTTTTGGGATAAAGAAAATATTTGTTTTTGATGTTGTTGTTGTCGTGTGTGTATGTGTGTATGTTTGTTTTTACTGGTATTGCTTGATTTAGAATGATTTAAAATCACTCAACTGCTGGGAAATTCTGAGATCTCTTTTAAAACTGATGTGGTGTGTGTAATTATGTCAATTGTGTGTGTGTGTGTGTGTGTGTGTTTTAGTCTTCACTGTGGCTATATTGTACCATCACTAGGTACTCAGGGCATAAAGCCAATTCAACATTTCGTGTGAATTCAATCAGCAGCTACCAGTCACATATTTAACTACAGTCTGAGTTTGTTAACTTCCTTACACACTGGGGTCACTTGAGCTTACTGCCGCAGTGGGAAACCACCTGATGCAATAGCAGCCTTCAGGTGCACTATTAGAAAAGCTGTTCCAGAGGCCTCAAAACACAGAGACTCACAGACCAAATTAAGATGCTCAAATTACGTTTTATTTGTTCAACTCTTAAAATGTAGTAAGAAGCAAGGGGGAAAGCACTGGTGTAGTTTTACACACTTATGATAGGCTGTAACTGGGGTGGAAGGAGCACGCTACCTCATTCCTGTGTAGTACAGCATTCACGTGCCCATCTCTTTCTCTCTGCCTCATCAGCTTGCTCTGCTCACAGTGTGGTTACAAGGACCAGAGTTGAGAGTTAGAAAGAGTGCTCAGAATGATCACTTGCTTGTTTTATAGAATGACCCAGGGGCAAATATGCCTGACCAATAGTTGTAGATCACTGGCGACTCGCTAAGCAGTCATGGATTTTATCTGCATGTCTCTGGCAGAGGTCATATGAGACCAAAATGATGTATCAATGGGTGATGGGTTCACGCTTTATGAATATTTAAGATTTATTTGGTCCTTCCATCCTTTCTACCTGTAAGTTAATTCTCATTTGTCCCACCATTTTTCTATATTCCATATATATGGGTTGTGCTTATTCTGTCTAATATGTCTCAGAGGTTAGCGACTTAGTAACTACTTAGCAGACCTTATATGTTTCATTGGTCTTGTTTACTTATCTTGTTCTCTGTAGAAGAATTGAATTTCCTTAAGTAATACAGCAGTCACACATTTCAGCCTGCCTAGAGTCTGGTGCTATATTTGTGTCTTTGTAGAAAAAGCAGCCAGAAAGGGAGAGGCACAATTGACTGTTTTTGTTATTTTCAACAACTGTTTTAGAGTAAAAACGTGGGTAGAGAGGTTGAAGAAGGCTAACAGTAAACAAATGAAAACTATGTAGAAAAGACCTAGGTATAATTTCCTTCTTCTTTCTTCCCTTCTTCTCTCCCTCCCTTCTTCCCTCTCTTCCTTCCTTCTTTCTTTCCCTCTTTCCTTCTTTTCACTAATTACTGGTATTAATGTAATGGTATATTGAAGAACAGTTTATTTATTATGAGTTAAAGTACATGGAAATTAATAATAAAGATGTTTATAATTATTTTTATTAGAAATTTTGTAAAGTAAAATCATATTAAAGATTTACTGTTTTAAAATGTTAATATATACACAAAGGGGTTAAATATTTCCTGTAAAGTTTTAAAAAAAGTCTAAGGCAATGTCAGAGTTTGGAGTTAGATTTCTTTGGTGTTGGGTGTCATCTTTTTTGTGTGGAAAGCAACTTTGACGTCAGTCTTTATAACTAAGTTTCCATGAAAAGTCATTAACTTCTCCTCCATTTTCCTTATATGAACCCACCTTGAAATGATGATGAGATGAAATGAAATGAAGAATGATTGTAAGACACCTAAGATACTAATGTGTCTGGCATATTGCAGGCATAAATGAATGGTAGGTCTTGATGAAAGCAGAGCAAGAGGGAATGGGAAGGGGAGCGGGAGGGAGGGAGAGAGAAGGAGGGAGAAAGAGAGGAAGATAATGTTAAGATTTATTAGTAGAACAGCCCAGCTGCTTTGCTGTAGGTGCGTATAATAACTAGCTTAGCTCTAGTAGTAACTGTATATAGAAGATGATGTTCTATAATTTGTGCTAGATAATATATCTGACTTGGGAAAGTAGTGCAGGACGAAATTGTGTGGGTTAATCTATTCCATCCTCTCTACGGAGTCACTTGCCTTTTAGTTATTTCTGTATAATTCTGTCATTATAGGCATGATTATAAAATGTAGTTTTACATAGTCTTACAAATTTATTTCTAAGTGAAGATATAAATGAGTGATTTAGAGAGTAATAAAATTTCTTCTATAGTGAGCAACAATATATTTATAGAATGCTTCATTTTCTTAAATAGTGTTTCATTAGAAACAATATTATTGAAAATTAACTGTGGAATATGTAATTGCTGTAGAAAATGTCATTGTTTTTTTTTTAATTTTTAAGTTGTTGACATTTTCTAATGAATCCAAGCATATCCTAGAACTTTTTGTTCCAATATATGTTCTTTAAGGTGGTATCAGCATTTTGGAGACTTTGGAAGATGCTTTGATTTAGCACACACAAATAGTGTGTTTTTAAATAAGACTTTTATTCGATTTTTTTTTCTGAGTACTTACATGAATAATGTTATGCTAGGGGATGGATCAGAGATGGGTCATTATGTTTTATTACATCTGTAAATAATCGTAGACATACTTTCATATAGTGATTTCTTTTAATGAGTTAAACTGAATATGTTTGACACTATGATCCCCTGGATCCTTTTAGGGTATTTTATTTTAAACTTGAAAATTCTATTTTTAAAACCATCTTGACATAGGAAAGCATTAGAAATTTGGTCTAGGTTTTAGATACATAAATAAAACTTTTTTTTTAGCAGATTTTACTTTTTGTGTGTTTGCATGGAATCTAGTTTTTATTGAGAGTAACAAAACTCTACACCTAAATGAATTCATACTCCTTTCAAAGGGTATAGTGAAGAATTAACCTTACCGAAAGAGAGATTGGGACTTTGTCCTTGGATACTAGTTGGTGATCTCTAGACTTCTGGAATATCCTGCCTGACAGGAGTGTTTTACTTTGCCTGGGGGCCTTGGTCACTGGACAATCTAACAATGCGATTTTTGATGGGGGCTTTGAGCCATATAGTATCAGTTCCAAATTCTAGAGGCTATTAGCACAACATGCAGGAAGGGCTGGAGTCTAAAGGTCAGCCACATAGGCAGTATGTGATCAAGCTCAGGTGAAATTCCCTGGTTGGCAATATTCTGTGTTATTGTCACACATAGTAGTTGGGAGGAGTTAACTCCATCCATGATTCCCAAAGAAAGAGGAAGACCAGAAGCTCCATGTTTGGATGCTCCTAGATTCTTCCCTATTTGTCTTTTTCTTTGGCTGCTTCTAATTTGTATCTTTTTCCTACAATAAGCCATATATGTAAGAATAATAGGTTTCAGTGAGTTCTGTGAATCTTTCTACCAAGTTATTGAAACTGTGGATGAATTTGAGGAGCCCATCCCAAATTTACACTTGGTGTCAGAATTGAGGGCAGTCTTGTGGGGTCTGTTTCCTCAAAGTGTAGAGCTGGCTAAAGTCATTACAGATAAAAATTAAGAATTTTAAAATAGTGAAAATACAGATAATCATGGAAAAAAAGGTTTTATAGAAACAATTTTCTGAAATGTTTCCATATGTGAATTACTGAGAATTAAAAACATTTACATATTCTTTATAGTTTCCAAAGTGTGTTCTTTACATTATCTCAGTTTTCATTCTGAATGTAGCTTGTGCTGGTTTGAATGTACTGTGTCCCCCAAATGCCATTATCTTTGTTGTCTTGTGGGGCAGATGTTTTTGGTGCTGGTTGGATTTGCTTGGACTGTGCCCCACCCAGCTGTGGGAGATGATTCTGATGAGATGTTCCCATGGAGGTGTGGCCCCGCCCATTCGGGGTGGGCCTTGATCAGTGGAGCCATATAAATGAGCTGACTCAGAGAGAGGGAACTCACTGAGTGCAGCTGGGAGTGATGTTTTGAAGAGGAGCAAGCTTGCTAGAGAGGACCGTCCTGGGGAAAGCCATTTTGAGGCCGGAGCTTTGGAGCAGACGCCAGCTGCCTTACTAGCTGGCAGAGGTTTTCCGGATGCCATTGGCCATCCTCCGGTGAAGGTACCCGATTGCTGAGGTGTTACCTTGGATGCTTTGTGGCCTTAAGACTGTAACTGTGTAGCGAAATAAACCCCCATTTTATAAAAGCCTATCCATCTCTGGTGTTTTGCATTCTGCAGTATTAGCAAACTAGAACATAGATGTATGCAGATTTTGAAAACAGACACTCGAAGCATTGAACCTAACTTTATGTAAAGATCTACAACATGACTAGGTTGTAGATATTCTGATTCTGTTTATTGTCTTCATAATTTTATTTTATTTCAATGTATTTCGGATTAAGGAAATTTAAAAAAAAGATAAAAGCCAATCATAATATAATTGATCAACAATAATCATTAAAATTTGAACACATATGTATGTAACTAGACCCACCAAATGTATTATTTCAAAAGTAAAGATTAAACAATTTAAGATTTCTTAACTACAGTATCTCTCTGTGCTCTTAAGATACTCAAATTCATCATCAGTCTCCAAGAATGGATTGTAATATGAAGCATTTGAAAAGCTTATTTGGTAACTTCTGCTTTTACTTTGAAAGATTAACATTCCACAATAAACAACCAAACAGCATGAAAAAATATATGAGTCAGTGGTTTCCAGACATTGGGCAGCAGACAACAGAATGCTGATTCCTGGAAGAATGGAAAGTAGTGAAATGCCTAATGATTGTTACAGCTCACTGCCTGGCTGCAATTTCTAGGCTACAGTACAGGGAGGACAAATGAAACAAAATCAAATAGTGTCACTGAGTTGAGGAGACAGAATGTGAAATTCAAGCTGTTGAAATGTGGGGCAGAGTACTGGAGAGGATGGAGCTGCACCGAGAGTTTCAGGGATGCACAGCAAGCATGAAAGGAAGCTACCCAAGGCCAGCAAAAGAATTTCAGAAAAAAAGTAGGTCAAACAATTTCATCAACTTTCACAGGGCAGAGAATAGATTGTATTCCCATTAACCAGATGGGGAGGACTTGTAAGAGATGTAATAGTGGGTAGGGTCTTGAAAAGGATCATTAGAGGTTAGTCCCAGAGAAGAGGATTCTATGATGCCACAAAGACATGCAACAAAGTTTGAATGAAGACCCTGAAAAGATCAAACTAATCCAAAAGTTTCTTATGAGTGTGCCATAAGAAATTCCCACAGTTTCTAAAGAAATAAAACAGAATCCAGCACAAAACAATGTAAAAAAGTCACAAAATCAGCACAAAACAATGTAAAAAAAAGTCCAAAATCCAATAAAAAATTACCATAAGCAAAAAGAAGCTGAATAATAAAGTATAACCAGAGAAAACTCAATTAAAGACATAGCAGTGACAATGATGGAAGAATTAATACACAAGGACTTTGTTTACTATTTTAAATTTGATAAGTATGCTCAGGAATATAAAGAAAAACATAAAATTGCTGGAGAGAATGGGAAGATATATTTCAAAAAGACCCATATGGATTGTATAGGAACGAAAAGTACAATATCTAAAAAGAAAAATAAATTGCATTGTGTATTAATTTCTTGAGGCTACTGTAAAAATTATCACAAACTTGGTGGCACAAAACAAAAGAAATTTATTTACTCACAGTTCTTGAGGCCAAGAGTCCAATATCAGCATCACTGGACCAAAATCAATGTATTGGCAGGGATGATCCCTTACAGGCTCGGGAGAATCCGTTCCTTGCCTCTTCTGACTTTGGATGGCTGCTGGCATTCCTTGGCTTATAGCTGAATCACTCCAGTTCACAATGACAGCACCTTCCAGTCTCTCTCTGCTTTGTCTAAATTTAATATTTTCCCATAATTCTGTTCTTTCTTTCTTTCTTTGTCTTTATCTGCATGACAAATATTTCACTATTCCTTGAATTTTATTTTTTAATCCAATATAATTGCCTTTATCCTTTAAAAAAGTAGTATTACCTATTCCATGCCAAAAGCATCTAAGACAAATAAGGTTGGTTTATAAGGACAAAGTGTACAAGTACAAAGAAGATCCAGCCAGGCTGAGCATTTATGCATAGAATAATGTTGCATGAGAATATAGTAAATTTCAAAGTTACTTGAAGACATTTTCACCTTTTTCTCAAAAATACTTTAATGTGCAACTTCAGAAATAACACTTTTACATAACCACAAAGTTATGATTACACCTAAGAAAAGGCCTATATATTTGGTTGGAATAATCAAGACCTTTAAATTTCACTTATTATAGTTCATTTATATTTTAAAAATATTTTTGTCAACTTTCCTGATTCATTTTTGTCATTTACATTTTTCTATAACCTCAATAACAAAGTAATTCACTATGCTTTATACTGACTTATATGGTCACTTTCATTTTATTTAGGCTATTCTTCCATTGTATTAAATTTAATATTAATTTACTTAATTGAAAATTTTCCATGAACTAAAATTATGGAAAAGTTTTTTTCATGGAAAATTTCAGAGATATTTTCTTTCTTAATGTTGAAAAGCTGTCTTTCCCCATTGTGTTACCTTGCACGTTTGTTTAAATTCAAATGACTTCATGAATGAGTCACTTTCTGGGGCCTCGATTCTGTTACATTGATCTATCTGTTGGTCCTTACACCAACATCACACTGCCTGATATCTGTAGCTTTACAGTAAGTCTTGAAGACAGAGTTCATAAAACTCCTCAAATTGTTCTTTCTAAGGATTGATTTGGGTAATCTAGGCCCTTTGTGTTTACATATAAAATTTTTTATCAGCTTGTCAGTTTCTACAAAAAAGTCTGCTGAGATTATGATTGGGATTGCATTGAATTTGGGGCAAATTGATATCTTAACAGTATTGAATTTTCTAGCCTAGTAACATAAGATATCTCTTCATTTTGGAGAGAGGAGATTTTTCTTTCATTTTCCTCAGCTATGTTGTGTAGTTTACAGTGTAAATTTCTTATAACCATTTATTGTATTTATTTTTAAGTATATTTTATTTTTGAAACTATTGTGATGTCTTATTTTCAAAATTCATGTTAGAGTTAATGTCATACTATTTCATAAAAATGTAGAAACTTTTCACCCATATAGTTTTCTTTGCTCCCTGTCCCTTGTTCTATAAAGGTTACATATATTAAATCTATATACATAAATAAAACACAAGATAATGTTGTAATTTTTATTTTACATTGATACGCATTTTAAAGAAATTAAGAGGAAATATAGTTGTAGATCTACTCAAAGATTTACAACTTCTCATGCTTTTCATCCCTTCCTTATGGTCTGAGTTTCCCTCTAGTCTAATTTCTCTTATACTAGAAGAACATTCTTTAGCATTTCTTGTAATAAAGTTTTCTGGCAAACAAATTTGTCTAGTTTTCTTTTTGTCTGAAAATATCTTTATTTGGTCTTCATCTTGAAGATCATTTCACTTGAAACAGAATTCTGGATTGCCAGTTCTTCCTCTTACACTTTAGAGATGTCTTTCCACTGTCATCTGGCCTTAATTGTTTCTGATGAAAAGTCAGTAATTTCTGAATGATTGTTTCATTGTATGTAATGTGTTGGTTTTTCTTTGACTGCTTACAAGATTTTATCTGATTTTTGTTTCAGCAGTTTTAAGTTAATGCACCTAGGCCTGGTTTTGTTTGTCTTTATTCTGCTTGGCAGTTTCCTGAGCATCTTGCACTTACAACTATACCTTTTTCTCCAAATTTGGGAAAATATTAAAAATTTATTTTCTCTGTCTTTTCCTCTGAGACTCCAATTACATGTATAACAGTATTTCTGATATTTCTCTATAGGTCTTTGCTTTTCTTTTTAACCACCTTTTCCCTCTCTATTTCTTCAGATTGGATCATTCTACTGATTTATATTCAAGTTTAGTGACTCATTCCTCTGACATTGTATTGCTTATAGTTTTCATTTCTCTTCTGTGATGTCCTCTTTTAATTAATTGCAAAATATTGTTTTCTATCATTGAGCATAGTTATAAATATCTGGTTGAAAATCCTTGTTTGCTATTTCCAACATCTGGGTCATCTTTGGTTGGGTTTAAATTAATTGTCCTTTTATTAAGAATTGGTCATGTTTTCCTATTTCTTTGTTTGCTGAGTGTTTTGGATTTTACCTTGGAAATTGTACATTTTATGTTGTGGAGATTCTGAATTCTTTTATATCTTTCTTTTATATCAGTCTGAAGACTGATTTTTTAGAGCAGGCAATTAATTATCAGAGTTGTACAAAAACTTCAAATTCTTTCTTTGGGTTTGCAACTCAAATCTCAGTTCAATTATTTTAATCTTGGCTGGACAACTTTATGTCTTCAACATGCTTCTGTAGACCAAGGATTGGTAGGAGATTTAGACAAAGTTTATTTAAAAAAATATGTTAAGGCTCCTCCTCTCTGACTCTCTTCTTTACAGGTGCCGCACCTCACATTCCAGAGACTGTGGTTGCCCTGAAACTCTGTCCTTTGATATTTTCATTTCAAAAAGACTGTATATTTTCTATTGGGATTTTACCTACCATGCAAGGCTTCAGCTTTATGCTGTCCACAGTAAAAAAATCTTAAAAATAGGAAACTCACACCATATTTTAACTTCTTTCTAGTTTGACTCCTCTCTAGAATTTGCTTGCATTTTTTTGCTCTCTAATAACTTTAGGTAGTTGTTTACTGAAATGTTCTAGAGTTTACAGTGATTATCTGTGTACGAGTAGGTCTAATAGTAGCTTATTCCACCGTACTAAAAGTAAAACTTGAGATGTTACACCTTATTCTTATGGAATATTTCTCCAACCACAGGGATAATATCTACTGAAAACTCAAAATATTTTTTCTAACTAACAGTAGAAAGCTATCAATGAATAAATATATTGATTTTTTATTATTACTGAATGAAGATGAGTGTTTTCAACCTTGGAAATATAAAACGAAAAGTACAGTCAAGAGAAATTAGGAAATAGAAGAGGGAGGAGTAAAGACATGAAGGATCAGTAGAAACATAAATATCTTCATATTACAAAACTAAACACATACAAAGGAACAATCAATCAAAACAAGAAATCAATTGGCTTCAAGTAGACTATTTTCGATAAGAATGGAACGGGTTCCAAAAAATCAGGATGCCAAAAGATGTTAGTAACATAGTAAAGAAGGAATTTTTTTTCTTCTCTCAACAAGAAAAAAGAAAGACAAAAATAAAATCCAGGGAAAGAAATTCATATAATCTGATTTCTGTATGTAGGAACTCAAAATATGGTTTTAAGAAAAATAAATGCATTTGACTTGTATGTTTGGAACATCTTGATTTAAATAGAACAAGTGTTGTGACCTTTCACCTGTAGTCAAGCTGATTCCTACCTAATTACCTGAATTGTATTGAATGATATTTATATATGATCTGGTAATATAAAACTGGATGTTAATTTTCAACTTTGAGAATAAGACTGCATTTTAATCATTGATTTCTTATTTATGGTTATAAACAGAATGTTCTTGACTTTTTCAATGTAAATGGAAGTTTAGCTGAATGAAGATATGTCAAGAAAGAGAGAAGGAGAGATGGAGGGAAAACTAGGAATGCTTGTAGCTCCATATAATACCTTGAGAATTGAGAGATACTTTCACAAAATGATGCAGTGAAAAACAAGAGTAACATATTATTTATATGACCAAAATAATCATTAGAAGGAAATAAACACTCTAAAATTGGGCAAGATGGATATTAATAATCTAATGCCCATCTTTCCAAGCAGATTCAGTAGAAGAGGTCTTAAATGTAACTGTCAGATAATAGTGCCATAACAATACTTTTTAGAATAGGAAAATTATCCACAAAAGCAGTTAAAAATATGAAAATGTTAAAGGTAGTGATTATTAGGAAGTGGGACTTGGGGTATAAGGGGTAATGCATGGCTTTGATGCTTTTCATGAGTGGACCTTAAGTTTTATTTTATTTCGTTTGATATCTGTTTATGTTAAAAATAGTAAATGATAGTGTTCAAAATTATATTTACAGTATCAAATCAGGACATGGTAATGTAAATATAACTTTGAATACAACTCAGAGTTTGCAATAGTTGACCACTGAGTTCTCCATGTAATTATCACAACTGATTTTTTTTTTCTTTTTTTTTTCTGGCAGATAATTTCCAGCATAAATTTTACATGGACATTTGCTTTTGAGAGAAGCAGGGCTCAGGAAGCAGCTGAATGGGATATAAATCACAGAAACAAAACGGTTTTTCTCTTTCCATTGTTATTAGCATCCATTAAGTATATGTTAATACCTAGTAAAAATTACTGGGATTTTAGAATCAGACAAATTTATTTTCCAATCTTGATTCAACCAATTATTAGTTGTGCTTTATTGAACAATATTTCTGAATCTCAATATTCCTATATATCAAATATGGACTCTACTATCAACTTGAGAGAATTTTTATTAGTGTTAGCTAAACTGAAATAACCTAAAATAACCTATCCAAAGTATTTGGCAGAGAATATATACATATATATTTCCTCCTTCCTCCTACACCATTCTAACTCTTTTCTTCTAAACATGTCTTCATCTAAGAATCATGGATTATTTTCATTTACTATGATATACTGGCCTTAGAAAATATTTTAATATTGCTGGATTCATATTGCTAGCCTAAAATACATGATTTAAAGAGATGAATTATCCAAACCAAATCATTACGCCAAGTCATACTTTAACTTCTTTCAGCATCAATTACTATAAGTTTTTGCTTTAATGAGACTATTTAATCTTTGTGTTTTAGTCACTCTCATTAAGCACATTACAACCTTATAATAAAAAGAACTTTGTATTTGTAAGCAAACACATTCATAAAACAGTTTTGTGCTAACATAAAAAAATTACAAAAAGTCTATTTTTTGTTTGTCATCTTTGTATTTGGTGGTCTGAGACTTTTCTGGTTTGGTGAGTTTTCAAAGGGATTCTTCTAAATATTTGTATTTCAGTAATATCAGTAGTTAGGATAACATAACTATTTTACTAAAAGTAAGAGTTTTAAAGAGTATTTGGTCTTCTTAATCCAGTTTCCATTTCCACTTTCATTTCTCTTTTAAATCACTTTAGAGTAAACATAACAACCATGCCAAGAGCTTGGATTTCAAATTTGGTTTAGGCAAGCTGAAGAAGAATATTTTCCACTAAGCTCCCTTAAGAAGCTCTAAACTGTTTGCCCAATTAGGGGGCACACAAAGAATAGGGGGCTTTTAAGAACAGTGCAGAAATTTACCCTTTAGAGTTATCCTTTTAGAATTAACCATGTATTGGCTTGTCATTTGAGTATAATGAGAAGATCATTGACAACCAAGTATCTCAGCAATTAAAAGCATTGCCTGTGGTGTGAATTTCCATCTTGAACAATTTAGAAAGAAAAAAAGGTGAAAAATATATATATCTTATTGGTAAGATATGTGCTTTATAAAATAATTAAAAATATAAAAGGACAATCCAGAGGATATTTGTTATTTTTAACCTTTGCTGGAGACTGACAACATCTTACATAAATGAATATTTGTCTAGTTAAGGTAGGATAAATCCTAGTTACTAAAATTGATTGTGGTGAATCAGAGGCAGCTAGCAAACACAAAGCTGAAAATGACATCGATCCCTGCCCACCCTTTGGTTTGGTTGACTATGAAATGGATGTGATCAGCTCTTGTAACTATGAGCCCCAATGGTCTACATACACATTTTGCTTTTTAAAGAACTAAGGAGTTCTTTAAATCTTGTATTTCCAGCTCAAGTCAAGGAACTGTTTCCCTTGTGATATCACTAGTAGCTGTAAAATAACACCTAAATAGAATTGAAGGAAATCTAAGAAAACTCAGTTTTCACTAAGATTAATCCGAATATTCAGTATGGTTAAAATTATCTTTGGAAAGAATATGTGCAAATACTCACCCTGGATCTATTTTTGTGAGGCAATATTCCTTTATAGCCCAGTAAACCATTTCCATACATCTAATAATAGTCCTACACATGCACACAATTGAATAAAATAATACTGTGTGTTCCAAAGTAATAAAGAAGGGATTTTTCTGAACAATATCAAAGTAATTACAAATATATTTTTAATAATCTAACATAGAGTTAAATTCACTAATTCACTATCCCTAGAGAAGTTCACTACTGGCTACTTGCTGCCTTAACTCACAATAAGGAGGATAAAGAAAATTAGTGGGAAATATGGAGCTTTCCTATCTGGAGAATTTGAAAAGAAGATGCTTGGGGCCTGGAAATCATTGGAATTTCAGGAAGTGTGGGTCAGGCACAGGGATAAGAGTGGGGATAAACTGCAAGCTTAAATGTGCATCAGTCAGAACCTAGCTATCCTATTTCTGCCACATGAACGAGTCCCACCGGCAACAGATCGAACTATTGAGCAAGATCTCAAATGTTTTTCCTCTGAAGAAAATGATCATTCACAAAGAAACTCTCTTAGTAGAAAAAAATCTGGTTTTCACCTACTCATCCCCGAGTGAAACCCACCACTAAGCAATCCAGACACATGTATGTTAAGTTTAATATCAACATTTTATTTGTTTACACTTAAATATGAATGGACAACCCAGGATTATAAGACATTTGAAAAAAATCATTCATCATGAAAAGAGAGTTATAAAAATAAAGAAACAAAAAAAGTGACCCATAAGGAAAAAGAAAATGCAGAAAAAAAAGTAAAGGAAAATATCTCTGATTCATATCCTCAGAGAGATATGAAAAGACATTGAATCTGAATTCATTAAAAAATGTAGAATATGACAACCAAAATTTGAAAAGCAACAATGAGGGAACAAAGAAGCTTTGAAATTAAAAAAAGGTTTACATCAAGTGTCATTTACAACACTTAAGCCTAGAAGTAATAGCATCATCTAGACAGCTGAGGCAAAAGGACTGAAATCCCAGAATCTTAAAACCAACCAACATATGCAGCTATCAGGACCAAAGGAACTCATTTGAGGTTCATCACCCACCCATCCCATCTGAGGAAAGCAGTAAATAAAGGGATTTATGCAAAAAAAGTATAGAAAACATAGACATGAGGCCAAATGTTAAGAAGAGGAAGAGTAGATGAAAGCCATGGTGAGCAATAAACAATATAAACAATACATGTACATGTATTAATATATAATCTAAATGGAAGAGAAACATGGGCTGTCCATAATTTAATGATATATAGGCTAAGGAAATAGTCATGAAAGACAGGGACATTCTGTATGAAAACAAATGATTTCTAAATTATCTTATATGCACACTCTGGAGTGGAGATTGAGGAGAAAGAGGATTAAAAATGAATGTATTCCTAAAGTCTCATGAGTGGAGGAGAAGGAGGGGGAAAATATAAGGGAGAAATGGAAGTATGGTAAGGGTTTCATATTATTTTGGTGGAAAAGGAACAGAGGACAAATAGACATATTGCAAGAAAAACAATGTAAGTCTTAGTAGGGGTAAAAAAAATTGAGTCATACAAATCTGAATATGAGAGCAGGAAAATAAAAGTGGCATAATAGTAATTGTATTTGCTTGTTGGTTACAGGATCCCTCCAGCCTAAACAATTAAACAAATTAGGTTTTTCTCTTTCATAAAAGAAGTAGAGTGTCTGGCAGTCCAGAGCCCCAATAGCAGTCACATGTCACCATAAGGGCCCATGCCCCTTTTTAATTCTGCCCTGCCATCCTTAACACATGGGCACTTACAAGGTCAGCACATGGTTCAGAGTAGTTTTTGAAGCTCAGTCATCTCATCTGTGTTTTAAATAGGAAGACATGGAAATAAAGAAAGAGAGGGCATTACTCCTGGCTGAACCAACTCCTTTTGAAAAGCACTCCCAGCAACCCCAACAACCTCCCCTTGCCCCTCCTTTACCACCCTTAGCTGCAACGGAGGCAGGGAGATGTGGAATCAAACCAGGTTTTTCTCAGTTAAGGATGCAAATTGGGGTAGTTATCAAGTAGGCAACTAGCAATCCACCACAAAAAGCAGCATTTAATGCAATGAAAAAATACAATAAAAATTACAAAACATATCTTATTAGAAAAACAGAGAAAGGAAAAGTAGCCATACACAGAATGAAAGTGCGGAGTTGCACTTCAAGATTGCTATGAGCAAAATGTAATAAATAGCAACATGATGACACCAGCAAATTTAGGAAAATGGATGAGGAAAATATAATAAAAATAATTACAAAATACAAGAGAAAATAAAGTATTTCAGTCTTTGCACTAAATGTGATCACATTATATTCTCTTATTAAAAGACAAAATAAATGCCAAACTGAGTTAAGAAAAAAACCCAACTTTATTTTGTTTGCTTGAAACTCATTTAAAACAGTGACTATAAAGGTTGAAAATACAGGACAGAGTAGAGATATGAGACAAATACAAACAAAAAGAAGGAAGGTTGATTAGTATTAATATCAGGTAAGGTGCACTTTAAAATTAAAAGCATTAAACAAGATGATAATCTGTGAAAAAGATATAATATTAATAAAGCTATATGTAACAATGAATTAAATACATAAAATTTCAATATTCCTGGAATACTGCCAGTAGCATTGCCTTCAGTGATCAAACTGTATTTTCCTGCCTCCCTTGAAAGCAATGGTGAGATGTGAGCAGAAAGATTCAAGTGGAGTTTCAGAGGAAATTATTTAAAGCTGACCTACTCAGATGGCATGTACCCTCTCTCCCTACTTACTTACCCCTTCTTTGTCACTGTAGTATGGGTGTGATTGCCGGAACTCCAGCATCTATCTGGTAACAGTGAGATGATTCTGAGGTGACTCTGATAATGACAATGGCCCTGATACTGTGGTGACTAGGAGGATGAAAGCCATCTGCTAAGGATTAGAGAATTAAAAGATAGAAGTTAGCAGTTCTCCTGATAATATACAGAATTCCTGTGTCTTATCTCAGACTGCAGTCTTGGAAGAAAAAATTTATCCCTGTCTTGTTATCTTAACTCTTTAATATTAGAAATTTAAAATAATTTAATTGATACACAAGGAGAACTTCATTAAAAAGTCATATTTTTAAAAAGCTCTCCCAAAATTTAAAAATTTTTATTTTTGAAAATTTTTAAAATTTAAAAGCTCTCATCAATAGAAACAGATATAGTTAAACACAGAAAATTAATTACATAGAGAATCTGAATAAAATTAATTCCTGTATATGTATGTATGTATTCATTTCACTCTACAGTAATAAATGTGTATGTATTGTAAATGATTAGAGCTTGAACAGAGGGTTATTACTTCTTTAATTGTATTCTACAATTATGAAATTTATTTGACACTTTATGCAACTTAAAAATATTTCTGTATGTTATAGGACCTGTATAGAGGACTAACAAGGGACTTTTTAGCTTAATTTAAATTGGCAAGAAACTGTGGATTGTTTGCTTTCTGGTAAAGCTGTTCCTAAATCCTTAATCTGTAACTGATTTTGCAGTTGTAGGTCCTAGTATCTTTCAAGTTGCATTATAAACCCATTCCTATAAAAATCATCCTCTAAAATCAAATATCAAATTCTTGTAGTTTATTGTTAAACAAATTCTTTTGGGTGTTGATAATGATAACAATGTGAGAAAGGCTTTTCTGTAACATGTTTAAAGACCATTATATTTTATGGTGTTCGGTAAAGGATGTGCAAAAATGCTGGTACCCAGTGAGTTTTAGCATTCATGATATTGGTGAAATACATAGTAGATACATTTTTTCCTTGTCCTCCCAGTTGTTCTTTTAAATCTGATTTTCATATCAATTGAGTTCTATTGCATTCTAAATATAATGTAATTCAAAAGAAGTCTAGTGGTTGATAACCAGGCATACATTAAAAGATGGAGAGTGTTAAGCAGTGTGAATGTACATATGCATAATAGCTGTCTAACTAATGTTTTTTTTCCCTTCAGTAGACTAAGTCATACTGTATATTTTCCATCCAACTGAAATATTATAAATCACTTTTTAATATCTTTTTATCTGAACAAGAAAAAAAATCGTTTGTATTACAGACATGTAAATTTGACTTAAAACTACAAAACCTAGTTTGAGGCTTGATTCTGTGGCCATAAATCATATACAATAACATTGTAAATGAGATAACTGTAACATTATATTCTCTGGGCAAGGTTAATAGATTCAGTTCAAGTCTAGCAAGAAATTGTAGCTGACATTTTCCCATTTCTTTCAGAAAAGCCTTTATAAATCCTCAACTTCTAAATTGGACTGGATTAAGTCCCAGTGGAGAAAATCCTAGATTTAGTGTTTTTAATTTCCTAAGTTACTGAGTAGGAACCAACTTTATAACTGTAGTCAAATATGGCTTGGGGATTTTTACAATCAAGTTATTGTTGTTATTTCCTTCCAATTCCGATAATAAAACTAATCATGTTAATAATATCAGAGGGAAAACGATGGTAAAAGAAATAGTAGTCCAAATAAAAAATCAGCTTGTCAATTTGCTTAACCTGAGTTAACAGTGGACAGAAATATAAATTGAGTTTTATTCAGACCTTCCCTGGGTGACTAAACAAAACACAGTGAGCCTACTTCTTCCATTTTCAACTTGTAGTTCCTCACCCTGGTGACGGAATATTTACACTTTACTGTGCCCTGTTTCTTGCTGCTGTCAAACTCTCCTTTGACAACTGGCACAGTGGGTGACCTTAATCTCTTTCTACTGTGGGGAAAAGAGTGTCTGCACCTTGATGCCCAGAGACCCAGAAACCTCATCTCCCTAATCTAGCCTGTGCAGGGAGAATTTTTCCGAATACCATCTTGTTATCAGGAACCGAGTACAAGATCTCTAAGACACTGAGTACTTCCTGATGTAGGTAGAAATTGAATGACCTGCAAGGTGGAGAGATTCTTGTGCAGAATTCCCCACAACATCATGTTTCTGCTTCTTTCCATTTGCCAGGATCCTGATTTAGTTTCTTATCACCAGATACTGAGATTATTAAAATGGTCTCTTTCCTGACCAAAGTTTCTGTGGGTTCCATTTTACCCTGCATATCCTTGTAGGATTATGCTTCTTAGAATTCCATTTCATCACTTCATTCTGCTAAATCAAGTTTTATGAGGCCACCTTTACCTGCAGGGAGCAGAGGCATGCTTTCCTGACCGTCCTTTCAGGTGTTCTCATGAGTCCAATGTATATATCTGAATTTTTGTCCTCTCTATAGTCTCTCTTTATCCTGAACTTATTCCTCTCTTTTATCCTGCTCTTCTCCTTAGCTTGAATTCCCACCAAATCTAAGTGAAACCACATACTGTGCCTTGGGGAGTAACACATTAGATTAACACTTAGCTCAGAACTGTGTTGACAATTCTCCTGATCCCTGAGACTTGCCTTGTTTATTTCCATCCTACCTTGACTTTCTCTCGGTTTGAATTTCCTATAGACTTATAAGAATACAATATATCATATTTATTTTCCTTTAATTAGCATTCTGGTTATTCTTTGAGTTGTTTTTTTTTTTTTTTTTAATTTTCTCAACTATACTTCAAGTTCCTTCTGGTATAGAATAATACTTTTTACTACCTTTATATTCTCTACAGCTGTTCTAGGTGCACTTCTAGGTGTACAGTAATGATGGTTGAATTTAAGTTAAGCTTTTTGCACGTCATAAGCCCTCTTCTTAAAGGCTTAGCCATTCTGGATATATTTCAGCTAGAACATTTTTTTGTCTTGTCTGCTTGTAATCAGGCTTTGTATTAATATAACAAATCATTTGCATATTTAATTGTTTGAATTACTGTTAAAACTACTTGACACACTTTTTTTTTAATTCAGTTTTATTGAGATATATTCACATACCATACAATCATCCATGGTGTACAATCAGCTATTCACAGCACCATCATATAGTTGTGCATTCATCACCCCAATCTATTTTTTTTAATTTTATTTTGAAATAAATTCAAACTTACAGGAACAGTTGCAAAAACAATACAAAATCCATACACAGAACTCCAGCATACCCTCACCCCCCTCCCCTGATACACTGATCCACCAAGTTTAACATTCTGTCACACCACCATTTCTTTCTTTCCCTCCCTCCCTGTCTATCATCCATCATCTATTGCTCTGTCTTCTGAACATATGAGAGCAAGCTGCACACATCCTTGAACAAACAAAATAATTCACACATACATTTCCCATGAACAAGAACATTATTTTATGCAATCCCATTGAGAACAGCTAAGAAGTACAAGAGATTCAACATTGATACAAAGCTTACATTCTATATTTCCTTTTTTTTTTTTTTCTTATGACCCCACTGTATCCTTTAAGCTGCCTCTTCTTTTTCCATCCTCAGATCCCATCCAGGATCATCCTTGGCATTTAATTGTCATTGCCTATTTAGACTGTCTTTTTCTTTTTCTTTTTTTTTTTTTTTTTCAGTTGTGGAAACATATATACAGCCTAAATCTTCCCATTCCACCCCCTCCCTAGCATTCCATTAGTGGGATTAATCACATTTAGAATGTTGTAATGCTATCACCTTCCCACCATCTATTACTAGAAATTTCCCTTCACCTCAAACAGCAACCCTACACTCATTTCTTAACAACCCATTGCCCCTTTCCCCATTTCTCTTAACTCATACTCTACTTTTCATCTCTATGGTCATATTCTCTGATAATTTCTTTGTGTTTACTGTGGGGCTTAAATTTCACCTCTTAAATCTATAACAGTCTTGTTTTTCTTTGATGCCAACTTAACTTCAATAGGACCCATAAACTATGTTCCTATACTCCAATATTTCCCCGCCTTTGTATAGCTCTTGTCAAAAATTACATATTTTACATTGAGTCCAAAACCACTGATTTGTCATTAGAGTTTATGTATTTTATATCCTGTAGGAAGTAAATAGTGGAGTTACAAATCAAAAATTATTGACTTCTATTTGTATTCCATTGTGGTCAGAGAATGTGCTTTGAATATATTCAATTGTTTTTTTTTTTTAATTTATTGAGGCTTGTTTTATGTCCCAGCATATGGTCTATTCTGGAGAAATATCCGTGATCACTAGAGAAAAATGTGTGTCCTGGTGATTTGGGATGTAATGTTCTATATATGTCTGTTACCTTTTTCTATCTCTCTCTCTCCTTTCTTTGTTTCTCTGTCAGTAGGGTTCCCTTTAGTATCTGAAGTAGGGCAGGTCTTTTATTAGCAAAATCTCTCAGCATTTGTTTGTGAAAAATTTAAGCTCTCCCTCAAATTTGAAGGAGAGTTTTGCTGGATAAAGTATTCTTGTTTGGTAATTTTTCTCTCAGAATTTTAAATATGTCATGCCACTGCCTTCTCACCTCCATGGTGGCTGCTGAATAGTCACCACTTAGTCTTATGTTGTTTCCTTTGTATGTGGTGAATTGCTTTTCTCTCGCTGCTTTCAGAACTTGCTCCTTCTCATCAGTATTTGACAGTCTGATCAGAATATGTTTTGGAGTGGGTTTATTTGGATTTATTCTATTTGGAGTTCACTGGGCATTTATGCTTTGTGTATTTATATTGTGTATAAGGTTGGGGAAGTTTTCCCCAACAATTTCTTTGAATACTCTTTCTAGACCTTTACCCTTCTCTTCCCCTTCTGGGACACCAATGAGTCTTAAATTTGGATGTTTTATTTTATCTATCATATCCCTGAGATCCATTTTTATTTTTTCAAATTTTTTCCCCATTCTTTCTTTTGTTCTTTCATTTACTATTCTGTGGTCATCAAGGACGCTGAGTTGTTATTCAACTTCCTCTAATCTTGTATTATGAGTATGCAGAGTCTTTTTACTTTGGCCAACAGTTTCTTTTATTTCCATAGGATCTTCTATTTTTTTATTTACTCTTGCAATTTCTTCTTTATGCTCTTCTAGGGTCTTCTTTATGTCCTTTATGTCCTGTGCCATGCTTTTGTTGTTTGATTTTAAGTCTTTGATTAATTGTGCCAAGTACTGTGTCTCTTCTGATCTTTTGATTTGGGTGTTTAGGTCTGGGTTCTCCATATCATCTAGTTTATCATAGGCTTTAAGATTTTCTGTTGTTTTTGGCCTCTTGGCATTTGCTTTACTTGATAGGGTTCTTTCTGGATATAAAAAATACTGATCTCTAATTTGTCAGATCTACAACTTGGTGGCGTATACTTTCTCTAACTAGCTAGCAGATGTGTCCATGAGTCACCTATTCCCCTCAAGTCAGTTCTCCCCAACTTTGTCTTTGTGGTGTGTGGGGATCTGATTCTTGTGGGGTTCAACTGGTGCACTAAGTTTGGATGTGTTGTTGGTGCTGTCTGCCCTGAATGTGGGGCGTGTGTCTGGGTGGTTAGGGAGGAAGGGCAGCTTTAATTATCAAACCTCCCAGGTGTTCCTGGAGATTTAAGGCTGTTACAAGACTCTAAGCCTTCATTTCAGTCTTGCCACAGATTGTGTCTGCCCCTGACCCACAAGTCCTTGGTATTGGTGTAGAGTCCCTTGGATTTCCGAGCGGGTCCCCTTTCCCAGCCATGCTCTTCCAGAACCTCTGCTGAGGGAAGGCTGTGCCATGTCACAAGTGTGCGCCAGCCTGCCAGGGAAGCCCTGGGTGGCCAACCTATGCAGAGGCATTCCCAGCCTGCTATAAAAATGGTTGAATGGGGTGTGTTAATTTCCCCCTTTTCACACAGCTCCACCTTCCCAGCTCTGGGACAATTAGCTGTCGGTGCACTAAAGGCCACTGTCCATGGCCAATATTGTGGCATGTGCGTGGTGCTGTGGGAAACACTCCCTGTCACACTGGTTTCTTGGTCCAGCTCTGGGCTGTGGATCCTGCCCCGGGCAGGAGTGTCTCCATCCCGCCAGGGAGATGTCTGCAAGGGGCGCGTTTTCTTTCTCCTTTTCTCTCCCCTCTGTCCCTCTGGCCCTGAGACAATCAGCAGCAGGTGTGGGGAGGGCTATCCTCCACACCAGACACCAAGGCATTGGCTACAGCCCGCTCCTGCTGTGTTTCACTGCATGGTTCTTACTGCCTTATCTGCAGCCGCTCCCAGTTTTTTTTTTTTTTTTTTTTTAAATAGCTAGTCCATCTCCAAATGCCAACCTGTGGTTTTCCCACACTGCAGCACGGTCGCAGGACTTTCAGCTGGCTTACTCACTCGTTTCAGAATGCAGACTCTCGGTTTCACCAAATGCATGGTCCCTGTGGATTTAGCAGACCTTGTCCAGCTGGTGCATCACTGGAACTGGTGTTCTGGGTCACTTTCTGGCTTTTATCTAGTATTTTTCACAGAGGTGTTTTTTTTTGCGCTGTCTCACCTAGCTGCCATCTTAGGTTCTCCTTGCCACACTTTTATACTGTTTCTTAGGGTGATTTAGGAAGCAGAGATGTGCTATCTTTGAACATCTTTGCCCCTTTAATGAGTAACAATTGTCTCTCTAGATTCACCTCCAATGCTGTGCTCAAGGATATGTGCATTCGCTCAGTTTTTTGTACTGCTCATAACCCAAATACTGTCTGGTTTAATTTCCCACCACCTAGAAATGCAAACAACACATATAATAAATGAGGGTGTTTAATATTTAAATCTCTGGTGCAGGGATTCCTGTATTGTAATTAGATGCAACATGGTGCCCTGAGGCTCCCGGCACTTTTATAAAAAGATTGGCCAGGAATGAAGGATAATATTGACATCAACCTTATGGAATAAAATATTACCATTCATCTTTTAAATATCAGGCTTCTAAAGAAAGGAGGATAATATCTCCAATAACACAAATTATACCTCGCTATTGAGAATTATAGCTTTTTTAGGCTTATAATTTTTAAAATCCTTATCATAGATACAATAACTTGTCAAAATGATAAACAAATCTTACATGAGTGGCAGAAACATCTTACTGCAGTGTGCTTTTAAATTTCATTATTTAGAAAAAGTGAATTTGGTAAAAGCGTAGATTTCCCATAAGTTCTTTCAGGACTGTGTCTTTGTGGCATCAAGTAACTGATCAGTAATTTTAAAAACTTCAATTAGTGAACTGCACTATAGTTTTAAATTGGTAATTAAAATTAATCTATTGTTCATTTTTCAGTAATTTGTTGTCATTAATATTAATTTAGTCCCTCTACCAATAACTACTCATCTCTGATTCTGTATAAAATTTTACATTGGACACTCAGTGGAATATAAATAAGTATAGCATACAATCCTAACCACAATTTGTTCATAAGCTGATTGAAGATACAGAGCATAAACTTGTACACACACGCAAAAGCTAAATAACAAGAGAAGAGATAACATGCATTTCTATGGACAATATGACTAAATGACTAATATGAGTAAATGAGCAATATGAGTATATATTATGAAATGAGAGGAGATTATTCTAGACAGGGGTTGCCAGGAGAAAGAAATTTCAAATGAGAACTCAATTATAAAGTATGCTCTGAAATACATTGTTTTAGCATTTTCAGTTTCCATTCCTTTCAAAATATCCCTCAAAACTTCTGCTTTTGGCAAATTTGTACTTTTTCGGAGGAAAGATCCTCTAGTGTGCAGTTTATGAGGTTCACGTAGGGAGTGACGCTAACTGAAATGTCCCTAGCAGCCATCATCATTTCAACTTTAGCTTTTAGGTTTTCTGTGATGATATTTATTAATTTTGGATGCAAGAAGACCTGGGATGAGTTATTCATTTTAATATCAAGAGTCTTCTTTATTGTGCATCCTGTGATTAAGATATTTTGCCTGTTGTTATAACCCATTGCTTCCAGGGATGGCACATGGCAGGTACACAGTATTACCTTGAATGATGTGAGGACAATGGACAGATGCATATGGCCTCAGTGTGGCTGTGAGAAGTGGTTCATGCTGGAGGGCAAAAGGAGATAAAGTTGAAAAATAAGTGGAGTTAGAAAGCGGAAGTCCTTGAATTCTGAACATATTTTTTTCTTTGTATTGTAGGCA
This sequence comes from Choloepus didactylus, assembly GCF_015220235.1. Lineage (NCBI taxonomy): Eukaryota > Metazoa > Chordata > Mammalia > Pilosa > Megalonychidae > Choloepus > Choloepus didactylus. The sequence continues at coordinate 67,311,579 of NC_051319.1, read as the reverse complement.
TTTATTTTAAATGCATCCACCTTAATGAAAATTATCACAAAGAAATAAACTACAATATTTTGTTACAATATTTGTGGGAGTATTTAAGAACAGGAAATTAAAATTATATATGGTTGCCTTAAAAATATGACTCTAAATGAAAATATGGAAACTGAGAAAGACATTGTGGTAAGGATTTAAAGTAAGTGCATTTGTTTCATATGAGGATCACTTCAATGAAATTAGATATCTTGCCTCAAATAATAAAAAGGACCTTATAATGATAAACCAACAGTGTCCATCCCCTCCATCCTTTTCCCCTACTACTAATCTTCAGAAGACTTTTTTTCCACCCTTTGCGTGCTTCATCTCTCCTTGTGTTATCTCAACTTCAAACATGTATATACATTTATTGATTGATTTATCAGTGATAGATAATGTCTATTGACTATATGCTATTAAAAATGAGCAATTTGCCTACTTACATTATCTCACTTCCAATTATTTACATATTGTTACTTTACTATATGTCTAAAATTCTTTCTAGAATTCTTACTATAGTGTCCTTATTTTTTCTTCCCCTCTCTTTCTACATTATTCCTTCCAACATTATCAACATTGAAAACATTGTATTCTGTTCTTTAACGAATTCAAATCCCTCTCCTGTTGATTACTATATCTAATGAAAATTAACACTTACAACTTTTGTTTGTTTGGAAATGTCTTAATTTCTCCCTCCGCCTTGAACGGCAGCTTTGCTGGGTAATTTATTCTTGGATATATATATTTTTTTTCATCCAGCAATTTAAATTTGTCCTCTCACTGCCTTTTAGCCTCTGTGGTAAATCAATGATAATCTTATCAAAGATCCCATATGTGATTTCTCATTTCTCTCTTGCTGTTTTTAAAATTCTGTCCTTATCCTTGGCATTTGACTGTTTGATTATAATGTATTTCAGGGTAGATCTCTTTGGGTTTATCCTGCTTGGCATTTGTTGAGCACTTAGATTTGTATATTTGTATCTTCATCATATTTGGGAAATTTTCAGCCACTATTTCTTCAAATATTTTTTCTGGCCCTTTAATTCTCTCTTCCCCTTCTGGGACTCCAGTGATGCATATATTGATGTGCTTGATGGAGTCCCAGATGTTCCTTAGGCTCTGTTCATTTTTATGGTTCATTCTTTGTTCTTTCTGCTTCTCAGACTGGATGATTTCAATTGTCTTATCTTCCAGTCACTGATCCTTCTTTGAAGCATGCTCCGATCAGCTCTTGAACTCCTCTATTGAATTTTTCATTTCAGTTATTGCACCTTTCAGCTCCAGAATTTCCATTTAGTTCTTCTTCATAATTTCTGCCTCACTATTGGAGTTCTCATTTTGTTCATATATTGTTTACCTGATTTACTTTAGTTCTTTGTCCATGTTTTCCTTTAATTCATTGATCAAATTTAATAGAGTTGATATAAATATTTGATAATGAATCCCCATGGCTGAGCTTCTTTTCAAATAGCTTCCTTTGAATTCTTTTTTTCCTGAGACTGGGCTATGCTTTACTGTCTCACTGTGCTTTTGATATATATATATATTTTTAATTGAGAACTGGACACTCAAATATTATGTTGTGGTCATTCAGGAAATCCATTTTTCCCGATCTTCAGTCTGCCAGACCAGGAACAAGAATAAAAATAAGAAAATGGAAAAAGAAAGGAACATGAGAGAAAGAAAAAAAAAAGAAAGAAAAAGAAAACAAAAGCAAAACAAAAAATATGAAGTTCCTCTCCAAGACTCACGTAATATGCCAATGGGAAGGTGGAAACTCTTGATGTTGTGGCAGAAATCTAGGGTAGCATCTGTGCTCATCCCTTGGGGATCAGCAAGACCAAAAAACACAAAAAAGAGAAGATAAATATAAAGAGTATCCAATCAACAAAAAAGTGAAAAAAAAAAAAAAAAAAAAAAAAACAGTTCCCTGGTCTTTATATCCTGGTAGATGCTGATGTATGACCAGAAGCCACTGCAGCAAGAAGGTCAAACCAAAGCCAGTATCCATAGTAGTCCCTCAGGAGTCCATCAGACCAAGTAACATAAGAAATAAAGAGAAGAAAATCAACTAAACAGAGGTGTGCTGGCTTTTTATGCCCTACTGGATGATACTGGGAGGCTGGAGGCCATTGCTGCCCAGAGGGCCAAAACTAAGGCCAGCAGCCATGATAGTCCTTCTGGGATTCCTCCAATCCACATCATCCCTCAACCCTGGCTTCTGAAGAATGAGGTTTCCTCTGTCTGCCTGGGCACCACCCAACATTACTTTGAATTTGGGACATGTTTCTGCAGTCACTACCATTTTTACAGCAGCTGCATCAGGGCTGAGGAGTAGGGGCTCATCACTGGTTCATGCTATCACTTTAAAAAGCTAAACTCTTGTTAGCCTTCCACCTCTTCTGGCATTCCTACATTGTTCTAAACATCCAGTCTGGTTCCAGGATTACCACCTGGTGAATTTAAATCTACTTTTCCAGCTCAATCTTTTTTCTGGTGGATGGAGTAATCTGTAAAACTTCCTCTTCCACTATTTTACCTAATCTCTACTTTTTAGCTGAGAAGTTTAGACCATATACATTTAATCTGGTTATTGATATGGGTGGGTTTATATCTACCATCTTACTATTTCTTTTATATTTGACTCATCTGTTCTTTGCTCATTTATTTCTCTCATATTTTACTCTCTTGAACTAATAGAGTATATTTTCAGATTCTATTTTGATTTATTCATTGACATAATAGCATAGTGTTTTTTAAAGTGTAGTTGCCTTTATAGAAGTTTATAGAAGACATCTTTAACTAAACTTCAAAGAATATTATGCCATTATACCACTTCATAATAGTATAGGAACCTAGCAATAGTTTGCTTCCATTTCCCTTCTCCAGTTCAGTGTGATACATTTCTCATATGTTCTATTTCAATATATACTATAAATTCAACAGTACAATACATTTTTTGCTTTGAATATTCAATATTTTTTTCAAGTTTTACAAAGGTAGAAAACAAGTATTGTGTTTACCCACACATTTACCATTTCTGTTGCTCCTCATTGTTTTTTGTTGATCCCAATTTCCATTTGGTACCATTTTCTTTTGACATGAAGGATTTCCTTTAACATTCCTTGTTGTGATGGTATGCTATTGATGCATTTTTTCGGCTTTTGCACATCTGAGATATTCTTTATTTTTCCTTTGATTTTGAAAACTTTTCATTTGCTATAGGATCCCTATAAGTAATTTGGGAAAATCCATTGTTTCTTGGATAGCATTGTTTCTGCCAATGTGTGCTATCATTCTTATTTTCATTCCTCTAAATATAATGTGTCTTTTTTCCCTCTAGCTAATTTCAAGGTTTTCTCTTTATCATTGGTTCTAAGCAACTTGAGTATGGGTACTTCGATAGAGTTTTCTTCATGTTATTGTATTTGGGGTCCATGTAATTTCTTGGTTCTGTGGTTTTTTATTTTTTATTTTTTATTTATTTTTTTTTTTTACCAAATTTAGGAAAATTTCAGTCCATTTCTCCAGTTACACAGATATTACATTCCTTGAAATTATCTCATAGCTCATTATACTCTGTTTTTTTTCAGTCTTCTTTCTCTGTGTTTTATTTTGGATGATTTCTATTGCTGCATGTTCAAGATCACTGATTTGTTTTCTACAGGGACTAATCTGCTGTGAACCCCCACCAGTGGACTTATCAGGCATTGTATTTTCTAATGTATCCTTCATGTTTTTTCTTAACATGCTCATGTTTTTCTCTCTTAAACATAGAGGATATGTTTATAATAGTTGTTTAAAGCTACTTATTCCTAATTCTATTATCTCTGCTATTTCTGGGTCTGCTTCCATTGAATGATTTTTCTCCTCATTATGAGTTGTATTTTCTCACTTCTATACATGCTAGGTAATTCTTTATTTGATGTAAACATTGCTTCTTTATGAAGTTGGGTGCCAGATTTTTTTGGATTTCTTTATATATGTATATATATTTTTGCTTTGTTCAAGGATGCAGGCTAATTGCTTGGAAAAATTTTGATGCTTTTAAATTTTACTTTTAAGCTTTGCTAGGTGGGACCAGAGCAACATTTTATTTTGGGGCTAATTTGGGTTCACAATTGAGACAATACTCTTCTAAGTACTTAACCTTGTGTATTACACAGTTTCTCCCCTCTGTTGCTGGTAATATGAACTATTTCCAGATATAAATGATTCCCAGAAATTGCACTGCTTCCTTTTTTTTCAATGGTTCCTTTCCTGGCTTTGGGTAGTTTCTTCATACCTATGTGCTTATCACTTGAAGGGAAACCCCTCTCCGTACCCTCTCCTCTCTCTCTGTATCTTTCAACTCTCTGGGACTTTGCTCTGTGAAATCAAGTTGTCCTGGACTCCTTGAATTCAGCACTCTGGAAATTAGATAGACTCTGTATTCTCCTTCCTGCACCATGGCCTATCAACTCTCTTCAGGCAGAAAGGTAGGGCATTTATATGGCTTACATCAACTGTTTTTATTCTCCCAGGATTCACTGTTCTACATTACTAGTTTAATATATGAAAACTGTGTCATATATTTTATCTATTTTTATATTATTTAAGGTGGGAGGGTAAGTCTGTCCCTTTTACTCAATTATGGCTCAAGGCAGAAATTCCCAGGAGGATCTTTAAAAATGTATGAATCAATAATTTTGTTCTATTCTTCAGAACAAACCAATGGGTTTTAATCAAATTTTGAACAAAATCCAAGTATCTTACTATGGCTTATGTCCCAGCCCACCAACCAAGGATTACCAGGAACACACTTGTCATCCACAAAGTTAGTTTTATTTATTGCTGCAGGAAGTGAAACTTCACACCATTGAGGGACCATGATGTGTCTCAAAAGAGGAGAGATAGGGAAGGATTATTTAATGGGTTTTGGTGCTGGAGTTAGGCACAAGATTGTCTTAGCAGGGATTAGTTAGAATTTGTACACTAAGGAGTTTCTGGGATGGCCCTGATACTATCTTTAGAACATATTAGTTTATATCAAGTTATTAAGTTACTTTGTGTTCTTATCTTGTAGCACATGGGTCAGAATGAAGTGGTGTTAAAAGAGTTTGAACTTAGAAATGTTCTGTGCTGCCCATCATAGTTTGTCTACAGAGTTTGTCTCTCAGGGTGTATTTTACAATTTGTGGTTTCTGTTTCAATTCTCAACTTTCCCCTAGGAGCCTAGCTGCCAAAAAGACATTTTCCACTTTATTACCTATCAGGCTTTCCAAGATTGGATCTTTAGCTGTCTCTCCTGCCTCCTCTGTCCTTATTCATTGCTTCACTGGATTTTCTTCTATTCTACAAATGTGCCTGGCTTATATCCAACTTGAGGACTTTTCTTAAACATACTTCATCCAGATATTCACAAGGCTTACCTCTTGATTTCATTCATATCTCAACTCAGATGTATCTTTCTTACAGAGCTTTGTCAATATAGTATCTCATACCTATCCTACCCTACACGATTCTGTCACTTTACCTTGCCATATATTCTCCATCACCTTTTCCAATACCTCCTATTATATTACATTAAGATATATTATGTTATAGTAATTTATTACACTATATAACATACAATTTTATATTATACTACACTAATTTTGTATTATATTCATGTTATATTATACTAATATTATTATACCATGCATGTTATAGTATATGTATATATTATAGTATATACTAAATAGTATATAATATATATTATAATGCATTGTAATATATATACATATTACATTATACCATTTATTGTATTAATTTTAAGTATTTGTATTATACTAATTTATATTCTATTAATTTTACTTATTTACATTATATCTCTCCCTCTGGAACAAAGTTTTATATAGGCAGGGACTTTGCATCCTGATACATTGCTATACCCTCATTATTATAACAGTATCTAGTGCATAGAAAGCACTGAAAAGATATTCGCTGAATAATTTAGTAAATGTCCTCAACTAACTGTTGATATAATGAGTTTGTGCTTCTAAAATAGAAGGGTCTTAGAAGTTGTTCTAGAAGATTACATGATTTCAAACTGGGAGATACCATGGAAAAGTAATTAACAACAGAGAATAATGAGTGAAACCATTTTCAATTGGGTGAATAGGTGGGACTCCTTAAAAGAGTAGCATTTGAATCACTTATCCTTTTCTTTTGTGACAATTTTTTAGATATTTTCTATATGGTTACTGTCCCAGTTTGAATGTATTATGTCCCCCAAAATGCCATTATCTTTGATGCAATCTTGTGTGGGCAGACATATTAGTGTTGATTAGATTGTCATTCTTTCATTGAGTGTTTCCATGGAGATGGGATCCACCCAATTATGGGTAATAACTCTGATTGGATCATTTCCATGGAAGTGTGGTCCCTCCCATTCAGCATGGGCCTTGACTAGTTTACTAGAGCACTATATAAGCTCAGACAGAAGGTGTGAGCTTGCTACAGCCAAGAAGGACACTTTGAAGAAGGCACAGGAGCTCAGAGGGGTGCTGCAGATGAGACACAGTTTGAAGATGGCCATTGAAGGCAGACTCTTGCTCCAGAGAAGCTAAGAGAGGAAAAATGCCCCAAGAGCAGCTGAGAGTGATATTTGGAGGAGGAGCTGTGGCCTAGAGAGGAATACCCTGGGAGAAAGCCATTTTGAAACCAGAACTCTGGAGCAGATGCCAACCATGTGCCTTCCCAGCTAACAGAGATTTTCTGGATGCCATTGGCCATCCTCCAGTGAAGGTACCCGATTACTGATGCATTACCTTGGACACTTTACGGCCTTAAGAGTGTAACTGTGTAACCAAATAAACCCCCATTTTATAAAAGCCAATCCATTTCTGGTGTTTTGCATTCCAGCAGCATTAGCAAACTGGAACAGTTACCATGGGATATGCATTTAACATACTGAATCTATTATAGTTTAGTTTGTGTTGATTCCAACTTGACTTCAGTAACCTACACATACCCAATATCTATATCCTTTTATCCCTCCCTTTTATGTTGTTCATGTCACAAATTACATCTTTAGGCATTATGTGCCCAGAAATAAAGATTAATTTTTTTTAATGTATCTAAATTTTCTACATTATAAGAAGTAAAAGACAGCATTACAAATGAAAAAGTAAATAATACTGGTATATATATTTACACATTTTGTTATTTACATGGATCTTTATTTCTTCATCCTGCAATGAAATACAGTCTAGTGTCCTTTACTTTCAACATGATGAATTCCCCTTAGCATTTCCTGTAAGAATGGTTTAGCGCTAACAAACTTCTAAAGTTTTTGTTTGTCTGGGAATGTCTTAGTTTCTCCATTATTTTTGAATGATGGCTTTGCTGGGTATATTATTCTTGGATAACAATTTTTTTTCTTTTGGCACTTAAAATATCCTCTCACTGTCTTCAGCCTCCATGGTTTCTATTAACATCCAATTTAATCGTCTGAGGAGCCCTTAACATGTGACATGTTGCTTCTCTCGCTTTTTTTAAGATTCTGCTTTTGTCCTTGGCATTGGACAATTTGATCACAATGTGTCTTATGATAAATTTCTGTATTCATTCTGCTTGGCATTTATTCAGCATATTGGATTTGTATATTCATATATTTCATTTGATTTGGGAAGATTTCTGCCAATACTTTTTCAAATTTTTTTTCTGGCCCCTTATCACTCTTTTCTCCTTGTCGGACTTCTACATTGCATATATTGGTACACTTGGTGCTGCCCCACAGGTTCCTCAGGCTTTTTTCAGATTTTTTCAGTATTTTTTATTTCTGCTTCTCAACTTGGACAATTGCAATTTTTTGTCTTAAACTTCTCTGATCCTTGAATTCTGCCTCCTTGAATTTGCTCTTGAACCCCTCTATTGAATTTTTCAGTCTGTCTATTATATTTTTGAGTTCCATTTGTTTCTTATTTATAATTTCTATTTCATTATTTAAGTTCTCATTGTGTTCAAATATTATTTTCCCAATTTCCTTTAGTTCTTTGTCCATGTTTTCTTTTAGTTCATTGATCCTATCTGTGAGAGTTGTTCTAAGATCTTTGGTTGGTACTGTGCTTCCAGAGGCTGTGCTTCCTTCAGGATATTTTCATTAAATTCTGATTTCCCCATGACTGAGCCACAGTTCCCTGTGTCCTTGTATGTGCTGTAATTTTTGATTTGAAACTGGACATTCTGAATATTATGTTTACTGTGGGAATCTAGTTTTCCCACTCTTCAGTCCTCCATACTAAGAATAAGAAGGGTAAAAACAGGAAAGTAATACAAAGTGAGAGGGAAAAGATGAAAAGAAAAAAAAATAGGAAGAAACAGACAAAATAGCCAAAAAGAAGAAGAAGAATAAGAAGAAAAAAAAAAAGTAAGGAAAAAATAAAGTAGTGTACTGACTCTTCAAGTCTCTTGTTATGTCTGGTGGGAAGCCAGTAGCTGCTGTTTTTGAGGCTGAACCCCAGGCCAGCAGTCCTGCAACTTCATCCACCAGACCAAAAAAAATAAATAAAAATAAAAAGAAAAGAAAACAGAGAAAGAAGAAAATCAACCAACCAGAAAAAGGAAAAAAAGTTTCATGGCTCTTTATGGCTCTGTAAATGCTGGCGTAAGGCCAGAAGATGCCACTTCTGAGATAAATTAGGTTAGCATCTGTGCTGGGCCCTCAGGGACCTGCCAGATTAAACAACACAGAAAGAGAAAGAAACCCAACCAATGAAAAAGTGCACTAGGTCTTTATGTCTAGGAAGCTGCTGGTGTGCAGCCTAAGCCCCTGCTTCAGAGAGAGCTCTAACCAAGGCCAGAGTCTATGCTGCACCCTTAGGGATCTACCAGGCCAGGAAATGTCCCCACACAGAAAGAAACAAAAACAAAAAAACCACTAGCTCATTACCTCCAGGAGGATGCTGGTGGGAGGCTGGAAGTGCTGCTGTCCCGAGGGCCAAAACTGAGGCCAGCTTCCATGCTGGTCCCACACTGATCCCCCAGACTGACCTTGTCCTCAACCCCAACTTTGGAGGAGGAGGTTTCCTCTGCCGACCCTGATTCCAGCTGGCGGCTCCCAGAATCTGGGTCCTGTAGCCACAGCTGCAGCCATTTTCACAGTCTTTGCCATGGGCCGGGCAATGGGGCTGGTCCCTGGTTTGTGCTTTCACTTACAAAAGCTGAACTCTCAGTAGCCTCTCACTTCCTCTGGCACTCCTAATTCCGGTTCCAGGGTTACCGCCTAGTTAATTCCAGTCTCTTTTTCATGTTCTTTCATTTATCAAGTGGAGGGAGTGATTTGTGACTACTCTACTATTTTGCACCTCCATTTATATACCCAGATTGCCCCACCATTTATGTCCCATTTTTTCCTTTCTTCACAGAGCAGACTGGTCTTTTCTGACCCCTCCTCTTTACTTGAAGGACCCCCGTTTATCATTTGATAATTTTATTATTAGTCATCCAGCAAGCCTTTTCTGATTGCCAAGGTTGACTGCTCCTCTTTGTCCATGCACCTGTCACAGCAGTAATCACACCATGAGAGCCCTACTAGGCAGAAGGCTCTTTGAATGCATCAGTATATATCCAGGGCCATGCACAGGATTTCACTCATAGAAGGTATTTAACAGACATTTGTTTTATATTTTAAAGAATAATAATATTCTCTGTGTCCTTATTGTATCCAAAGCCAATAAAATATTGTGATTTTTGCAAAAGTATCCCTCCACCTACAATACTGTTTAAAAACATTGTGGATTCTATTCTACTGTGGATTATAGTTTAGCACAGATTTATCCCAAAAGTAGACATGAAAGGTATATTAAATTGTTTTGTTCTAATTTGGTGATGGGGTTTATTACAGATTCTCTTAAAGGATTTGAGCAATTGATTATATGGCAATAAAATCTCCTGAATGGTCTTTGCTCTGTGTATTTAAATTTTTCACCAGCATAGTCATTGTGCTGAGCTTATAGACTCTGCCAAAGAAGGATACCTAAGTTATGTGATTTATTATGTAACCCTCCTATATAATTGAATGACTTGTTATTAATTTGGCTGTGAGGGTGCTATTAACTTTGATTTCTGACCACTTCTAGGAGTTTTTATGAGACTTTATTTTCATGAATACTGTCATTGATTTCAGAGAGTAATGCTTCATTACAGGGAAATATTTTAAATGAACTTCAGAGATATTTCACATATGAACATTAATTATTTACATATATTACTACGGCAACTGCATGTCAAAATATGATACGTATGGACTGTACTATTTTTTTTCTTGAAATCCTCAAATCAATGTAATGACAAGTGTTTGAAGGCAGCTTCATATAAAGCACACCACAAACAAAGTAGGAAAAATATTTGGAGTGAACCATGTGAAAATATTTTCCTTAAAGGTTTATACAAATTTGAAATCATAGGTGTGAGAATATTATTTTTCATGAAAGTAAGTGCAAATCTTTAATAATATTTGAAAAAACAAGTAGTTTGAAATGATCAGGTTTGAACCATCTATAAAGTGAATTGCTTATGTCTTATCTCAATCTTAAGGTGAATATAAAAACGAGCCTGAGAATTAAGGGGGAAATACTAGAAGTGAATTCAAAGAATGTATTAAAAGGAGAAGCTGATGTGTTCTTTTTGGGTCATTCTATTTGTTATTTTTTGAATATGTGTATATTAACTAGGGTTCTCTAGGGGAACAGAATCAACAAGAGAAAAGTCATACTTTATTAATCTTGGCATCTTACCATCGACATTTAAGCAGCTCATTATGAATATACATTGAACTGATGGATTCCTGTGTTCTGTCACCTATATTTCCGAATTATTGTTGTGGATTACAGGAACCATTTCAAGCTAACTTAAGCAAATGAAATTAAATTTATGAGAAAGACATTGGGAAAGTTCAATGACTAAAACTTGAATCTGTGACTGGAACCAGTAATTGTGGAGCCACCAGTTTACTCAGAGCATAATCTGCTTGTGTTTCACTGTTCATGACCTGTGTCTCCCCACTCCCCCTTCTCATTCTCCTTCTCTTGATGGACTCATGCTTCTGATGTTGCAATGTGTGCCTGACTTCCCCACCACCTCAGAATTTGCAGGATTATCTCCATTTAATTGATAAATCCATAATATGTCTCCTGCCTCAGTTATGATTCCAAGTTCCCAGGAAATAGAAACCATTAAGCCCAGCTGGAGAAAGAATTCTCCTGATGAAAATGACTGTTACCAGGGATATGAAGTCACAATAGGATGAGTTTTATCAGAGAAATGTTCACCCACCAGAAACCTGGGGAAAGGCATGTAACAAATTATCCCCTTTAAGAGGAAGCATGACCCTGCTGACTCATTAATTTATGAGATTTTCAGCTTCTAGAGCTGTGAGGCTATACATTTCCATGTTTTGAACCAACTAGTCTGTGGTATTTTGTTACAGCAGCCTGGAAAACTGAAACAAAAATGTTTCTAGCTTAATGTATTTAAGCAACACTTCTAACCAATAATTGGTGCATTTCAAGCTATGCTGACATGGGTTGACCAGGCTTAAACGTTAAAAAAATAACAACAAAAGAACAAAAAACACAAGAGTTTAAAGTAAAAGAAAGAAACTGCCTAAAGCCTCAGTAGCTGCACACTACAGTGGAGATAGACACTACAGAATTAACCCAGACGACTCATTAAACAACCCAACAAGCAAAACAGCAACAAAATATGCCCTCCCCCTAAGAAGAGGGATCAGAATCCACACTGGCTATAATTTATTCCCTAAATGTTCAGTTTTCAACAAAAGTTTTTCAGACCTGCAAAGAAACACAAAGTATGACTCATTCAATAAAAATTCAGTCCACAAAAACCACTGCTGAGGAGGCCCAGTTGTAGTACATGGCAGACAAATATTTCAAAGCAGTTGTTATAAATATGCACAGCAAAATAAAGGAAACCATGCTTAATAAAGTAAAGAAAAGCATGATGACAATGACAGCTGAAATAGAGTGTATAATATATCAATAAGCATATAGAAATTGTACTTTTTAAAAATAATCAAATGGGAATTCTGGAGTTGAAAATAACTAAATGATAACTAAAATAAAAAATTCACTAGAGAGACTTAGCAGCAGATAAGAGCAGGCATAAAAAAGAATGAGATATTTGAGGATATGTAAATGGAAACTACCCATTCTAAAGAAAGAAAAGTGGATAAAGAAAAATGAACAGAGTCTCAGAGACCTGTGGGAAACCATTTAGCACAGTAATATATGTGTAATGGCATTACCAGGGAGTGAGGAGAGCATGGAGTAGAAACATACATTTGGATAAATAATGGCCAAACACTTTCCAAAATGAGAAAAACATTAATCTACATATCTAAGAAACTCAATGATCTCCGAGGCATATAGATCAGGAAGGAAGAAATACAGTGCAAAATCCCTATTTGTAGATGACAGGCTTGCCTATGTAGAAAATTGTCAGGAATCTACAAAAACAAAAACAAAAAAACCCAAAAAATCTCTTAAACTAATAAGTGAGTTCAAAAATATTTCAGGATATAGGGTAAACATAAAATTGTATTTATATACTAGCTATGAGCACATGGACATCAACAATATTAAAAGTACAATATAATTTACAGTTGCTCAAAATTGAAACACTTAGTGTAAATCTAACAAAACATGGAAAGGACTTTGCTGAAAAGTACAATATGCTGGTGAAAGAAGTCAAAGGTCTCAATAAATTGAGAGGCATATTGTGTTCATGGATTGGAAAAATCCATTTAGTACAGATGTTAATTATTTCCAAAATCATTTACAGATATACCACAATTCCTATAAAAATCCCAGCAAGATTTTTGTAGCTATAGACAAGATTATTTGAAAATGTATATGGGAAAACAAAGTTATGATTAATTTGAAGTAGATTGTAACATGTTAAGGTGCTTATTGTAATTCCTAAAGCAAACAATAAGAAAATAGTTAACATATTTATTCAATTTTAGCTATTACAGAAGAGCTAAAATGATTTTGAAAAAGAAGAAAAAAAATAAGTTGTCTAGACATTAATCGAGACAGTGTAGTATTGGTGGAGGAATAGACACATACACCAAGGGAACATAATAGAGAATCCAAAAATAGACCCACAAATATGGCCAACTTATTTTTGACAAAGATGTGAAAGCAGTTCAATAGAGGAGAACTAGTCTTTTCAACAATTGTTGCTGAGGCAAGCAGACGTCCATACTAAAAAAAATGAACTTCAACCTAAACCTCACACCTTGTACAAACATAAACTTAAATGAAAAATGTAAAATTAAAAACTTTTAGGAGATAGAAAAATATGAAGAAATCTTTGGGATCTTGAAGTAGCAAAGAGTTCTTAGACTTAAAACCAAAAGCATAATCCAAAGAGGAGAATTGATAAATTGGACTTCATGAAAATTAAAAACTTCTACCCTGTGAAAGACCTTGTTTAGAGTATAAAAAGACAAGCTACAGACTGGAAGAAAATATTTGATATCCACATATCTGACAAAAGGGTATTATCTAGGATGAATACACACACACACATATATCATAGTTCAGTAGTGGATAAACAAACATCCAATTAGAAAATCGGCAAAAGACATGAACACACATTTCACTGAAGGGGTTAAACAGATGAAAAATAAGTACATGAAAACATCATTAGCCATTAGGGAAATGCAAATTAAAAGCACAATGAGATATCATTACACACCCTAGCAGAATGGTTAAAAAAAAAAAATAGATAATGACAGCTCTTCCTCATCACTGAGGCTGCTGGGAGGTGGATGCAGAGATGCAGGTCTTTGTGAAGACCCTGACCAGCAAGTTCATTACTCTCCAGGTTGAGCCCAGTGACTCCATTAAGAATGTCAAGGCCAAAATCCAAGACAATATAATAGACAGCCCAAAAATAGACCCTTACAGATAAGGCCCACTTCCCTCTGCCTGCTTACCAGGAAGTACAACTGCGGCAAGATGACCTACCAGAAGCATTATGCTTGCCTGCATCCACACACTGTAAACTGCTGCTAGAAGTGTGGCCACCCCAACAACCTGTGCCCTAAGAAGAAAGTCAAACCATACTGTTAGGCTTAAAACATACAAAGATATAATCTATATGATGGAGGAGAGAGAGGAAATGGAGCCACATTAGAGAAAATTTATATATTTTACTGGAATTAAGTTACTATTAACAGATTGCAATAAGTGAAAGTGCATATTCTAATTCCTAGAGCAAACAAGAAAACATGTCTATTCAAAAAAACAAGAAAGAATCAAATAGTACACTGCAAAATAGCTATTTTACACAAAAGAAGGCAGGAAAGGAAGAAGAAACAAGAAGACATGAGACATATAGAAAACAAAGAGCAAAATCACAAACAAATCCGACAATCAGTAATGTAATGGATTAGGTAACACTTCAAATTCAGATGGGTAGAAAGCAAAAAAGGATGGAAAAATATATAATGAAAACAGTAACAATAACAGAGCTGGTATGGCAATATTGATATCAGCAAAACAGGTTTTGAGACAAGAAATATCACTTGAAAAAAAGAAAGACATTTCATTATGACAAATGGTCAATATATTGGGAAGATATATACATACACAATCACATGAAGCAAAAAGTGACAGAGTTAAATGAGAAATAGATTATTCAACATTAATAGTTGGAGACTTCAATACCCATTCTCAATAATGGAAAAAGCAAGATAGAAAATCAGCAAGCGTAGAGAAGGCTTGAGTAATACTATGAGCTGACTTGACCTAATTGACATCTACAGCATGCTCCACCTCAACATCGGCAGAATATTCATTCTTCTCAAGTGTACATGAAATGTTCCCTGGACCCTAGGCTATGCCACCAAGCAAGCCTCAATAAATTTAAAAGTGTTGAAAAAAAAAAAAAAATCACCTGAGACAGAACAATAAAAACCAAAAAACCAGAAAAGCAAAACAAAGCTTTCCCTTCACAATTAGTCTGTTTATCAAATTCCAAAACTCTATTAAATCATGTAATTCTAAGAAAGAAAACATAACAATTGGGGCATAAATCCACTCTAGATAAAATTACTAATAATAAAGTTGAACCATGATTTAAAATGTTTTTTATAATAATCAAAGATAAAAAATGGAGTACTAACAACTATTAAACACAATAAAAATACAAAGCAAAAATAGACATACAATGAAACCCAGAGCAGGTTGAAAGAAAAAAAGAAGTAATTTGAAATGTTCGGAAAAAATTATAACCATTGAAATATGAAATAGGCTATTGTCAAAGGGAATTGATAAATATTAATGAGTAATTACCCTAAAACACAGTTGTGTTTCCCTATTTCCATTCTTCTATGTTGATTGAGAATGTCCAGAAATGTTGCAAACTTTGTTCTGCTTCTCATTCATTCATCCATTCTTTCATTCAACCAATATTGATAAGCATCTACTGTGCCAGGCAATGTTTTAGATGGTGATGAAGAGACAAACAAGATAGATAAGTTCTCATGGAGCTTACATTCTAGCAGGAAGAGCTAGACATTAATTAATAAATAAGATAAATTCAGTGTATAATAAGTGATGTAAAAGAAAGAGCACTTTTCTTTCTGCTTTTAGAACAACTTCTGACTGCAGAGAAAGCATTCCTGGAAGTTCATGTAGGTCAGCAAGTCAGGATTTGTCTAAGGTTGCTCAGCAGGGAAGATTCAAACAGCGCCTGACAGTGAGTGCAGCCCAAGGCCTGAATGAATCATTACGGCAGTTAAAAAAGGTCATTGTATTAGTAAGTGTTTCTACTTTAGAAAGCATTAACCAGAAGTACAGATATCAAAACTGGCATAACAAATATAAAAATATAGGGTCAGACAGCTGTTTAACATCATATCAATAAACGATTTCCTCATTTTATTTTAACTGGTAATCTAAGACCAGATATTGAAAGATTGACTGCTACACTTCCAAGTTTATTGTACTGTACTCTGCATAGATAGGAAAAACTATTTTCCCACTTTGGAGCGTCTGTAGTTCCTGAGTCACACATGCCAACAAGCTCAGTGAGTGTTATTGTTCTTGTAAACAGTAAAGTTAATTTTAGAAAAAAAATACACCCTTTTGTTTCTGAATACTCATCAGCCACTTTTCTAACCAAGCAGCATAAAATAATGATTTTTGAAATTCCATTAGAAACAGCTTTCATCCCAATTTACCAGTCAAAATTAATTTTAGTCTGAATTCAATTTAAAATTTCAAAGATTCAGGTCTAAGTCCAACCCAAAGTAAATATTATTATTTCATTTAATCCTGGAGGCAGTGAATTGTACCACATTTACCATAGAACATGCTATTTACCCAATAAATATTCTAATTATAGAAGAAAACAGAGATTATAGAAGATTGGATTTGAGGAACACCACCATGTCTGCTAAAAGGGTGAAGCATTTCTTACCAATCCTTAACTGAGGAAATCAGGGGCATGGTTTTTTCCTTTGAGAGGTTCTTTGGTGGCCTTGGGAGAAGCAAAAGAAAACTAAATACAATAACTGATGTCTAATCCAGACCACATTCACATTTATTCAATGACCTTTTTTAGTCCCTTAGAGAAATCTGGATGAAAATCTTTGCAAGGAAATAATTTCTCAGAAAGGACATCATTCAGAGGGTTTCTGCATCTTACAAATTTGACAGATACAGGAGTAGGAGAGAATAACTTGATGCTTAAAGTCAAAGATGAAAGGAACCACACTAGTATCAGTCCTCTTTGCAAAAACAATGTCTTGTGCTCAGACTGGCAGGCAGAGAGAAGAGGGAACTGTCAGAGTTGGTAGGATATTTGCCCTTTTGCTCTGAGGATTATTCGCATAATATCTTTAAGGAATTAAATCCAGCTACAAATCATCCAATGAGGAAACACAGGATTAGGGTTAGAAGGCATGAGTTCTTTGTCCAGCTCTATTGTTTGACTTCAGAGAAGTTACTTAACATTATGGTTTCAATTTACCCAGCAGAGCAAACTGTGGGAAATAATGCCACCCCCCCAACTCATCATAGGAAGGTAAATTAATGGGCATAAAACCCATGAAAAAGTTCTATAGAAATGTAATCCAACTACCAGAACAGGTGAACTCAATGAGATTTTATAGGATCGGTAAAGCAACTTCACCAACTTAATATGTGCCATCTGCAGATGAAATGTGTTTGCATGTCTCTTTCGTGTTACATCTTTAGCTATAGCTACAGCTCTAAAAAAGAATTGTTTCTCAAATAAGAAGTAAATTAGACAGTCTTAGGGAAAAGAATGGCTATTAGTTCACATAAAGTTTGAGAGAGATTCATTCTTGAGTAGGAAATGGAGCACATAGGGACACCAGTAAGTTCCTGCCATAAGCCATCCTATTCCCCAGACCTTCCTAACGGAGGGACTGCACACCTGAACGTCCTTAGCTATGCCATTACCATATCCCATCCTGAGCTGTCCCCACCACTGCCAACAGGTTTGTGTGCTCCCAGGGGTGCCTGATCTGTTCTTTACTTAGAAAAAGAATCATGAATCAGTGCTTTTGCCAATTTGCCAGACAGAGGTAGTGACAGTGGAATCAGCCATGTTTCCATGAAACAGCCGGTTCTGAGGGGCCTAGTATTAGGGCAAGTGTCTTGATTTTTGAGTTATTCAGGTTTCCCTCACTTCCCATTCCTAAGCCCCATCCTCTGCTAATGAATTTCTAAAATAGCAAGCTCATGGAAGAACATTCGATGAGCTAGATCCCTGAATCTTCTTCCAAAATTCCAAATAAGTTTTTTGGCCCAGGAAACTCTTACGACAGAAAGCTCTTCCATGTGTCTTTTTTCCATGTAACATTTGAGGAATGGATTAGAAATGAGGGATACTCATTTCAGAGACTACCCCATAAAAAGCATCAGTGATACCCTCTGAGAATGGTGTACTTATTCTTTATAGAAACTTCTCCCAACTCAGTGAGAAACAACATAAACTTTAATTTTAATCCACATGCAAAGAGAAAAAGACTATTTTCTCCTAGGTCTGAACCATAATATTTGTTGCTTTCATAATTTAAAAAAATAGTTGCATTGATATGTATTTCATATCTTCACTTGGAGGTCAATTATTCCCCTGCTCAAAGCTTGTTGCACTCACAGTAGCCTACAGAATGCAGTTCAAACTCTGCCAGTAAGGTACCTCTTGATCTGGCCCAAGCTATTTCCTTGGTCTTAAACTTCCTGTTTATGTTTGGCCTGCTTACTGAAATCCTCCATCTTCCAAAAGCTCAGTTGGAGGCAATCTTCTCCATGAAATCTATCCCAGACTCTCTAGTTACAATTAATCTCACTTTCCTCTTTGCTCTCATAATATTTTTGTATAGTTCTCCCATGGCACTAATCAGTGTCTACTTTGTATTTTTAGATAATTATGCAACTAACAGTCTTCCCAAATAGGTTGCACAATCCTTAAAGCAAGTGATGCTAATTTCCTTTCATCATGGTTTGGCCCTGGGGTATTTGAGGAATATTGGGAGACAGAAGATAAAAGGTACATATGTACCAATCTCCCCAGTATGAGATTTAAATACTGGGGGGAATGCCTAGATTGTCAGAGTCATATTTGGGAATATGGAAGTTATCTTTCAGATTGCCCCTCACCTTTGCCTATACAGAAGGGAACCCATCAAACTGTAGCCAGTGGCCTAGAATGGTATGGCAAAGGAGGGCCAGAATTTAGGGTCAAAGTAGCCCTTGGGTCCCATAAATCATGGGAAGGACTCACAGATTCCTGTAATCCTTTAAAGGGTTGTAACCCAGTTAGAAGTCAGTGGTCCTGCTTTGGAAAGTACTCAGTTAAGGGGAGAGCTGATGTGACAGCATAACTGAGGATAAATTCCTAGGCCATGAGCTGGATGGAAGACATGGTACCTGTGAGACCCAAGGTGATGACAAATCAAACAGAGAATATTGCCTGGCCCTATAAAGATAGAGGGGGAGAGAGAGAGAGAGAGGGAGAAAGAGGAAGAGAAAGAGGAAAGAGGAGAGAAAGAGTGTGTGTGAATATGTATGTGAAAAACAGAAAGAGACAGAGAGGGAGAGAGAGAGAGAGAGAAAGAGTGTGTGTGAATGTGTGTGTGAATGTCAGAAAGAAGGAGAGAGAGAGAGGGAGGGAGAGAATGGACGGGAGAGAAAGGAAAGGAAGAGAGAGGAGAAAAGACAAAGAGAGGAGGAGAGAAAGAGGGATAGAAAGACTGGACATAGAGAGCGAGAGACAGGGAGAGAGGACAGAGGAGGTGAGAGAGAGAGAGAGGAAGGAGAGGGAGAGTGGAGGAGAGAGACAGGAGAGAGAGGGGCAAGAGAGAAGGAGAGAGAGAGAGAGGTGTGTGTGTTTGGCAGGGGGCTGGCGGGGGGGGGGGGGTGCAGGGTGGTTGGAAAGAGTTACTCCAGGACAGCAAAAGGCTGCTGCTTTTTCACAAGGCTCAGTGAGACTCACCCACCCCCGCACAGTCATGCAACGTGGAAGAAAGAAATGTGAGGGTGTGGAAAATCTAAACATTGAATTTTATTGTTACCTAAACTAACTGAAAATTATTTATAATGACTAAAAACTATATTGGATAAGGATTATTTTAACATTTTTGTGTTTAAATTATAAGAGGCTAAAATGTTTTTCTACTACCCAGAGGATGGACATTCATCATGATGGTGATGTTATTTAAGAGATTAAAGGAAGAACTTGTATTTTCTCAACTCATATGAATGTGGTCCCAGTAAAAGTGATGTCCCAGCACACGGAGAAATATGGCTTTGTCTCTTATTACTCTACTGATCTCTAGCGTTGACTGATCTGAATGACTGAGTCAGCATCCCCTGCTTCTGACATCTCCAACCCCCCTGAGGCTGGGTGATGGGTCAAAGAAGATATTCGCAGACAAAGCAAATCTGCTCCTCTATCCAGGAACCAGCTGCATGGATAGCTGCAGTTTTCTGTCGGAGCCTTGAACTTGTAAGAATACTTGGTAGGAGAGTGCTGTGTAATGTCTGGGGAGACAAACGGTAGAAATGCACACAGAAAGCTTATCTTTTATCTCCTTTCTTCTCAATTCTCTCTGCTCTTATTCGGTTTCTCCCTTTACCATTTTCCTTATTTCTCATTGTTCTTCCCTCTTTCCTGGACAGTATTTCATGCCTTTGTGCCTTTGCAGCCTTCATTTCAAAAGTCAGCTCTTCAAGGATAAATATAAGGCAGTAGCACTTGCTTCTTTATCACCAGTAATATCCCTCCAGCCATATTTTAACACGTGAAAGAAAAGATACACACAAAGTTGGATTCGTATGGTCCCAGTATAATTTAAATAGGTAATTTACTTACACTGAAGTTAGTAGTTTCACTGAAGTGGTAACTGTGCGATAACGTCTCTTTTAGTTATGCTTCATAAATGCAGCTGTCTCATGTAGTTATTTGCTAAATAAAGTTCTGTGAAATCTAAGCTTCTCTAGGAGGACTTCATTTTTGGTTTCAATACAGCATTAAAAAAACACTGTAGTTTATGGGAAAACGTTAACAGATGACTGAAAAAAAAACCAATGTGCAATGTTCTTTTTGTTGTGCAGGATCTAGCATGTGTTGCTATGATTTTGACTTATGGCCTTTTAAGATAGGCCCTCCAAAAATGGATTTTATCCAATAACACAGTCTGTGTGAATGAAAAATATTGAGGCTCTCAGCTTTCAGCTATCAAAGCAAGAGCTGTAGCCATCACATGAAGAAACATGATAGAAGTAAAAATCTCAACAGGCCAAAGAAGTAAAAATCTCAATAGGCCAAACATGTCTTCTGTATTCCTTTATTCTAGAATCTTTTCAAGTAATGTTTTCTTTGTATGGAAATGGTCCACATTTATTTCTTCAGTTATTTTAATTACTATTGAAACATTCATTCTATACAGCTCATTTTGAATCCAGCCTCCCCCAAACCAATTTTTGCTCAACTTACTTGATTATTTTGACTGGCTGTGACTCAACTGGATTATTTTTTGCACAATCTGTCTACTGTGTGTATATACACTTTTTTTTAAAAGAAAGAATAAATTTAATATAAAACAAATAAAATTCATATGCTCATCATTGCTGTCCAGACAACCAGAAGGGCAATGAGAGAAATCAAATATATAATGCACATAACAGACATTATAATAGTGTAATAGTTTATAAATGCAAAATAAAGCTATACAAAGCAATGGTAAATAAAATCTAAAAACTGGTGAGAAAACACATAAATGGGAGAAAATATACAAAGATCGGGGAGGATCTGAATTAATTCCTTTGCTTAGGATGTAACATGTTATGAACCTTTGTCCCAAATGCCTGATTAGAAGGTCTGGACACCTGTTCTGACTAAATTTCTATAAACCCGTGGTTCCTTCACAGTGATTTCAAAATCTCTGTGATCATGAAAGGCCATGCAAATCCAACTCTCTTATTGGCTAACACACCAACACGCTCACACACACCCCATCACATACAAGCCAGAATGGTGCCATAGTTACAATCCACAGTTGGGGAGTTTTCTGATACAAGCAAAAAAAGAAAAAGATAAGGTACCCAACCTAAAGAAGTCAATATCTGGACAGGGAATTCCAACTTGAATTCAGCTTTGGAAAAAAAATGAAGTTTCTCATAATTACCAAATTGTGATTCTGGAACTATTTTTGAATTTGTTATCTTTTCTTCCATCTGCCTAAATAATTTGGAGTCACTGTCTGTATTTCTGAAGTTTAAGCACAATTTTGACTAGTTCCACGAGAATGCTGTAGATGTTTGACACTTAACTTTATCTTCATCCATTGCTCTATCCTGCACTTCCACCTTCGAATTCACTGACTTCCACACAGATGCATATCCACTTGATATATGAGCCTGCTTAACTCACCTAAAAGTTTGTTCTTTTGCTAGAGTGTGCTCTATTCAGAGAGGCTTATAGGCAGGATGCTGGCCAGCTAGAAGTGTTCATCCTAAAACACTCCAATAGACTGAGACACAAATGCTCAGAGAATGCACTCCATGGGAAAAAAAGTTAAATCAGTACATAAATCATGATATATTCATCTTAAAAAATATCATATACTTTCATCTAACATTTGCTAAACGGAATCTCAGAGTCACTGAAGATTGCCCATCTCTGCTCATTAGCATAAGGAAGAAATCTCTTTAGGAGAAAAAAGTAGTATGTTCAAGTAAACATCCAAAATTGCATACAACATTCCATTATATAATGGTACGTAAACATTTAGAAAACCAATTGCTCCTTTCAAATCACTTTAATACAGGTGACTCGCCAAACGTTCCCAAAGAGTAGAATAAGGATAAGCCATTTTTTCATGTGTGAAAAGAAATGCATTGGGGAGAACATGAAATTTTTGTGAGTGGTAGACTTATGATTTACTCAGTGATTTTGACTCTATGCCTTTGTGAATTTAATATTTTAATTTCACAATGCTTAAATTTGTTTATCTAGGTCTACCTGTACTTAATTCAAATGTACTATGTAGACATTTGATGAGCAACTCAAGGTTCAGATTCATCCTAAATTATAGATATGTCAGAATGCATAGGGCATAGCTGTACATCTCTATTTACTGTCTTTACTTCTATCTACCTACCCCATTGGAATGGAAAATGTTTATTTTCAAACCCCTTTGTGTCTTCTGCTAACACTTTCAGGCACTAGTCCACTTATACATTTTCTGGTAATTTCCTCTGCATAATACTCTTAGATCTATTCATATATAGTACACCAATGATTCTTAAAACATAGTCCAAGGATTACTAGTAACCTGTTAAATATTAACAAATGTTTCAAGAGGGTTAAAGCTAATAGAATTCTTGGTTTAGGAGTACTTGGTGCCTTGATGTGTTAATGTGCTTTTTTACTCTTTAAGAGGCAGATCAAGTACATAGTTTTCTGAAAATTATTTGATTTAGGAACCCTTTTATTTGAGGAATATCTACTAAGTATATCTCCTAGGTCCATACAGTGCACATTTTGGGGAAAGCTGCTAATTCAGTCCAGTCCACTGTTTGCAATTCTCTGTTCTCCAGGGAACAACTGTTGTTTTACAGCATTAGATCCTGAAAACACTTTATGATTTCACTGCGCATTATATTAATTTAAACTCAATCTTTGGGTTCCTTCTCCATGTTCTTTAAACATAACACACAAAAATAAATATTTAGAAAGAAAATACACTCATGTCAATTCAGTAATGTACCAGATTTTATTGATATATTAATATTTAATGTTTATAAAACAATCAGTTAAAATAGTTTAGGGTTTCAGTGAACAACTTTTAGAGTCAGACAGAACCTGAATTTGGCTCTCACATCTACCACTCACTAGATACGTGATTTTTCTAATTCTTAGTTTCTTCATCTGTAAAATGAGGATAATGATACCTTCTTCATTGAATTTTTGTAAACATTAAAGGAGACAATGTATATATGTAAATTATGTGACTGGTACCTGCCATAGAGTTAGCAGATGTGGTTGAGAAAACTTTAATTTTTGTAACTATTTTTTAACACACCAATGCAATAAAATGTTTCTCTCTCCCTTAGTTCAGTAATTTTATTTCCTTTTCTAAGATACCTCCCAAGCTGGGCCACAGACCTAGAATACCTTAACTACCTTTGTAACAGCTGCTGTAGGAGCCCATGCCCCAGCTGCTGGAGCTGTTGACCGTGGATGGCTCCCACTACACCCTCTCCCAGAAATGAAGAGTCTCTTGCCAGAATAGCCATGAATGAATGAACAAATGAATGGATGAATGAATAAGAAAGGCAAGAATGAAACAAGTTGCACTCTGTATCAGTGGATCACCTACCAGCCACATCTTTGGTGGGATACCCAGTGTTTTAGTTTCCTGGGCTACTCCAGCAAATACCATGAAATGGTTCACCTTTAACAATGGAAATTTATTTGCTCACAGCTTTTAGGCTGTGAAAATGTCTGAATTGAGGCATCCTCAAGGCAATGCTTTCTCTCCAAAGACCATAGCATTCTGGGGCTGGCTGCTGGTGACCCTTGGTTCCTCTGTCACATGGTAAGGCACATGGCAGCATCTCCTAGTCTCTTTCTTTTATTCTAGGTTCTGTTTCAACTTCTTGCTTCCTGTGGCTTTCTCTCTCTTATGTCTGAATTCATTCTGCTCACAAGGGGCTTCAGTATCAGGATTAAGACCCATCTTGATTGGTCTGGGCCACACACACCTTAAGTGAAGTAACCTCATCTAGAGGTCCTCCTACTTACAATGGGCTCACACCCACAGGAATGGATTAGGTTTAGGAACATGTCTTTCTGGAGTACATAGAGCTCCAAACAACACCACCCAGTGATAGTAAGAATGGTCCTCTATATGTGTAGAGCAAATTAGCTTTCATCCTGATTCAACAGTTCTGTTAGATCTGTATATAATAAAAATTTCTCATCAACAAGGCACAGCAATTGCCTAAATTCACACATCTTGCAAGATAAGGAAGACTCTAAGACTCTAGTTTATTCCTTTGTATGGTACATCTGCACTGCCTGTGATAGCATCTTTCCTCTCTATGAACTCACATAATTCTTTATTCCTCTCTAATGCCAATATTCCTTCAAGTGTATATTCACTTAAAAATGTGGTCATCTTCTTCCTACTAAAGTACATGTTCCTTGGTTCCTTGGAGCAAGGGCTGCATTATCAATTTATTATCACTTTCCTATTTTTTTAAATCTTCCATTCTGCACAAGGTAGGAACATAATAGTTTGCTGAAAACTTTGAATTAACAAGCCCCAGGAGACCCCAATTGGGTTTACTTATCTCAGAAAAAATTTGGGAGAAAGTTAATCAGAATACTGAGATCTGGTTTGATTAGTTTAATAGTCTGATATAAGAATCTTAACCCTTAAACTGGACTAGTTATTATTTTGACCTTCTCTAACTCTCATTCCACACATATTCAGGGGTTTGGAGCACAACAACATGTTCAGTGAAGAGACTAGAAATGTTCATAGTAAGTTCTTAAAAAGTCCTTCTTGATGATGATGATGATATATAATAAATCATTCACATGTAACTTCTTGCAAGGTGAGCTGTTTCAATGCAAAAAAAACTATCACTGTTATTAGGGACTAGAGTCCATGCTTCCTGACTGGGATTTATCACTATGGTGACTAGACACAGGGCTATGACAGCGGCTTGCAGGCAGGAATTAGCATGAGAAGAGTCCTTTTGTGAGCGTGCAGAGAGGTCAATAAGTACATGATTATAAATTATCTAGGTGGACTAGTGTGGTCATTAGCTAGGTCGAGTGTTCCTATTTCATATAATTGTTTGCTGCACCTGAATTAATTTTAGTGTTTAAATCCTGCATATTAATTCTGTGCTGCAGGATGTAAAGCTTTGGACTAATCCCTTTAATACTCTTTAGTATAAACACCTTAATCAAGCAACAGCTTTATAATTAGTTCTTCTTACAGGCTGGATATAATTTACTAGTTTTACAGCTTGTGAGTTACCACAACTTTTTAATCATAGTAATTATGCTTTAGAATGTAAGCATAAACGGGCTTTTCTTGTTTATACCAAAAATAGAAACCAAGGTAGTCAAAATCAGGAGATTAATAAAATCCAATATATGGATACACTTTGTATTTTTATGGCAGCTCAGGATCACTCATGCTTGGAATTTAATCACCAGATTAAGGTAGGCTATTGAGCTGAGAAGGTAATTTTTTTTTTCTTTAAAAGGAAGTACAATTCTGTATATATTACATATTTCTTTTGTTGTCTGTGAAAAATGCTGACGTGATTTAATTTTATCGCCTCAGTGAGTGCTCTGACAATATCCCTCTCGTGTACTAAACCTAGTGAGTAAATAATGGTTTAGCTACTATAAGGATGTGCTGATCCATTTTTCTTTTTATCTATTTTTTTCCTGAGGATTTTAAAGTACAAATCATCTCTGCATTAAGAACATTTGTATGGTCAGGCAACACAGTTTAGAGAGCAGCACTTTAAATTAAGTCTTAAATAGGCATTTAAATTACATTTATTAAGACTGTTATTTATATTAATTAAAGTAAAATTATTTAAAACATGTCTTTGAGGTTTAGCAGTTTTATAAAAGATAAGGCTCTCCTACACTGTTGCTAAACATCAATGACCATACATTATATGTAATCACTATTTTCATATTTACTGCTGAAATATTTATCTGATATTCTGGCACAAGTTGAATATGTGGAAAATTTTTCTGAGCAAGCTTCATGAAAAAAGGCTCACCTTTTTAGAATTAAATGATAATCTCTCATTATATGAAATAGTATAAATGTGTGTATATGTACATCTATACTAGAAATATAATTTTATGAAATAATGCATGTGTATATATATGTATATGTAAATGGTCAGGCTTCATCATAATATAGTGAAACATAGACAATGTTTAAATACTCTGTTTTGGCCACTTGAACAAAAATATGTTGATTATCTTGTGGTTAATTTGGTCATAGTGCATCGTATTGATTATAAAGATGGTCAAGATAATTGACCAGGTCAGAGGCTGCATATAAACACAGGTACTGTGAAGATACTCTAAGACTGTTTAGAACGGTTAAATAAAACATATATTTCTCATTATAATGCTGTCGTACTTTATGGGTCTTTGATTTGCTAAACAATTTTACTATGTAACTCAAAACTCTTTCAGTCGGACAGAAAAATTTGAGGCAATTTTCAGAAACAAGGACACATCCTTTAGGATAGAGAACAAACTATAATGAAATGTGAGGTAAACAACCTGGCCAGAGATGAAGCTAAAGGAACTTGCAGAAGGAACTTCCAACTACAGAAGGAAGACGTGACCTGCAAGAACTTCTAAAACTCATCAAGGGAACTTCTGGTGAACAATCCGTGACCAGGGAGGGTGGGTCTCTGAAGGATACTTGAACTCACCCCAGGAAAGCTTTAAACCTGTGACAGGCCCAGAAAGCACTAAACCAGCTTCCCAACTCTAGATGCATCAGAAACTATTGTTAGCCAGTAGCGTAGTGAATTTGAAAGAGAAAAACAACGATGGCCCCTTTCCTTGACATTTTCCCCAATGATAGGCCAGAGCTGGGGAAGGGGCAGAAGTCTCAACTTTGAATGAGGATAGAAAAGGTGATAATCATATGTTATAAATCAAGGCAGTGGTACTATGCTGGACTAGTGGTCATTGTATTCTTCACCATCACTGCAGCAGACTGAGTTGTGTATCCAATTTAGACATGATATTAATCTTATCTGCATTTCTATGGGTGTAGATCAATTATAAATAGGATTTTTTGAAGTCCTTATTTTTAGCTAAGGAGAGTGGGTCTCAATCTGGATTACTGGGGTCTTTATAAGGAGAATGAAATAGAAACCAGAGAGAAAACCAGAAGACAATGGAACCCAGAAGAGAAAGGAGAGGACAAGTGACCCAAGGCAGGAACCCCAAGGATCACTGGAAGCCAGCATCAGAATTTGAGAGACTATGGGGAGAAAGCATCGCCTTGCTGATGCCTTGATTTTGGACTTCCAGCCTCAAAATCATGAGCTAATGCATTCCCGTTGTTGAAGCCAAAACTGGTTTGTGATAGCTCTTCAGAAAAACTGAGACAAATCACCCACTGGCAGCTTAAAAAATGGCAGTGTCAAGTCATCTTTCCTTCTAGTGCTATTATGGGTAATACATCTCCTATATACAGATTTAGCATTTATTTTCTCTCGCCTTTCAATACCTCCTCTTTCTCCTCCCCGCTAACCCAAATGTCTCTCCATGCCATTTTTCCATGCCATATCTTGGAGCTACCTGTTGCCCTCTACCTCTTCCTGAAAGGTCTTGCCATGTCTTGTCCTAACTGGACAAATATCTGTGAATCTGGACCATTATCCTACCTCTCAAATTAACTTAAGCAGCGTCCAATTGCTTCTGGATCCTGTTTCTGATTTCTGAAATTAAAGCTAAATATTTTGATAAGTTTGTCCTAAAAGTATTAGTGGGTACAAGATATTGTTAGTGAGCCCTTCTTCTCTTACTAAGTGAAGTCATGACAATTCCTTAAAGGATTCTTGGGGCAGGATGTGGCTGAATTATAGTTTCATGGGTTTTTAGACGTGATGGTTAGAAGCACGATGCCCAGGATGAAAATGCTCATGGGCTTAGCACATTCTTCTCTTGACAGACAACATCCAAGTTTCAAAATGGTGTATCACCTGAGAATATGGAAACAGGGGTGCTTAGCCTAGCAAAAAGACAGCATAATGAGAGAGTTGAAGGGCAGTATTGTGGTAGACAATTAAATTTAACATACTTGGCTTCAGGATTGCCCTAGAGCCATCGTGTTTCAGGAGGTCAAGATTTTATTATTAATCAGGAAGAGCTGTTGAAAAATGAAGGTGTTTCTTTGTGCAGAATCAGTACCATAATTCCATACATTCAACTCTCTCTGTATTACAACTGTGGTTTTATAATTTTACTTTGAAGAACCCTCTGGAGCAACTGGGGGGCAGGGATCTGAGGAAGTAGGGCTTGGTACCCACCTTCCTTCAAGAAGAGCATCTCTGCTAGTATGTGTTTAAGTTGCTTATGACTTGAGTAAAAAGAGACAAAAGATTAAAAGCCCAGAAAAAAAAATTTGAAGACAACCAGACTTCATTTTTAAACCCCCGAAATTCCTTTCTGATTCTTTACTGGGATCATTTAGGACTGCCAACATTGGTGCCTTGACGTAAGTAGGCAAGCTTTCCTGCATCCCTGAAAACATGCGGTAGAGGAGGACTGGACCCCTCTGCTCTGTAAAAAGTCTAGCATTAGGGCATCTTTGCTCAGTACCTATGGTCAGAACTGTTGATCCAAATTATCCGAGTCAACACTTCCTGATCCATCAGACATTTATTGTGTACTATGATAAGCAAGGTCCTGACTGCTTGCAAAGAAAATGCTTTCTCCTTGTTTTAGGGCATTTTTTAATCTATCAAAGGATTCTTGTCCAGCTTCCTCTTTGCCAAGGGAAGGAGTGAAAAGGGGATCCTAGAGCTATGGTGTTTCTGGTAATGCTACCCCACCTTCCCCACATACCAGCTGCTCTGCTTCAGTTTTCCAGGAGTTCATTCAGAGCTGGATGTTCACCCCAGTCCACATCCCTTTAAGGTTAATCCCTATAAGCCCCCTCCTGTGCTTTCCTCATCACCTGCACTCTCATCTTCTGTGCTTCCCCCCTACTCTGGCTCCTTTTCCATCCCTCTCCCAATTCCCTAAACCTATGTCTCCTGAAACTCGTGGGCTCTCATCAGAAAAATCTATATCTACAAACCTTGCCTAAGGGTTATATTCACCTTTCTTTGAGCAAAACTTTGAAACCTAGCTCACCCTGAGGATTCTGCTTCCCTACTAGTCCTCTCAAGCTCTCAAGCTGTTTCTCTTTCTTTCTAAGCCTTTTAAACCTCTTTCAGTTGAGCTAAGTATTCTTATCACTCCTCTGTGCTGCTTTCAAACTACTGTCCCTCCTTCCTCCCTAATAGTTTTGAAATTCATACCATCAGATCATACTACCCGCTACCCTTCTTGGGGTCGTCTATTGTGAAGGTTAATTTCATGTGTCAACTTGGCTAGATTATGGTGTCCAGTTTTTTGGCCAAGCACTGGCCTGCTTGTTAATGTGAGGGTATTTCAGGATGGGATTTGCATCTATAATCAGTTGGCTGCATCTACAGTCAACAAAGGAGGTTGCCCTCAGCAATGTGGGAAGTCTCATCCAATCAGTTGAAGGTCTTAAAAATTACAACAGAGATTTCAGAGATCAGAATAGGAATTTGGACTCAACTTCAATATTGGTTCTTGCCAGAATATCCAGCCAGCCAGCTTCCCCTTGGGAATTTGGATCAAGGATTTTGGCCTTCCCCTTATCTGAGTTTCCAGCTTGTGGCCTGCCCTGTGGAGTTCAGACTTGCCAGACCTCAGGGGCATGTGAGCCAATTCCTTAATAAATCTCTTTGTGTGTGTGCATGTGTGTGTGAGTGTCTGTGTGTGTACTGTTAATTTTATTTCTCTGGAGAATGCTGACTAATACATCTATAAACATCACAGGTCAATTCCTCTCCTTACCCGAAGGCTTTAGAAACTGGCTCAACTCACTGTCATCCTTCCCAATACAAACTTTTTATAATTCTTGATAATTTCAATAGTTACATAGGTGATACAATCCAAATTCCAATTTCTCATTTCATTTTCCTCACATCCCGTCCTCAGTCACTCATTCCCAGGGCCATACCCTAGACTTTGTCACTACCATTAATTTCAATCCACCCACATTCTCAATTGCAGTTACTCCACTTTCCAACCATACGCTCCTTATGCCACTCCCTCTCCATCCTGAATCTGACAAATTTCTAACCCCATTAGGTCTACAATCCATTAATCCCATCACCTTTTCTTGCTGTCTCTCACCCCCTCATATAATCATTTCTTTCCTTACCCAACAAATTGGGCTATTTCTCCCTTGCATTCATCTTCTGCTTCCTGGGTCTTCTCTTACTGTGGACACATCAAGGATGCCTCAGTGTTAGGACCTTTGTGTTTCCTCTGACTTGAATGCTTGTCTCTCAAATAGCCATTGCACTCCCTCGCCGTCCTTATGCATCTTCTCAAATGACACCTTTTCATAAAGCTTTTCCCTGACCACGTTTTATAAAATAGCATCCACTTCTCACAGTCACTATTCTCTTTAATCCTGGTTTCCATTTTCTCCATAGTGTATAATGTATCACCAATTGGCATATTATGCATTTATGAATACATTGTATGCTTCTTTCCCTAGAATATGACCTGTATAACTGCAGAGACTGTTTTATTCACTGCTCTATCCCCAGAACCTAGAATAATTCCTAGGATAATAGTGGGTGCTCAAATAATATTTCAATAAATTGAGGAGATACATACACAGGCATGCATGCACACACCACATATTTCCACAAATCTACATACAGTTGCCATATTCCCTGTGCCAATTTGAATGTATTATGTCCCCCAAAACCTCATTAGATTTGATGCAATCTTGTGTGGGCAGACATATTAGTGTTGATTAGATTGTAATATTTTGATTGAGTGTTTCCATGGAGACGCTACCTACTCAACTGTAGGTGATGACTCCAATTAGATAATTTCCATGAAGGCATGGCCCTGCCCATTCAGCGTGGGTCTTGATTAGTTTACTAGAGCACTATATAAGCTTAGACAGAAGGAGTGAGCTTGCTACAGCCAAGAGGGACACTTTGAAGAAGGTGCAGGAGCTGAAAGAGGAGCTGCAGCTTACAGAGACATTTTGGATACAGCTGTTGAAAGCAGTCTTTTGCTCCTGAGAAGCTAAGAGAGGACAAATGCTCCAAGAGCAACTGAGAGTGACATTTTGAAGAGGAGCTGCAGCCTAGAGAGGAACATCCTGGGACAAAGCCATTTTGAAACCCCAACTTCAGAGCAGACGCCAGCCACGTGCCTTCCCAGCTAACAGAGGTTTTCTGGATGCCACTGGTCATCCTCCAGTGAAGGTACCTGATTGCTGATGTGTTACCTTGGACTTAAGACTATAACTGTGCAATGAAATGAACCCCCTTTTATAAAAGCCAATCCATTTCTGGTGTTTTGCATTCCGGCAGCATTAGCAAACTGGAACATCCCCCACTGGTTGGGTGAACTTCCTCTTTTCTTACTGACTCCCTACATCTAAGAATCCCAATTGGTGTATTGAATCCTGTCTTTAAAAAATCCTCAACCTATAAGTAGGTCTGTACTTAATAGACTGAAACAGAATACTAAGATGAGAAGACAATAACATGAATTTATTGGAGGTTTTGCTAGAATCTAAGGCTAGAAAGTATAAAGTAGAGGAAACTTGTACCACCCAGTATAACCCTTGGTTTTTGTTCACAAACCTCAACCTTTTATACGTTTTATTAATTTATGTTTTTGGATGTTACATTTCTTTGCTATTGTCTCTTTGTTCCAAACTGTGTATGGACTGTGAATGGGAAATGCAGTAAAAGGGGACAAAATCCTAAAATTCCACTTTTATCTCTTTTGATTTCTTTATTGGCAAAGCATTACCTAGTCAAGAAAGACATTCTCCAGCAGCCTTTTGCAAGGTGTTCTTTGTTATAGGAAATCTTTTATTTCATTCCAGCAAAGAAATGAACCAACTTGATACGATCCTTTTATCCCAGAGAAAGGGCACAACTTCTTTATTTTCAAGGTTGTGCATTTTTTTTCAACTGTAAAACATACTCCACTATTGAAGCCATAATTATATGCACTTGTCAATCAATCTTAACCTACTACACTATGGTTATGGCATTTTATCTAAAAAGAGAAGGATTAAAGGCTTTACATGAAATGAAAGGTACACAAAGTCAGGGAAGTATAATGCATGTCATTAGCTATCTGGGAGGAGAGAAATGGACAGAGACAGATTACCAATATTTGATTTCTCACAGGCATTAAAGAAGTTTTTTAAGGCTATTTAAAAAAAAATGTTAGGAAATTTGACACTTTGATTCCTATTTTGTTCTCCTGGCAATTATTTAAAAGAGCTTCTTTGTCCAGCAGCTACATAAATCAAATATAAAAAGGATAACATTTTCAAGTGAGACTAAGAAAAATTAAAAAAATAAAACCATAAAACTGTTTTAAACATAAGCGCTATGCTACAACTTCAGGAGAGGATTTTAAATGTCATTTTCTTCAAATGCATTTTATTTCTTTAGATACAGTTTTTATAGTGGCTGGGATATCTGGAATTATTTTAAAATACATTTGCTGCCCTTTGGTTCTCTGAGCAGCACTGAAGCAGTTGGGTAAGAAAAGCAACTTATGAAAAGGCAGCAGAAAGGAAGACAAGACAAAAGTGGTTAATCTATTTCTCAAGAAATATTGGTATGATGTGAAGCACCAGCTATGTTCAACATAAAAAAAATTGAGAAAACAGTAGTCACATGGACTCAAGAACCAAAGTTATATCCAATAGCCTCAATGATTGTGTTTTTGAAGTGAGTCTAGCTAATCTGCAAAACAATGCAATTACACTTAGAAAATTGTAGATAACTGCTAAAAAGGTTTTGGGAAAAATCTGCCTGTGCAACTCTCATGAAATGGATATTGTTGTTGACAAAATGTGCTTCACATTCAAAAACTGTCAAAACTATCAATGGTTATTTGCTTTGTCTTTTCTGTGTGGGTTTTTAAATTAAAAAAAAAAACAAAAAAACTTAACTATGTCCAGAAAACTAGTTGTGCGAGCTCTATGAGGTCTGCCAAATCCAGAAGAAGATGGTGGAAATCATGATCTGAGAGGGCAGACAAATGGTCTGAAAAAGTGACCAATAAGCTGATTCCAGAGAGCATGCAGGAGGACAGAGGGAAGGCTTGCCAATCTAATTACCCTCTCCATGACAGGGTGGTTGGAAAAGTAAACTGTGAAATGATAAAACTTAAGGAACTTTATGGTGAAGGCAGTAGTTTTGGAAAACCTTTGTGAATAAGACAGATTCTTAGGTTGAACAAGTTGATGGATATAAGCCACCATTACCAGCATACATTTAAAACTTGGAACTTTTAAATGATGAAAAAAATTCTTATCAACAAAAATTATGCAATAATCATCAGTATGCTGGTTCCTATGGAGAAAAAGAAGCTAAGGGGAGAGTTCGTTGATAGCGAAGTCCTTTAAAGTGTACTCACTTAAATTGCAATTTTAAGTAGTGTACCCATACAGCCACACCTTTTTCTTACTCTATTTGTTTTTCTATCTTTCCCTAGGAACAAGCTATACTTTGGGTAAAGGTGAAGTCTTTCTTTTTCCTCATGTGAAGTTGGTATAATTTATCTTTCCTGTGCTAATTCCTTCACTATCAAATTTCCAAATGTTGTTAAATACCTGCTACCAGAGAGAGGGGCAAGATGGTGGCATAGAGAGGAATGAAATTTAGTCAGTCCTCTGGAACAACTAATAAACAATCAGGAACAGCTAGTAAATAATCTGGAACAACTGCTGGGGGGCAGCTGTGGTTATCCACACATCGTCCACCAACCTAGATTGGGAGAAATGCCTGAAATTGCAGCACAGAATCTGTAAGCAAAACCTGTGGAACTGTGCCGGGAGCTCCCTCCCCCATGGCAGACTTTGCTGCAAAACCTTGCTGTGATAGAAACTAGCAGAACTAGCAGCACTCTCCAAGTGAGTGAATATAGCTCAGCTGAGCTCCAAATGGGGTTTTAATTAACAAATGTAAACTGTTGAATACATGCTACAAACCCCCAACAAGCAGATAGAGGCTTTTAGTGATGACTGACCTTAAAGAACCCAGAAGACTCATCTGTACTGGGAGGGGGAGCCCAGAAGACTGGGTGTTACCTCTGGCCAACAAGTGAAACTGAGGGGACATGTACTGGCTCCAAAATGGGGCTTTCTGTCACTTTTTCTCTCTCTCAACCTCAGTGGCTCAGAAGAGAGAGCTGCAGCCATTTTCAGCTTGCAGCTCTCTGACCCAGACAGGGGTGGAAATAACAGACAGAGAGACAATTCAAAAGCAAATGATAAATCCCTAGGGGGTATATTTTCCCTAAGAGTAAGGAGGTGGGGCCCAGTTTTCCCTTCAGAACTAGCCCCCAGAGCCTGGGGGAAAACAGCCAAAACAGAAATTGAAGCTAAAACACATCTTACATCTTATCAGGAGTGATAGGCTGACAGACACCACCTACTGGGCAGTTTAGGAAAAGCATAGTGACTGGAGACCTCACAGGAAAGTCTGTCATTCCTCTAAGATGCACCCTGAATATAACCCCATTCTGAGACCTGAACCTGTTCTGGTCTGGGAAAATCTGACTGTGATAACCAAGGAATCCAGATGCCTAGATAACAGAAAACTACAACCTACACTAGGAAAAATGAAGATATGACCCAGTCAAACAAACTTACACCACAATCAAGATACAGTTGAGATATTGTTTCACTTTAATGAAACAATCTATTAAAAATTTTGAAAGAGATATGCTAAACCAAATAAAAAAACAAATCAATGAGTTCAGGGAAGATACAACAAAAGAGATGAAGGCTCTAAAGAAAACACTGAATGAACATAAAGTAGAAATCAAAAGTTTGAAAAAACAACTTGCAGAATCTATGGAACTGAAAGGCACAGCACAAGAGATGAAAAACACAATGGAGACATACAACAGGAGATCTCAAGAGGCAGATGAAAATACTCAGGAACTGGAGAACAAGGCACCTGAAATCCTACACACAAAAGAAAAGATAGGGAAAAGAATGGAAAAATATGAGAAAGGTTTCAGGGAATTGAATGACACCATGAAGCTCATGAATGTATGTGTCATGGGTTTTCCAGAAGGAGAAGAGAAGGGAAAAGGGGCAAAAGCAATAATAGAGGAAATAATCAATGAAAATTTCCCATCTCTTATGAAAGACATAAAAACCAGATCCAAGAAGCACAGTATACCCCAAATAGAATAGATCTGAATAAGCCTACACCAAGACACTTAATAATCAGATTATCAAATGTCAAAGACAAAGAGAGAATCCTGAAAGCAGCAAGAGAAAAGCAATCCATCACATACAAAGGAAGCTTGATAAGACTGTGCGAATTTCTCAGTAGAAACCCTGGAGGCAAGAAGGAAGTAGTGTGATATATTTAAGATACTGAAAGAGAAAGAACACCAACCAAGAATCCCATATCCAGCAAAACTGTCTTTCAAATATGAGGAAGAGTTTAAAATATTCTCTGACAATGAGAGAATTTGTGAACAAGATACCTGCTATACAGGAAACACTAAAGGGAGAGCTAAAGACAAATAGGAAAAGACAGGAGTGAGATGCTTGGAACACAATTTTGGGTGATGGTAGCAGAGCAATGTAAGTACACTGAACAAAGATGACTGAGTATGGTTGAAAGAGGAAGGTTAGGAGCATGTGAGATACCAGAAGGAAAGAGGAAAGATAAAGACAGGGACTGTAGAACTCAGTGAAACCTAGAGTGTTCAACAATTATGAAAAAAGGTACAAATATGTTTTTACATGAAGGAGAACAACTGAATGTCAGCCTTGCAAGTTGTTAAAAATAGGGTGGTATTCTGTTTATTAACAGAAACTTTGTATTATGCTTCCTTTAGTGTAACAAAGGCAATATACCAAAGCTAAATGCCTATAAGAGGTGGTCATAAGGGAGGGTTATGGGACTCTTGGCACTGGTGATGTTGTCTGACTCTTTTATTCTATTTTAGTTTAATTCTATCTTTCCTTTCATTGCTTTTTAGCTGTCATGTTTTTTCTTTCTTTCTTTCTTTTTCTTTTTCTGTTTCTCTTGTCTCTCTACCTTCTTTGACTCTTCCTCCTTCTTTATGGAAGAAAGGAGATGTCCTTATATAGATAGTGGTGATGGTGGTGAATACATAAATATGAATACATTGAGTTTTTTACTTAGGATGGAAAGTATGGTGGGTGAACAAAACTGTCTTAAAAAAATGGGTTGATGGAGAAACTTTGAAGGAACTACACTGAGTGAAATAAGTCAGACTCATAAGGACAAATATTGCAGGGTCTCACTGACATGAACTAATTATAATAGACATGAAATATAAGTTACCAGGATATAAAACGAGGCTAAAGAATGGTGAGCAGTGCTTATTATGAGCAGAATATTCAACTAGGTTGAACATAAGTGTTTGGAAGTGGACAGAGGTGATGGTAGCATGTTATTGTGAGAGTAACTAACAGTGCTGAATGGTGTGTAAATGTGGTGGAAAGGGGACACTTACAGTCATATATGTAACCAGAAAGAAAGTTGGAGGTTGAAAGATGGGAATGTATAAAACAGTGAATCTTGTGGTGGACAATGTCCATGATTAACTGTACAAATATTAGAAATCTCTTTCATGAACTAGGACAAATGTATGACACTATAACTAGAAGCTAATAATAGAGGGGTATTGTTTTAGTTTGCTAAGGCTGCCAGAATGCAAAACACCAGAAATGGATTGGCTTTTATAAAGGGGACTTATTTGGTTAGACAGTTACAGTCTTAAGGCCATAAAGTATCCAAGGTAATGCATCAATAGACTACCTTCACTGAAAGATGGCCAATGGTGTCCGGAAAACCTCTATTAGCTGAGAAGTCATGTGGCTGATGTCTGCTCCAAGTTCTGGTTTCAAAATGTCTTTCTCCCAGGATGTTCCTCTCTAGGCCACAGCTCTTCTTCAAAATGTCACTCTCAGTTGCTTTTGGGGCATTTGTCCTCTCTCAGCTTCTCTGGAGCAAGAGTCTGCTTTCAACGGCCATCTTCAACTGTCTCTCATCTGCAGCTCCTCTCAGCTCATGTGCATTCTTCAAAGTGTCCTTCTTGACTGTAGCAAGACTGCTCCTTCTGTCTGAGCATATATAGTGCTCCAGTAAACTAATCAAGGTCCACACTGAATGGGTGGGGCCACACCTCCATGGAAATCATCCAATCAGAGTTATCACCCACAGTTGGGTGGGTTGCATCTCCATGGAAACACTCAAAGAATTGCAATCTAATCAACACTAATAGGTCTGCCCACACAAGATTACATCAAAGATAATGGCATTTTGGGAGACACAACACATTCAAACTGGCACATTCCACCCCCTGGACCCCAAAATGCCATGATCTGTCCATATACAAATACATTCATCCCATTGCAATATCACAAAAACTTAAATCATTTCAGTAACAATAGGTAAGTACAAGATCCCATTAGAATCAGTTACAAGCATGATCTGTCCAAAAGCAGAATTCCCCTCCGGCTCTGTACCTGTGAAACTTAGAAGAAGTTGTATGCTTCCAATATACAAAGGAGGGACAGTCATAAGGTAAACATTCCCATTGCCATAAGGAGAAACTGAAAGGAAAACAGCGTTTAAAGGTCCAAAATAATTCCTAAAACCCACAGGGCAAACTCTATTAGATTTCAAAGTGTGAGAGTCATTTACAGAATGCCATTTTATCCTTGGGGCTTGAGAGAGCGGGAGTCTAACCCTTCCTAAGGGCCTTTGCAGCATCCCTTTTCTCTCCAAATGCTGGGGTGAGTGCTTCAACATATCCACACATTGGGGAGACCACCTTCTCAGCCCCACTCTCCTCAAACATTGGGGTAGCACCTGGATTCTCTTCCATCTCTGGGGCACATGCTCAACCCCTTTAGAACAGTTGGGTGGCGGCCAGGCTCTCCCCAATTCCCTGGGAATGTGCTCCACCACCTTTGGGGCTTGGGGTGGCAAAACTCTTCCATAGCATCGAGTCAGAAGGCCCACCCGAGACCTCTGGGGCAAACTCACCCTTTCCATGCATGTGGGCCACTCTGCTCTCCCAGCCCGAGACCTCTTGACTCCAGACCTCAACCTCCATGTCTCTGTCTTTGAGGAAATTTTTCCTTCAATTTGTTCCTTGCCTGTCTCCTCCAGTCCAGACCAGCAGCAGTTCCATCTATAAAGATCTTGCAAAAATTCTGTTGGCTTCACATGAAGCACACCGGGATCAAAGCCATCAGACAATAGGACTTTCCACAAATCCTTTCTGGAAAACTCAATCTCCAATCCTGGCTTGTGCTGAAATGGTGGCTGGGTTCCATGTTTGGTTAAATCCTTATGTTGGGCTGTAGTTTCTGGGGTTCTATCCCCCAGAAGCCCAGAATTTTCCAAACCATCAGTTTCTGGTTTCTTTGAACCCAAGAGTTCAGTTCTAAGTTTATCTCTGTCAACTCTCATTTTATTATAAGTTGCAAGTAGAAGCCAGGCTACTTCTTTTATATTTTGCTTAGAGATCTCATCAGCTAAATATTCCAGGCTGTCACTTTCAAATTCTGCCTTCCATCCAACACCAGGACTCAATTTTGCCAAATTTGCTGCCACTTTAAAACAAAGATCATGTTCCTTCCAGTTCACAACAACACATTCATCATTTCTGCTCAAGGCTTTATCAGAAGTGTCTTTAGAGTCCATATTTCTACCAACAGTCTCTTCAAAGCAGTCTAGGCCTTTTCTATCAAGCTCCTCACAGTATTTCCAGAATCTTCCCCTTATCCATTTAAAAAGCCGTTCCCCTTATCCATTTGCAAACTCAGCAGCACCAGCACCCCATTTCTCTGGTACCAAAATCTATTCAAGGCCCATGCTGAATGGGCAGGGCCACACCTCCATGGAAATCATCCAATCAGAGTTATCACCCACAGTTGGGTGGGGTGTATCTCCATGGAAACACTCAATCAAAGAATTACAATCTAATTAACACTAATACGTCTGCCCACACAAGATTACATCAAAGGTAATGGCATTTTGGGAGACATAATACATTCAAACCGACACAGGTATATAGGGAAAAAAAAACATACCTATTGCAAACTATGTACTACAGTTAACAGTATCTTAACATTCTCTTATCAATAGTAACAAATGTACTATACCAATACTATGAGTCAATAATGGAGAGGGGTGGTTAGGGGTAGGAGAGGAACTGAGTTTTCTTTTTTGTCTTTATTTCTTTTCTGGAGTAATGAAAATGCTCTAAAAATTGGAAAAAAATTAAGTGTGGTGATAGATGCACAGCTGTATCATGGTGCCGGGGGCAGGTGATTGTGTACTTTAGATCTTTGGATAATTGTATGGTATGTGAACAATCTCAATAAAATTAAAAAATATATATATACCTGCTACCACTTCCATAAACAAGCTTGAATCTAGTTCCATTATGCTACTGTATATTAAGATTGCTCTAAATCCAAATTCTGCTGGTTCTTCTTTTATAGCTGAAATTGAATTTCCTTATTTTGTCCAATTCATCAGGCAATAATGATCCTTTAGAGGGTGAAGTCATATGAAAGGCCAACTAGTCTAGAGTTCACACACTGGTGGCTTGTTTGCCAAAATCTGGCCCAGAGATGTGTTCCTTTGTTTGGCTTGTGCAGTACTGAGCTGCATCATTTTTCTTAGGTTTAAAAATCAATTTCTAACCTTCAAAATTCAGAAAATTTAAAATGAAAATGGAGACTTAGAAGAATCATTAATAACTTTCTATCCCTCTTCTCTGCTTTATTTTTCTTTATAACATTTATCATTCTGTATTTATTTGTTGATTTTCTATCTCATTCTACTGAAATGAATGTACTTCCCCTTTCTATAATCAGAATATTTCTATGCTGGAGACAGGGTAACTGAGATATTGCAGGGAGTTACCTGAATTATATAATAGGCAAGGTGTCATTTCCAAAAACACCTTCTTCATTTGCCTTCTATCACTTGAAATTCATTTAACTGAGGACAAAGTATCTCATTCTGTCATTAGAAATAACTCTTGGGTTAATTTACATATTTAAAGTAAGTTTAAAGTAAATATTTTCAGTAAGGTGGAAATGACAGATATAAAATCATATCGCGAGAGGTGGGGCAAGATGGCGGCATAGAGAGGAGTGGAAGCTAAGTAGTCCCCCTGGAACAACTACAAAAAACCAGAAACAACTAGTAAATAATCCAGAATAACTGCGGGGGGACAAACGAGACCATCCACTCATCATACACGAACCTGAATTGGGAGGAATGCCCGAGAACACAGCATAAAATCTGTAAGTAAAACCTGCGGATCCAAGTCATGAGACCCCCTCCCCCATAACCCGAGCTGCAAAGCCTCATGGTGCCAGAGAGAAGCTCTCTCCCAGCAAGTGAATATAGCTCAGCTGAGCTCCAACTGGTGTTTTAAGTAGCGAGTGTGACCTGCTCACTACAGATATGCATCCCCAAAAAACAGACAGAGGCTTTGGGTGACAACTGACCTTGGAAAGCCAGAGGGTCACCTTGGACTGGGTCTGAAGGGGACTATCTGCTTCTTTTTTGGCTCAGTGGAGAAAGCCCCAGCCATTTTCAGTTTCCAGGGCTGTGACTTGGGGAAGGGTGGAGACAGCACAAACAGAGAGGGAGACCATTGAAATGCTAATGACCTCCACCTGGGGGGTCTGTCTTCTCTAGGAGGAAAGGGGTGGGGCCCTTTCCATTCAGAACCAGACCCCAGAGCCTGGGGGAACACGGCCATACCTCCTCACACCAGTCAAGAATTATAGGCTAACAGGTATCACCTGCTGGGCAGAAAAGCACAGTGACCTGAGGCATCAAAGGGTGGAGCAATTTTCTAAGACACACCCACAGGGAAACCAGATACTGAATATTTCTTCCCTCTGGGACCTGAGCCTGTTCTGGTCTGGGAAAACCTGATTTGGATAACCAAGGAAACCATGCCTAGACAACAGAAAATTAAAACCTACACTAAGAAAAACAAAGTTATGGCCCAGTCAAAGGAACAAACATACACTTCAACTGAGATACAGGAATTTAAACAACTAATGCTAAATCAATTCAAAAAGTTTAGAGAAGATAT
Organism: Choloepus didactylus; assembly: GCF_015220235.1. Taxonomy (NCBI): domain Eukaryota; kingdom Metazoa; phylum Chordata; class Mammalia; order Pilosa; family Megalonychidae; genus Choloepus; species Choloepus didactylus. The sequence continues at coordinate 67,270,023 of NC_051319.1, read as the reverse complement.
TGCAAAAGAGATAGAGGCTGTAAAGGAAACACTGGGCATATATATGGTAGAAATCAAAAGTTCAAAAAACAACTAGTAGAATCTATGGAAATGAAGGGCATAACACAAGAGATGAAAGACACAATGGACACATACAACAGCAGATCTCAAGAGGCAGAAGAAAACACTCAGGAACTGGAGAACAAAACACCTGAAAGCCTACATGCAAAGGAGCAGATGGAGAAAAGAATGAAAAAATATGAGCAACGTCTCCGGGAACTCAAGGATGAAACAAAGTACAATAATGTATGTATCATTGGTGTCCCAGAAGGAGAAGAGAAGGGAAAGGGGGCAGAAGCAATAATAGAGGAAATAATTAATGAAAATTTCCCATCTCTTATGAAAGACATAAAATTACAGATCCAAGAAGTGCAGTGTACTCCAAACAGAAGAGATATGAATAGGCCTACACCAAGACACTTAATAATCAGATTATCAAATGTTAAAGACAAAGAGAGAATCCTGAAAGCAGCAAGAAAAAAGCGATCCATTACATACAAAGGAAGCTTAATAAGACTATGTACAGATCTCTCAGCAGAAACCATGGAGGCAAGAAGGAAGTGGTGTGATATATTTAAGATACTGAAAGAGAAAAACTGCCAACCAAGAATCCTATATCCAGCAAAGCTGTCCTTCAAATATGAGGGAGAGCTCAAAATATTTTCTGACAAACAGACAATGAGAGACTTTGTAAACAAGACACCTGCCCTACAGGAAATACTAAAGGGAGCACTACAGAGTGATAGAAGACAGGAGTGTGTGGTTTGGAACACAATTTTGGGAGATGGTAGCACAGCAGTGTAAGTACACTGAACAAAGGTAACTATGAATACCGTTGAGAGAAGAAGGTGGGGAGCATGTGAGACACCACAAGAAAGGAGGAAAGATAAAGACTGGGACTGTGTAACTTGGTGAAATCTAGAGTATTCAACAATTGTGATAAAATGTACGAATATGTTCTTTTATGAGGGAGAACAAGCAAATGTCAACCTTGCAAGGTGTTAAAACTGGGGAGGCATTGGGGGAGGGATGCAATCAGCATAAACTAGAGACTGTAACTAAAAAAAAAAAAACTCATATCACTCTTAATTTCAAAATGTCTGTAGAGAACATCACTATTCTCCAAATATGTTACATTTCAGTCTCATGAGGACCTGGAGAGGCTGCATCAGCTTTGCTTCAATAATGAACAAATCAGATGTGCATACACTATAGGGAGCACAGTCCAGAATTTTATATTTCAGATGCAGTGTTCTGATTCTACTTCATTATACCCCAAGTTCTATCTAAGATTTATGAAAAATAAAAGTATTTCAATGCATAACCCAAGGTTTTCATCAAACTTCTATTACTCTGAGAGATTGAACTCCTGATTCTGTTGTCACCGGTAGCAGGCAACTTGTGAAATCATGATGAGCTTCTTTAGCCTTTCAGCTGTTGTTTTCCATGGGCTTCTTCAAATTTCTCTCTAGGTATGTGCAGTTCAAGAGTAAGCCAAGTATTTTAGCAGAGTTTGTATTCAGATTTGTGTCTTCTTCCTTGTGGATCCCTGCTTTATGGAATTTCCTCCTCAATTTCCTACTGTTCTGGATGCCATAAACTTAAATCTCTGACTCCTCTTTCTAATAAGACTATTGTATTCTGACTGAGCTGCCTCCATCTAACTCAGCATATCTGGAGATTTTCCTCACAAGAGAAACCAGATAAATATGGATCTTGTCCTATATAATTTCCTTTTTTCAAGGGTCCTAATCCCTCAAATTATTACCTATGCTCCAGTGCTTTCAAGGAGTGGTTTTGTAATATTTTGTCCAGAATTTTAAACTGTTATCAGTCAGAAAGTTTTCTGACACAAACTGCTCTTACATTGCCTGCAGCTGTAACAGTTTTGATATTTCTATTACGGAGTTTTGAATGGAATTTTAAGTGTTGTTTCAGAATTGTGGTTAAATCCCCAAAGCCAAGGATAGTACATGCTAAATAATCTCCAGGTCTAATGTGGGTAAGTGAAATCTTCTATCCTGACCTTTATCCCTTTCCCCTACATACTCCTAAGTCAAGAAAGAAAATTTCCAGAGAACCACTCAGGGTTTTAGAGTGACTGCAGGGAAGAAAAACTGATAAATCATTCTTTGGTTAGATATCTTAGAAAATATGATTGCTCACCTGTATCTGGCCTGTTTGTACATAAAAAAGCATGGGACTTAGGAATCAGTGTTTGGAGAAAAGTTAGCAAGTCCAAATTTGTGTTCCTCTAAGTTCAGATTGTTGAATATACTGGATACATAATATTCATTGAATTATGAGACTCTACAAAGATAATATGCATGAAAATAAAATATGCAGAGGTCTCAGACAAGAATGAGCTTTATTATAACAAAATTATGTACTGTAGTAAAATGTGTCATAACATAATTAAGTCATATATCATATATTATAACATAATATATAATTCTATAATCTGGTTTTACCTACTTGGGCCCATTTGGTTGAAATACATATGTTAAGTATTTGTAATATAGTCAAAGTACTAATTCTTTAACACTTGATTTTTATAGATAATATTGCTTCCTCTCAGTTTGCAGTGAAAATTGGTAGCTGCCTACTCTAGAGAGAAGAATCTGGTTCTTTGACTCCTTTCTCCCCTTTAGTCTTTCTTGTCTTCTATGGAGTCTTTTGAACTAATCATCCATTGAAGTTATGCTGAAACAAGTTTCAATATAAGCAAAAGAGCAGTGTTCTACTCTAAAAAATGTGAGAACATTGGGAAAATAATTTTTTTGTTCTTCATTAAACAAAGCAGAATGGAGTCTCAGACCTTCAAAATGATAGGTACTAGGTTGAAACCAAGTCCCTGAGCAGGGTAGGTTAAGAATAGGAAGAATAAAAAGATAAAAATTAAAATTAAAAAATTTGGGAATATTGATCTTAGGCAAACTTTGTACAAACTGAAAGTTGAACCAACAGAGCAATAAAGAAATATTTTGCAGAATCATCTGGATTCAAAAAAGTTAATGAATAATATAAACTTCTCTCAGGGAAATGGTTGAACATCCATGTTTCTAGACTTTGAGGAGCACACTATTTACATGCAGAACATAGCAGTCAAGTTCAGAAACTTTAAGTCAAATAGTGCTAAGTTCAAATTTAAGCTCTACCATTAACTTGCTAAATGAAATGAAAAATTCATTCTAAATTTTCTCTTCTAATAATGGTACTTGAGTCATAAAGATGTCAAGATTAAATGACATTAAATGAAAAATAATTAACACTGCATATTTGAGTAGTAACTGATCAATAATTATGATCTATAATTATTATCACAGTTGTAAATATAATGTACTTTGTCCCTCGCTTTCTAATGTCCTTATTTAAATGTCTCTATTTCAAGTGAAGCCTTTTTCTGGCTGCCATATTTATAATTTTAATACTTCTTAAATCTCATATCTCCTTTCTTTGGTTTGTTTTTCTTCATAATATTTAACATCTCTAGATAAAAACTGTATTTCTTATATTGTTTAATTTTTGTTTCCTCCCACTAGAATGTAAACTCTATTAGAGCAGGGATTGCTTTGTCTATTTTACACATTGCTGTATTCCCAGAGCCTATAACCTGGCACATAGTAGGAGCTCCATATGTGTTTTTGAATGAATGAGTGGTAAAACTTGATGTGTGATGATGTAGCTCTCCATGTCTATAATCTGAGCATATTCTTTGTTCTTATTGACAGTTGAGTTCTATTTTTCTTGTATTATGGCAATAGTAGAGACATTTTAATTTCCATTTGGTAGAAAAAGTCTATTATTTTGGATGGATTAATATTTTTTAAACTGTATTTTGTAATGTTTCCTTTTGTATTTTCTGTAAACCTGACCTATTTCCCATTTATTTGGCCAGGGGCTAGAATTTGCCGTATCTGGATGTTCTAGTTTGCAAATGCTGCTGGAATGCAAAACATCAGAGATGGATTGGCTTTTATAAAAGGGGGTTTATTTGGTTACACAGTCACAGTTTTAAAGCCATAAAGTGTCCAAGGTAACACATCAGCAATTGGGTACCTTCACTGGAGGATGGCCAATGGCGTCTGGAAAACCTCTGTTAGCTGAGAAGGCACGTGGCTGGCGTCTGCTCCAAAGTTCTGGTTTCAAAATGGCTTTCTCCCAGGATGTTCCTCTCTAGGCTGCAGTTCCTCAAAAACATCACTCTTAGTTGCACTTCGGATATTTGTCCTCTCTCACCTTCTCTGGAGAAAGAGTCTGCTTTCAACAGCCGTCTTCAAACTGTCTCTCATCTGCAGCTCCTGTGCTTTCTTCAAAGTGTCCCTCTTGGCTGTAGCTCCTCTTCAAAACATCACTCACAGCTGCACTGAGTTCCTTCTCTTTGAGTCAGCTCATTTATATGGCTCCACTGATCAAGGCCCACCCTGAATGGGTGAGGCCACACCTCCATGGAAATTATCTCATCAGAGTTATCACCTGCAGTTGGGTCGGGCACATTTCCATGCAAACAACCTAATCCAAATGTTCCAACTTAATCCCCACTAATATGTCTGCCCCACAAGACTGCATCAAAGATAATGGCATTTGTGGGACATAATGCATTCAAACTGGCACACTGTACCTCTGGAAAATATTGTTGCAACTGAAAAACAGAGTAAGGGTTTAGGTTTGAAAATAGTAGGACCCAAAGAAACTTGAAGCTGTGAAAGCATGGGACAACTCAAAGCAGAATTTTCTTCCCCTGTAACTAAAATAGATTCTCTGGACAATAGGGAATGAGAGAGCTGAAGGTTGAATCAACAGTGAATAGATGAAAATAGATCTTATAAAAGGGAGCTCTGCACTTAGACATTTTTACTGACGCTCCATCTGGGCATTGGGATAAACAGAAATTCAAGGTAAATATTAGTAATTTAAGTAAAGAGAGAAGCTGTGCGTTGTCTTCTAGGTAAGGACCAAGGAAGCAGAAAGACTCCAGAGTAGAAATGACTGACCTGGTGGACCTAGAAGGATGGATCTGAAACAACCTTACCCCATCATGACATGAATTGTGACCGTGGCACACTTTGTTCTCCAGACCCCATACAACTGCAGTGACCACTTTCAGTGTGGCCACCATTCTGCGCTAGCATGACCAAGTGCTCACAAGCTGCTGCTGTTTCGACTGCTGTTCACCCAGAGAAGCTTCTTCTCTTCTATAACTAAGGAAAATGGCCCTGATGGCTTTATATATATAAATCCAAATCACTGACACCAAGTCTCATTTTAGGTAGTGCTTCAACTTAGTGATATAAATCTTTTACTAAAAACTATATTGTCCTTTTTCTTCACTCTTGTCCAATAGTTCCATCCTGACAGGAAAAGTAGAAAACAAACTTTAAATATAGCTGGGATTTTTACTCTCATTTATTTTTCAGTCATTAGCTTTCCTGTAAGGTGCCATCTTCTGACATCCAAGAGATGGTGTCTTTTCACGTAGTGAAATCAGTGAGCTTTCCATACAGATTTTGCAAATCCATCTTCTGGAAATTTTTTCACTTTCAACCAGGACCCAAAGGATGAAACCCTTTTTTTCCTGCATTGCTAAAACCTGTTCCCAGTAGAGTAGAATTATTCAACAATCCATGCCCCTAGTCTATCTCCAGAGCTTCATTGGGTTTATTGGCAGGTAAAATGGGTGGCAGATTTTAGGATGTGGAAGAAATGCCAGTCAGCTGTGTCAACTTGTACTTTCTTCATTTTCTGATTCACTCACTCCCTGCTTTGTTGCCTTCCAATTGGGCTCAGCAGTATCAAGACCATCAGTTGTTTCAGTGATCAATTCTGATTGGACATGCTACATTTATGCCAGAATCCTGCATACTGTCTATATTCTTAGCCATTGCATTTCTAAATGGAGATTTCCACTTGTTGGCTAATTGTGCTCACTGAGAAGTCCCAGAGCGTTTCATGTTCACACACCATAGATGAGGGATAGCATTGAAAAATCCCCGCTGCCAGAATAGCTGCATTAAAGGAGCCAGACTAAAAGCATCTGCATCACAATAATGTGATTCCATGGCAATAACCAAGCAGAAGTGAACAAAAGATTAGCAAAAACCAACGGCAATGTGAATTGAGTAGGGACATGTCAGTGGAAGGTATATTAGGAGGACAAAACAAAAGGATTATATTTAGAGAGGAATACTGAGCTATCAGTTTGACTTTTTAAAATATATATATATATTATTTTAGTTTCAGTGATGAGGTATAAAGTAGTAAAATGGAAAGCTAAAGGCAGAATAGAGAGAGGTGCGATGTGTTTAGTTCTGGACCATAATCTTGTGTACACAGCAGTGACAACCAAATTAGAATGTGTGTATCTCCATAGGCTGTCTAAATGAATGATTTGAATTACTGAGAGCATAGATGTTTGGAAATTGTTCTAAAGGTGGCTGAAAACAGACTAATTGACTCAACAGTGGTGAGGTCAGTGGTCGCATATAAGCATGCACATTGTGACATTTTCTTATGTCAAGTAATTTGGATGTAGTAGAGTGGGCCTCTAAACATCCCTGGTGCTCTCAGTCTTTACACTATTGATGCAATATGAGCAAGATGAACAGCTTTAAAAAATATCTGCTATCTATGAACATATGAAAACAATAGAGCAAGACAAGTAAATGGTTTTATCTTTGATTTGGGCTTTAAGTTCCTATCTCCTCTTTTTAAATTCTATCGAGCTGCTTAGCTAAATTCCTGCACAAAGAAAGGTGATTTAAAATTATCCAAAAGGCCTAAAGCATCCACCTTTCCCTGGGAAAAATTCTAAGTGGCCTTTCTGAGTAGTAACATTGTTTAGGCGCTGGAAGCAGCGTGACTGTCTCTACGCCTGCTCACTTTTCTCCACTGGATATCTAAGTCTTCTTTGTAAGTCTTTCTACCTTTCAACAACTATATATTTATTTATATCTGTTAATTCTCATTCTGATGTGAAGAGTCACATCTCAGCAAGTCAAATAAAGGTTATAACAGGGACAATGAGCCTTCTTTTAGCTCTACTGTTTCAGTTCAACTTCCATAAATATTGCAAGAGTCAGATGCCTCCTTTAAAACTTCCCCATATGAGTGTGGACCCAGTATCATGGGATTGAGAACATCTTCTTGATCAAAAGAGAGAAGTGAAATGAAATGAAATAAGTTTCAGTGGCTGAGATTTCAAATGGAGTCGAGAGGTCACTCTGATGGGCATTCTTATGCACTATATAGATATCCCTTTTTGGGTTTTAGTGTATTGGAATAGCTAAAAGTAAATACATGAAACTATCAAACTGCAATCCAGTACCCTTGTGTGCCAATTTAGATGTATTATGTCCCCCAAAACACCATGTTCTTTAATGAAATCTTGTGGGGGCAGATATATAGTGTTGATTAGGTTGGAACCTTTTGATTGAGTGTTTCCATGGAGATGTGACTCAATCAACTGTGGGCAAGAACTTTGGATAATTTCCATGGAGGTGTTACCCCACTCATTCAGGGTGGGTTTTAATTGAATCACTGGAGTCCTATAAAAAAAGTTCACAGATAGAAGGAGGTACTGCAGCCAAGAGAGACACTTTGAAGAATGCACAGGAGCTGAGAGTAGAGTTGGAACACAACCTGGGATCAGCAGATGCCAGCCATGTGCCTTCCCAGCTAACAGAAGTTTTCTGGATGCCATTGGCCTTCCATCAGTGAAGGTATACTTGTGTTGATGCCTTCATTTGGACATTTTCATGGCCTTCAGACTGTAAACTTTTGTAATCAAATAAACCCCCATTATAAAAGCCAATCCATTTCTGGTATTTTGCATAACAGCAGCATTAGCAATCTGGAACACCTTGATTCTTGAAGATGTTTATATAACTATGTAGCTTACATGGGGTGACAGTGTGATTGTGAAAACCTTGTGGAGTACACTCCCTTTATGGATGGATGAGTAGAAAAATGTGGACAAAAACTAAATGAAAAATAGGGTGGGATGAGGGGGATGATTTGGGTGTTCTTTTTACTTTTATCTTTTATTCTTATTTTTTTCTTTCTGGTGTAAGAAAAATGTTCAAAAATAGATTGGGCTCTTGTAGTTCCAGTGGGGAGAGAAGGAGGAAGCAGGGAGCGGGGTGGCTAGCGGGGAGCCCACCGCAGCTACTGCCACTGCTGCCACTACCACCTCTGTGCTCGTGGTGTGGGGAAGAAGGTGTGAGTCCCGGGTGCGAGCTGGCGGCACCACTGCTGCGGTAGGGTCGGCAGTGGGAAGGCTATGGCAGATATAGATAAACTCAATATCGACAGTATCATCCAATTGCTACTGGAAGTGAGAGGGTCCAGCCTGGTAAGAATGTCCAGCTACAGGAGAATGAAATCAGAGGATTGTGCTTTAAGTCTCATGAGATCTTCCTCAGTCAGCCTATCCTACTAGAACTTGAAGCACCACTCAAAATATGTGGTGATATCCATGGGCAATACTATGATTTGCTTCGACTTTTTGAGTACGGTGGTTTTCCACCAGAAAGCAACTATCTGTTTCTTGGGGACTATGTGGACAGAGGGAAACAGTCATTGGAGACTATATGCCTCTTACTGGCCTACAAAATCAAATATTCTGAGAATTTTTTTCTTCTCCAAGGAAACCACGAATGTGCCAGCATCAGTAGAATTTATGGATTTTATGATGAATGTAAAAGAAGATACAACACTAAACTATGGAAAACTTTCACAGACTGCTTTAACTGTTTACTGATAGCAGCCATCGTTGGTGAGAAAATATTCTGCTGTCATGGAAGTTTATCACCAGATCTTCAATCTATGAAGCAGATTTGGTGAATTATGAGACCAACTGATGTACCAGATCAAGGTCTTCTTTGTGATCTCTTGTAGTCTGACCCCGATGAACATGTCTTAGGCTGGGATGAAATTGACAGAGGAGTGTCCTTCACATTTGGTGCAGAAGTGGTTGCAAAATTTCTCCATAAGCATGATTTGGATCTTATATGTAGAGCCCATCAGATGGCGGAAGATGGATATGAATTTTTTGCCAAGAGGCAGTTGGTCACTCTGTTTTCTGCACCCAATTATTGTTGAGAGTTTGACAATGCAGGTGCCGTGATGAGTGTGGATGAAATGCTAATGTGATCTTTTCAGATTTTAAAGCCTGCAGAGAAAAAGAAGCCGAATGCCACTAGACCCGTAACATCGCCAAGGGGTATGATCACAAAGCAAGCAAAGAAATAGATGTCATTTTGACACTGCCTGGTTGGGACTTGTAACATATAGTATATAACCTTCATTTTTAAAACTGTAATGTGTACTAGTCGGTTTGCTCAAATAGATCTGTGTATGTGGGGCACCGCCCCCTGCCAATTTTGATTTAATGAATGGCATTTGCTGGTTACAACAGCAAATGAAAGACTTTTCCATTCCTAAGAAAAGTATTCTGTTTTTTGTTTTTTTAATTCTCTATTCCTTTTGCAAACAAATGATGGTGTTAAAGCTGTACACACCATGAAAGTTTAACCTGTCTTAAGGGGTAAGTGTACCATTGACCTTTTTTCAATTCAGTACAACTCATGAATAATGTAAATGTTTGTTTTCTTTAGGATATAAAGACAGCCTTAGAGTGCTCTGAATCTGTACATGTTATTGTCATAAAATGCATACTGTCGAAACAACAACAGAAAAACAGTTTGGGGTGATGAATGCACAACTCTATGATGGTACTGTGAACTGTTGATTGTACACCATGCATGATGGTATGGTATGTGAATATATCTCAATAAAACCAATTAAAAAAACAGACTTCCCCCTACATTCTCCAAATATAAAAAAAAGACTTAGCTATTTTGCATTTATCTATTTAAAAATAAATTGAAATTGGAAACTATATGACATAATGGGGTAAAATAACATTCTAGTCCACTTAAAAGGAATAAAAGGACAGAAGTTAGGCAGAAGAATACATTTAACTCAACCATTCAAATATTTATTAAGCCATGGCTACTCATTGCATTTATTCAGTGTTTATTGGGATAAATCAGTCAACAAAACACACAAAAATCACTGCCCTCATGTTGTTTACATTCTAATGGAGTATACTGGTAAAAAACAAAAATAAAGCATGACCATGATGTATAAGTAAATCATATTGAATGTTAGATGATGTTAAAATGCTATGGAAAAATGAAAAAAAAAAAAAAAAAACAGAGCAAGATAAAGGAAATTGAGAGGGGGTGGTCAGGCGACAATTTGCCTTACTGAATAGGTATTCAGGATCAACCCTCATTGAAAAGGTGATATCTGAGCCAAGAGTTGAAGGAGATGATTTTTAAGGTCATGAAGTCAAGATCCAGAAAGGGAAGTGACTTGTTCAAGGCCAATCGGATGCTTCTGCTGAGCAAAGACATTGTCTAGCAGAGTGCAGTACAGGTTTCCCAGCTTGCATGGCAACAGGTCAAGTTTATTCATAATCAGTGAGGTTTTGTTATAGTAGAATCATGGAGATTCAATAACAGGACAAGGAATTAAAGTTCAAAAATCTAGAGAAAGCAAGGCAAGAAGCAGAAGGTGTAGGCTGGTATCAAACACAGGGTTATAATATGGGACAATTCATATAAATTTCAGACAATATTGTGCTGTCAGTGTTGGGATGTGCCCACACATCACAGGGAAACCTATGTGAGTATACCCTTGCTTATGGTGCCCGTCATTGTCATTAACCTTTTTCCTAGAATGGCCTATTCTCCCAATTGTCTTTGGAAATCTCTTATTTTTCTAACAAGATGCAGTTCACACCTCTTCTCTGATTACTCCCTATTCCATTCTTTCTTAGCACCTAGAACTCACTTCTATTTTAGCAGTTACAACAACATTGTATTGTCGTCTTTTTCAGGCTTTCCCATGGCTAGACTGTGATCATATACTTAGTAAGGATCATATATTTACTCATATTTGTTTCTTTAGCACCTGTTACCCAAGAAGTGTTCAGCAGTGTGTGTGGAGTCAGTGATTAAGCTAATTTTGATTTCATGAAGGGCCTCAACATGAACTTTATTTGTTTTATACTTCAGCTATAATTTCAGAAAATAAAATTCAATGATACAAATACTGTTTTGTACATGGAGACACAGAATCAAAGTAGAGCTTGACATAAACCTGGTAAGAATAAAGTAGAGACAGAACTGGCAAGCTAATAAACATTTTGATCACTGGTCTACAACTAGTTTCTTATGAACAATTCTAAAAAAGAATTTTGAGTTGGATTGTTGTCTGAGTCCTCCTTTTTGGTCTGCTAAGATTAGCAATGCATTTTTTGATGCAGTACTCATTGATTCATCCATATAATTGATCTTTTCTATAAATTAGGCGTTTTGCTAGGTGCTGAGGATACAAAAGAAAGAAAACGTAACCCAGTCCTTTGTAGAGCACAATTAAGTCTTAGATTTTAAGGGACCAATTGACGTGAAGTCAATCACAGTATACCATGATTGAGTAGAAAGTAATTAAGTGTAATTTCAGTCTCTCTTTTTCAATAATGCCAATTGTATATCACACCTCATCACACATAAAAACGGTGCCTCAGTGCATAGAGAAGTTTTCTAACTTTTCTAATCTGACTGATTTCATCTACTTAAATTCAACTGAACTAATTTGGGGGTGAATTTTAGCTCCTCTGTACCAGTTCTGTGGTTGCAGACAAGTGTTCTGAGCCTTGTTTTCCCCACTTATGAACTAAAGATAAGAATATTTATGAATAAAGATAAGAATGCCTATCTCAAAGAAATTTCATTAAGAATATTTTTGGGTAAAACACACACACACACACACACACACACACACACAAACACATCCTAGGGTATATGTAATAGACTCTAAGCCTGTGATGTTCACCCTGCTTCTCACTCATCTTTGATAATCAAAATGTTAAAATTTAGAAGTTTCAGGCCACAGGTATTGTGAACATTGTATTTCATTTTTATAATGCTCAAATCTCTCATATTTCTACTTTGCAAGAAAAGTGGAAATTCCTTGGGTGATTAGGAAGGTTAGAGCTCTTGTATTAAAAGTAAATGTAGCTCTGTAATCCTATTCCCTAGCAGAATCAATCCCTTTCTATTAGTAATATATACTATGGTTATGACCATATTGAAAATAGCTTTTTGGCTTTTCTATTGTCAGAATATATTGCTCGTGGGGATATCGTTACTCACTAGTAATTCTCTATATATTTCAGAGGCCAGGTTTCTATATGGACTAGTCATATTTTACATCTTCTTTCAATTAGGGTACACAGGCTTTGCTGTATGATGGAACGTGTGCATTTAGAAAGTGTTCCAGTTACATTGGAGAACTAAAAGAGACCAGAAATGCAGTAGAAAATAAAAAGTCAATTTTCTAGAGGTCAGAGAAAAAGAAAAATGCCTCAGTAATGGTAGTCCAGTGAAAATGCATTTTTAATCCTTCTTATCATACATGATTGTGCTGGTACCATATATTTAAGCAATATATCCTTAAAGTAAGCTGAATTGTACATCCTTATGTTAAAACATTCAACAAGGCTAAAGTTATGAAAAGTTCCTCTTACTGGCTTTTCACCCAGTAAAATCCAATATCTTAGCTTTTCCAAGTCTAAGTTCTCAATGCTTGAGCAATCATTATATAGTCCATTTATCATATTTATATATTCGTTTTTATGAATAGAATAATATAATTTATATTTAACACAAAATTAGAATATTGCTTCAAAAGATTGTGCTCTCTATAAAAGCCAAAATAAAACATTTAATTTCAATCAAACTGAAGCATTAAGTTTCAAAAATAAGATACAATTTATGTTGAAACCTTCCCAAATAATGCATTATTTTTGTTAAAATGTTCCAGCTGTACTTTGTATAAGTGTTAAACATACCTTTCTAATGTTTACTGGGTTTAATGACATTTGTAGTGGGTGTGAATTGTATTTTTTTCAATGTCTGGCTGCTTAGCAAAGAGCTCCAGTTGATCCTTGCATGCAGTGTGGTTTGTCTCTTTTGAGCTCCCAGGCAACAATAACCTCTCATCATGATTACAGAGTCTGTTATAGAAGGATGGACCTAATCCTGCTGCTCCATCAACTCAGTAATCTATTCCAATCAGCATTTGATGGATTTGACAGGTCATCCCTATCCAAGTGAGACAGATTCAGGCAGGTCAAGCCACTTAGTGGCCAGCTGCAAAATATTGGGGAAAAGCTTGTGCTTCATCAAAAATTACACACCCTAAAAAATTGCTTCTGATTTCTTCTCTGTTGATAAGGAATGACTATGAAAACTTTCTGGGTCTACGGCTCAAAATATCCCTATCATTTTAGTTATTGGACAAATTCATTCAGCATTAAAAATTAAAGATAAATAACCTCATATTGTCTTTAACTAACAACTATACTTCAAGGTTATTAAATAACTTAGTCATTTTAATCATGAAGTTTGCTTAATATTTTTGTCTTCAGCTATAGGTGGAAACAGAACTCTGACTTTGAAAATCATGAATCAATTCTCAATTCAACTTTGAAAGGAGATAAATATTGTTAAACATAGTTTGATCTAAGAATGCAAGAGACATTTCCATTTATATTTCAAATGTAATGACAAGAAAGCATACCATTTTAAAAAGAAATCATTAATTACTTCAAATTTCACTATTACACTAAGTCTTCTCCATTTTCAAAGGTTAGGGAACATGCAAAGAAGCCCATTTATGCAATATGTCATACTTGAGCATTTTGTTTTATCTAGAAAAGATTATTTTCTCTTACGCATTTTTTCCTTTTTACATTAGCACTTACAAGACAAGAATAGAATTTAGAAAACTTTCTCAATGCACATTTATTATTATAGCTAATAATAATAATAATTAACTGCAAATTTTCTGATGAGAGGCAGAATCAAAACTTAAAATCCATAGTTAATAAATGGTGTTTCATGTTTTTGCACAGGGATAAAATTGAGTGGTGAATATGAACTTTCTTAAGGATAAAAGAGAAGTCATGCATAATAGTTAAACATTACTTATCCTACTTCAGAAGCCTTTTTTAAATATACCTTTAAGTATGTTTGATTCAACTGCCATTTGAAAGATTTCAATGTACTCCAAATAGTGGAAGGAAAACAATCTACCAAATGTACTTTATTTTTAATATCTGCAAAAGGAGGTTTAGGGAAAGTTATGGAGGGATATTAATTTAAAGTGTTACTTCTCTCCCTTTATTATTTCCTGACCCCCCACCCTCACCCCGAGAACTTAGTTCTTCTGATTTAACAGAAAGATTTAAATAGAAAAGAAATCCCAATCTTTCCTTCCTTCTTTGCCATAGGGCTAAACTGTACATAATAGTTGTTAATTTGAAAGTTTTATCTAGGATTTCAAAAAGCAACTTTACAAGTTATTTGAAAATAGCATAAACTCAAAGCATTAAAAGTCATTCTCATTTTTCTATGACAATGCAACCCATACAAGCAGAATCCTTCTATAGTGAATCTTGATTCTTCAGTGGCCACATAAGTGAAAGTATGTTTAAGTGTGTGCATTTTAAAATGAGCCTCCACCCTTTACACTCCCCAGCACAAAGGAGTGGACTTGTTTGAAGAAGCTGGGGAATGGAAGTGGGTTGTTTGGTTAAAAATACATGAAAAACTGTTTTATGGCTATACTGAAGTGGATCTGTTATCATATTCCTTCATAATCTATGTATTAAAGTTCTTTACAACATAGAGCTTTATTGGGCATCCACCCAGGATTCATTCTCAGAGTAGTGATTATAGACTATTCTTTGACAGTTTAATCACTGAGGTACAAAACCAAATTCCCTGCTGACCATAATAAAGGCAGTAACTGATTTTAAGTGAAAGGATCCCCTCATATAATACAGATTAAACCACAGAAAGACACAATAATAAGTCTGGTTATATGGTTTGGTAAACACAACATAGATTTTTTTTTTCTATGATTGGGAAAATAATCATATTTTTATAAGCTATTTAGCACAGATGTACTGCAGATGGGGAAAATGAGGAGGAAAGTGCCACAATCAGTTCTGTCAAAAAAAATTATGACCCACCCATGTCTTCTTTTCACAGAAAAGAAGGGAGCATGGCTTAAAAAAATTTTTTTTAATTAGCTGACCTAAAACAAAAACAAATTCTTCCTGGACATTTCATCCATCATTCTTGTGTTCATTAATTTTCATCAAGTTTCACAGATGCAAATTGTTGAATTCTTATTGGGGCATTCATATTGGGCTAAGGGGCTAACCCTTAAAATGAACTCATTAGCAGATTCCTTCCCAAGTCTGAGAAGACATGATAAGAAATAACTGCTGAGGGAGGAGGAAACAGCTTTCAGGCCGGCTAAGGTCTGTGAGCTGTGTAATTCCGCCCTTGACCACTTGTGTCATTGCAGCCCCGCAGAACCTTGGGATGTGTCTGCCAGGAATCTGCACTGAGGCGTTGCACTGACTCTGCTTTTCAAGAGGCTCTGTGGGGGAGCAAAATAGAGATTAATATGCGTTGAAAAATAAAATGCCCTTACCACATTTTTGTCTGACCTTTGCACAGTTAAATGAAAATATTTCCTCACTGGGAGTCTTTGGCTTCATGTCAGGTTTGCAGAAGGAAAAAAAAAAAGTCTTTGCAGCAAAGGGGGAAGGGGCGCTCATAACTGAACCTTGATATATATTAGTATAACGGTGATTCGAGGTGGGTTTCTTTCCCTGTCCTTCTCTCTGCACTTTGTGTTCTACCCTGGGGCAGAAAACTGATGGAAAATTACATCTATAGGGGAGTTGAATATTGCTTTAAAATGCCAATAAGAGAAGCTTGGGAGCAGACAACAGAGGCTTTATTTCATTTCATTTTATTTTGCTCTGGAATGCTTTATATACCAAAGCTCTGTGGCAAGGCTGGGTGAGTGGGAGGATATCAGACTTGTAAAAAGTTAACCTTGAACAAAGAAAACACCAAAAGCTTCATGTTGTCTGCTATGCTGAAAGCTTTTCAGGGACAAAGCTGAATCGATTGCCATGAAGTACATGAATAACACAGATGCAAGAAGAATTTCCTCACTCCCTCTCCTCCACAAAAGTTCTTCATAGTCTGTTTATCTCCTCAGTTTTTTGCCAAAGTGCCTGAGGGAAGCAATGGCTTGCCAGAACCAAGAGGCTTGGATTGCCTTTGTTTCGTGAGCACCGCGTGGGCTTCTAGGGTTTTTATGTGGGTCTACCCCAGTGGCCTGGCTGTTCCTTTTTCTTCTGTCCTGTTTTTCATCCGAGGAACTTGAGGGGACTTCACTGTCACCTTCTTCTGAGGGTGAATCTTCAAAAGAATAAGCATTGAATGAAGGCCCACATGTGTGGAAACCGTGAGGAAGGAGTGTTAAGAATAAAGAAAGAGAATAAAATCCTGGAAACAGATTGCGTTGGTTTGCGAAAATGTAGCCACAAAGGGAACCAGATAGGCTGGGCTAGGTTTGCATAAAGCAATGGGGAGTCCTTTGTGTGGCTAGAATAGAAGTGCAGCCTCTGTCCAGCTTGCTGGCCTTACCCAGGAGTGTAGGTCATTGCCCAGCACAGCAAGCAGAAGCTGGGAGGGGCCCCACAGTCAGCGCCCTGAAAAGAGATGCAAAAAAAAGCAAAAAATTTGGATCGGTGTTAGTAGTGAAAGCAATCTCATTTTGAACAGAAAAGCTATGAACTTGTTTTGATTGTTAGAAGAAAGTCAAATAAGACTTTCTTCTTTTTTTTTTTGGTTTTAGAAAAGTAATGTGTTTACTGTAAAAAAAAAAAAAGCAAAGTTCAGTAAAATGGAAAGTGAAAACCCCACAGTCCCACCCTCCAGAGGTAACCTCTGTGAATAATTTGGTATTGTCTGCAGATTTTAAAAAGCATATTATTATTTTAAATAATGTCAAATATTTTTATATATAATAATGTCAAAATATTTATTATAATAATAAATAATGTCATATACATAGTGTTCTACAGCTTTTTCTAAAAAAATTAATGTCATATTTTGGATGTCTTTTCATGACAATAGATATTAATGTAAATGTACCACATTTTTAAAAACCAGCACAATGTTGGTTTGAAACATTCTGGTATGGTTGGTTTATAATTTATATAACTATTCTACCTATGATGGATATTTTGTTTATACCCAGTTTTTCACCATTTCCAGCAGGGTAACTCATGTCTTCTTTGGGCTCCTGGGCTGACAGCTCCTAGGATAAATTCCAGGGCATGGAAGTTTGTGTCAGAATTTTACTAACTTGATCCAAATTGCCCTCCAGGAAAGCTGTACTAATTTACGCTCTTACCAACAATAAATGACAGGGTCTGTTTTAAGTATTTGCCAGTCTAATAGGTAAAAATGTTATCCTCTTCTAATTGGACTCTTTTATTAATTATTAGCAAAATTGCAAAATATTCTTTTATTATTATTATTGCTATTTAACTTGATATGTCTTCTGTAAATTGTTCACATCCTTTGATCATTTTTAGTGATTTCTTTTATGGCTTATGGATTCATACCTCTCCAAAATTGTCTTAAGTTTTCTTCTCATATTTTTATGGCTTTATTTCTTAATACAGAAATTTCAATTCATCTGTAAGGGCTGTGACCACCGACTACTGTTTTCATAGACACTGCTAAATAGCATTTCCAGGCTGACTGTTGGTGACTTCCTCTTCTGACAGGGCAGTCTCTAACTTTACAAAATATTATTCTCCAACTCTCCTGAATAATAAAATATACTTTGTAAAAACAATTTTATCAAGGTATAATTTACATACCATAAAACTGACCTATTTTCAGTGTACAATTCATGATATTAGTGAATTTATCGAGTTATACAACTAGTTTTAGAGTATTTGTATCAGTAAAGTAAGATCCCATGTGCCAGTTTACAGTTAATCTCCCCAAGCAACCTGTAATCTTTCTGTCTCTATAGATTTGCTTTTTCTGGACATTTCATAGAAATGTCCAGACTTTTCTATGTGGACTTTTGTGCCTAACATATCCTTTTATCAAATGCAGTTTTGTTGAAATATAAAGTATGAGACATACCATACTATCTATCCAATGTATACAATCAATGACTTTTAATATAATCATAGAATTGTGAATTCATCACCACCATCAATTTTAGAACATTTTTGCTATTCAAAAAAGAAAAACCACATATTCCTTTGCAGTTGCCTTTCAATCCCTCCCCAGCCCTATATAATCACCAATATAATTCTGTCTCTAGAAGTTTATTTATATTTACGTTTTATATAAATGTAATCACCAATACATAGTACTTTGAGTCTGGTTTCTTTCACTTAGCATAATATGTTTGTTAAAAAATTTGTTATTATTATTATTATTTGAGAAGTTGTAGGTTTACAGAAAAGTCATGTAAAAAAACACAATGTTCCCATATACTCTCATATTATTGACTCTTTACATTAGTGTGGCACCTTTGTTACAATCACTGAAAGAATATTAAAACATTACTGTTAACTATAGTACATAGCTTGCATTAAGTGTATTTTTTTTCATATACCACTTTGGAAAATTGTCTATTCAAGTCTTTTGCCCATTTTTAATTGGGTTGTCTTATTGTTAAGTTGTAGGATTTCTTTATATATTCTGGATAGTAGGCCCTTACTGGATATGTAGTTTCCAAATATTTTCTCCCATTAAGTAGGTTGCCTTTTCTTTTTCTTGTCAAAGTCCTTTGAAGCACATTTTTTTTTTTTTTTTTTTTTTTTTTAATTTTTGAGGAGGACCTATTTATTTCTTCTTTCATTGCTTGTGCTTTGGATGTAGGTCTAAGAAACCATTGACTAACACAAATCTTCAAGATAATTCCCTGCATTTTCTTCTAGGCGTTTTATAGCCCTGGTTGTTAAATTGAAGTCTTTGATCTACCTGGAGCTAATTTTTGTATAAGGTGTGGGATAAGGGTCTTCTTTCATTCTTTTGCATTTGGGAATCTAGTTCTCTGAGCACAATTTGTTGAAAAGACTATTCTGTCCCAGTTGAGTGAAGTTGGTAGCCTTGTTGAATATCAATTGGCCATAGATGTGAGGGTCTATTTCTGACCTCTCAATTTGATTTTAGTGGTCAATAAATCTATCTTGTTGCTAGTACCATGCAGTTTTCTCCACTGTAGATTTGTAATATGCTTTAAAGTCAGGAAGTGTGAGTTCTCCTATTTCATTCTTTATTATTTCTTTCCTTTTTCTTGCTTTTAGGTTAGTTTTCTCTTCTTTTCCTAGTTCCTCTAGGTATGCCGTTAGGTATTTGATTTTAGCTCTCTCTTCTTTTCTAATGTAGGCATTTTAGGGCTATAAATTTCCCTCTCAGCACTACCTTCACTGCATCCCACAAGTTTTGATATGTTGTACGCTCATTTTGAATCATCTTGAGATATTTTCTGAATTCTCTGGCAGTTTCTTCTTTGACCCACTGACTGTTTAAGAATGTGTTATTTAATCTTATATATTTATGAATTTTCCAGTTCTCCACTTGTTATTGATTCCCAACTTCGTTCTAATATGGTCAGAGAAAGTGCTTTGTGTAATTTCAATCTTTTTAAATTTATTGAACCTTGTTTTGTGACCCAACATGTGGTATATTCTGAAGAATGTTCCATGAGCACTTGAGAAGAATGTATATCCTGCTGTTTTTAGGGGACAATGTTCTGTATATGTCTGTTAGGTCTAGCTCATTTAACATATGATTCAAGGTCTCTGTTTCTTTATTGATCCTCTGTCTAGATGTCCTATCTAATGATGAGAGGGGTGTATTGAACTCTCCAACTATTATTGTAGAGGTGTCTCTACAATTGAAGGCAATCCCTTCAATTTTGCCAGTATTTGCTTCATATATTTTGGGGCACCATGGTTGGTGGATTGCCTTTTTAATTAATATATAGTGTCCTTCTTCATCTCTTATAGGAGCTTTTTACTTAAAGTCTATTTTGTCTGATATTAGTATAGTTACCCCAGCTCTTTTTTTTGGGTATGTTTTGCATGGAATATCTTTTTCCAGCCTTTCACTTTCAGCCTAGTGCTCTGAGGTCAAAGGTGAATCTCTTGTAGACAGCATATGGAATCTAGTTGGGCATCTAGTTCTCTGAGCACAGTTTACTGAAAAGACTATTCTGTCCCAGTTGAATGAAATTGGTAGCCTTGTTGAATATCAATTGGCCATAAATGTGAGGGCCATATATTTTGTTCATTCCACCAATCTGTATCTTTTGATTGGGGAGTTTAATCCATTAACATTGAATGTTATTACTGTAAATTCAGTACTTACTTCAACCATTTCATCTTTTGGTCGTTATATGCCATATATTATTTCTACCTCTCTTCTTACCCATTTGGTTACCTTTACTGATAATATTCATTTCTACACTATCTTCCAAGCCTTCCTTTCCTGTTTTTTCCTTTCAATCTGTAGAACTCCCCTTATTATTTCTTGTAAGGCTGGTCTCTAGCTGATGAACTCTTTCAGTTTCTGTTTGTATTTAAATATTTTAAAATCTCACTCATTGTTGAAGGCCAGTTTTGCCAGACAAAGAATTTTGGGATGGCAGGTTTTCCCTTTCAGCACCTTAAATGTATCATATCACTGCCTTCTTGCCTTCATGGTTTCTGATGAGAAAATGGAATTTAATCTTAGTTCTGCTCACTTGTATATGATGAATTGATTTTTCTTCCTACTTTCAGGATTCTCTCTTTATCTTTGGCATTTGACTTTCTGATTAATATGTGTCTTGGAATATAAGGATTTACTAATATAGGGAGTATGTTGTGCTTCTTGGACATGTATATTTATGTATTTCATGGGAACTGGGAAATTTTCTGTAATTATTTCCTATTATTCTTTCTGCCCCTTTTGCCTTCTCTTCTCCTTCTGGGCCATCCATGATGTGTATGTTTGTGTGGTTCATGCTGACATTGAAATCTCTGAGACCTTGCTCAATTTTTTCCATTCTTTTATCTATCTGTTCTTCTGTCTTCTAATCCACTGATTCTTTTTTTTAAAATGCATTTATATTTAATTTTTAAGTTCAATTTTATTGAGATATATTCACATACCATATATACCATGCAGTTATACAAAGCAAGCAATCAGTTCTTCACAGTACCATTATATAGTTGTGCATTTATCACCAAAATTAATTTTTGAACATTTTCATTACCACACACACAAAAGTAATAAGAATAAAAATTAAAGTTAAAAAGCACAATTAAAGTAAAAAAGAACACTGGTTGCCTGTTTTGTTTGTTTGTTTGTTTGTTTGGCCCCCATTTTTCTACTCATACATGCATACACTAGACAGAGGGAAGTGTGGTCCATATGGCTTTCCCAATCCCATTGTCACCCCTCATAAGCTACATTTTTATACAATTGTCTTCAAGATTCAGGGGTTCTGGGTTGTAGTTTGATAGCTTCAGGTATTTTCTGCTAGCTATTCCAATTCATTAGAACCTAAAACGGGTTGTCTATATTATGCGTAGGAGTGCCCACCAGAGTGACCTCTCAGCTCCTTTTGGAATCTCTGCCACTGAAGCTTATTTCATTTCCTTTTACATCCCCTTTTGGTCAAGAAGATGTTCTCCATCTAGATTCCTCCCCAGGAGTCATATTCCATGTTGCCAGGGAGATTTACTCCCCTGGGTGTCAGATCCCACGTAGGGGGGAGAGCAGTGATTTCACCTGCCAAGTTGGCTTAGCTAGAGAGAGAGGGCCACATCTGAGCAACAAAGAGGCATTCGGAAGGAGGCTCTTAGGCACAATTATAGGCAGGCCTAGCCTCTCCTTTGCAGCAACAGTCTTCCCAAGGGCAAGTCCCATGGTAGATGGCTCAGCCCGTCAAACCACCAGTCCCCTATGTCTGTGAGCACATCAGCAACTATCAAGGTTGGGAAGCCCAACACCCCTGCATTCTCCACCAGCTCCTCAGAGGTGCTCTGCGTATTTTTTTCATTCTTTTTGTTGTTATTGTTTTTTTTTAATTAACACTTTTTTTAAAATTAACTATTAACTATATCAAAAAAAATTTTTTTTAAATACATAATAAAAAAACATTTCAAACAAACCATAACAAGGGAGTAAGAAAAAGACAACTAACCTAAAATAACTACTTTACTTCCAACATTTTCCTACTCTACCCCAAGAAAATAATATAGCAACATTTCTGTGAACTTGTTCCTACTATACCCACCAGAAATTAACAAACCATAGTCATTCCTGGGCATTCCCAGAACATTAAATTTACCTGCAATTGCTTATCTGGTTTTATTGGGTTATCATTCCCCCTTCATTAATTGCTCTCTGTTGCTAGTTCCCCTACATTCTACATTATAAACTATTTATTTTGCATTTTTCAATGTTCACATTAGTGGTCATATATAATATTTCTCTTTTTGTGCCTGGCTTATTTCGCTCAGCATTATGTCTTCAAGGTTCATCCATGTTGTCATATGTTTCACAAGATCGTTCCTTCTTACGGCTGCATAGTATACCATCGTGTGTATATGCCACATTTTATTTATCCACTCATCTGTTGAAGGACATTTGGGTTGTTTCCATCTCTTAGCAATTGTGAATAATGCTGCTATGAACACTGGCATGCAGATATCTGTTCGTTTCCCTGCTTTCAGATCTTCTGGGTATATACCGAGAAGTGCAATCGCTGGATCGATGGGTAACTCTATATCTAGTTTTCTAAGGAACTGCCAGACTGACTTCCAGAGTGGCTGAACCATTATACAGTCCCAACAACAATGAATAAGAGTTCTAATTGCTCCACATCCTCTTCAGAATCTGTAGTTTCCTGTTTGTTTAATGACAGCCATTCTAATTGGTATGAGATGGCATCTCATTGTGGTCTTAATTTGCATCTCTCTAATAGCTAGTGAAGCTGAACATTTTTTTTATGTATGTCTTGGCCATTTGTATTTCCTCTTCAGAGAACTGTCTTTTCATATCTTCTGCCCATTTTATAATTGGGCTGTCTGTACTAATGTCATTGAGTTGTAGGATTTCTTTATATATGCAAGATATCAGTCTTTTGTCAGATACATGGTTTCCAAAAATTTTTTCCCATTGAGTTGGCCGCCTCTTCACCTTTTTGACAAATCTCTTTGAGGTACAGAAACTTCTAAGCTTGAGGAGTTCCTATTTATCTATTTTTTCTTTTTTGCTTGTGCTTTGGGTATAAGGTCTAGAAGGTGGCTGCCTAATGCAAAGTCTTGAAGATATTTCCCTACAAAATCTTCTAGCAGTTTTATGGTACTGTCCTTTACATTGAGATCTTTGATCTACTTTGAGTTAATTTTTGTGTAGGGTGTGAGATAGGGGTCCTCTTTCATTCTTTTGGATATGGGTATCCAATTCTCCCAGCCCCATTTGTTGAACAGACTGTTATGTCCCAGTTCATTGGCTTTGGGTCCTTATCAAAGATCAGTTGGCTGTAGATCTGGGAGTCTATCTCCAAATTCTCAATTCGATTCCATTGATCAATATGTCTGTCTTTGTGCCAGTACCATGCTGTTTTGGCTACTGTGGCTTTATAATAAGCTTCAAAGTCAGGGAGTGTAAGTCCTCCCACTTCGTTTTTCTTTTTTAGAGTGTTTTTAGCAATTTGAGGCATCTTCCCTTTCCAAATAAACTTGATAACTAACTTTTCCAAGTCTGCAAAGTAGATTGTTGGAATTTTGATTGGGATTGCATTGAATCTGTACATGAATTTGGGTAGAATTGACATCTTAATGACATTTAGCCTTCCTATCCATGAACATGGAATATTTTTCCATCTTTTAAGGTCCCTTTCTGTTTCTTTTAGTAGAGTTATGTAGTTTTCTTTGTATAGGTCTTTTGCATCTTTGGTTAAGTTTATTCCTAGGTACTTGATTTTTTAGTTGCTATTGAAAATGGTATCTTTTCCTTGAGTGTCTCTTGACTTTGTTCATTTCTAGCATATAGAAACATTACTGACTTATGTGCATTAATGTTGTATCTCGCTGCTTTGCTAAATTTGTTTATGAGCTCTAGTAGCTCTATTGTTGATTTCTCAGGGTTTTCCAGATCTAAGATCATATCATCTGCATATAAAGAGAGTTTTACTTCTTCTTTTCCAATTTGGATGCCTTTTATTTCTTTGTCTTGCCGGATTGCCCTGGCTAGCACTTCTAGCACAATGTTGAGTAACAGTGGTGACAGTGGGCATCCTTGTCTCATTCCTGATCTTAGAGGGAAGGCTTTCAGTCTCTCACCATTGAGTACTATGCTGGCTGTGGGTTTTTCATATATGCTCTTTATCATATTGAGGAAGTTTCCTTCAATTTCTACCTTTTGAAGCATTTTTTTTCAAAGAGGGATGTTGGATTTTGTCAGATGCTTTTTCAGCATCTATTGAGATGATCATTTGATTTTTCTCTTTTGATTTGTTAATGTGTTATAATACATTGATTGATTTTCTTATGTTGAACCATCCTTGCATGCCTGGAATGAATCCCACTTGGTCATGGTGTATGATTTTTTTTAATATGTCTTTGGATTTGATTTGCAAGTATTTTGTTGAGGATTTTTGCATCTATATTCATTAGGGAGATTGGCCTGTGGTTTTCATTTTTTGTAGCATCTTTGCCTGATTTTGGTATTAGATTGATGTTAGCTTCATAAAATATGGTAGGTAGCATTCCTTTTTCTTCAGTGTTTTGAAGGAGTTTAAGTAAGATTGGTGTAAGTTCTTTTTGGAAAGTTTGGTAGAATTCCCCTGTGAAGCCATCTGGCCCTGGGCATTTATTTGTGGGAAGTTTTTTGATGACTGATTGGCTCTCTTTGATTGTGATTGGTTTGTTGAGGTCTTCTGCTTCTTCTCTGGTCAGTCTAGGTTGTTCGTATGTTTCTAGGAAATTGTCCATTTCCTCTACATTATCAAGTTTGTTGGAATACAGTTGTTCATAGTATACTCTTATAATTTTTTTAATTTCTTCGGGATCCGCAGTAATGTCACCTTTCTCATTCATTATTGTGTTTATATGGGTCTTCTCTTTTATTTTGTCAGTCTAGCTAGGAGCTTGCCAATCTTGTTGATCTTCTCAAAGAACCAACTTTTGGTGTTATTTATTCTCTCTATTGTTTTTTTGTTCTCTATGTCATTTATTTGTGCTTTAATCCTTGTTATTTCTTTTCTTCTACTTGGTTTAGGATTGGTTTGCTGTTCATTTTCTAGCTTCTTCAATTGATTCATTAGTTCTTTGATTTTAGCTCCTTCTTCCTTTTTGATGTATACATTTAGTGCTATAAATTTCTCCCTCAGTACCACTTTTGCTGCATCCCATAGGTTTTGCTATGTTGCATTCTCATTTTCATTCATCTCTATATATTTAGCAATTTCTCTTGCCATTTCTTCTTTAACCCACTGATTGTTTAGGAGTGTGTTCTTTAACCTCCAGGTATTTGTGAATTTTCTAAGTCTCGGATGGTTGTTGACTTCTCATTGTATTCCATTGTGTTCAGAGAGTGTGCTTTGAATAATTTCAATTTTTTTAAAATTTATTGAAGCTTGTTTTATGTCCTAGCATATGATCTATTCAGGAGAAAGTTCCATGAGCACTAGAGAAGAATGTGCATCTTTTTGATTTGGGATGTAATGTTCTATATATGTCTGTTAAATCAAATTCATTTATCAGATTGTTTAAGTTTTCAATTTCCTTATTGGTCTTCTGTCTGGTTGATCTATCAATAGGAGAGAGTGATCTTTTGAAATCTCCCACAATTATTGTGCAAACATCAACTGCTTCCTTTAATTTTGCCAGTGTTTGTTTCGAGTATTTTGTGGCACCTTGATTGGGTGCATAAACATTTTGTTATTTCTTCTTGTTGAATTGTCCCTTTTATTAGTATGTAGTGGCCTTCTTTGTCTCTCATAACATCCTTGCATTTAAAGTCTATTTTATCTGAGATTAATATTGCTACTCCTGCTTTCTTTTGGCTGTAGCTTGCATGAAATATTTTTTTCCATCCTTTCACTTTCAACTTCTTTGTGTCCCTGTGTCTAAGATGAGTCTCTTATATGCAACATATTGATGGTTCATATTCTTTGATCCATTCTGCAAATCTATATCTTTTAATTGGGGAGTTTAATCCATTTACATTCAACACTATTACTGTGAAGGCATTTCTTGAATCAGCCGTCCTATCCTTTGGTTTATGTTTGTCATATATATTTTTTCCCTCTCTCTCCTAATGTCCTTTAAAGTCCTTTAATGTACCCATACTGAATGTCTTTAGTACTGAACCTTTCTCCATCTCTCTCTCTCCTTTCTTTGTTTCTCTGTCAGTAGGGCTCCTTTTAGTATCTCAACTAGGGCAGGTCTCTTGTTAGCAAATTCTCTCAGCATTTGTTTGTTTGTGAAAAATTTAAGCTCTCCCTCAAATTTGAAGGAGAGTTTTGCTGGATAAAGTATTCTTGGTTGGCAATTTTTCTGTCTCAGAATTTTAAATATGTCGTGCCACTGCCTTCTCACCTCCATGGTGGCCACTGAGTAGTTACTACTTAGTGTTATGCTGTTTCCTTTGTATGTGGTGAATTGGTTTTCTCTTGCTGCTTTCAGAACTTGCTCCTTCTCTTCAGTATTTGAGAGTCTGATCAGAATATGTCTCGGAGTGGGTTTATTTGGATTTATTCTATTTGGGGTTCACTGGGCATTTATGATTTGTGTATTTATGTTGTTTAGAAGGTTTGGAAAGTATTCCCCAATGATTTCTTTGAATACCCTTCCTAGACCTTTACCCTTCTCTTCCCCTTCTGGAAGACCAATGAGTCTTATATTTGGACATTTTATATTATCTATCATATCTCTGTAGTCCATTTTGATTTTTTTTTATTTTTCCCCATTCTTTCTTTTGTTCTTTCATTTTCCATTCTGTGGCCCTTGAGGTCACTGATTTGTTGTTCAGCATCCTCTAGTCTTGTACTGTGAGTATCCAGAATCTTTTTAATGTGGTCAACAGTTTCTTTTATTTCCATACGATCATCTGTTTTCTCATTTACTCTTGCAATTTCTTCTTTATGCTCTTCTAGTGTCTTCTTCATGTCCTTTATATCCTGTGCCATGGTCTCATTGTTTGTCTTTAGTTCTTTGATTAATTGCTCCAACTACTGTGTCTCCTCTGATCTTTTGATTTGGGTGTTTGCATTTGGGTTATCCATATCGTCTGATTTTTTCATATGCTTTAAAATTTTCTGTTGTTTTTAGCCTCTTGGCATTTGCTTAACTTGACAGATTTCTGTTAGGATATGCAGACTGATTCAAACACTTGTCTCTAATTTGTCAGATCTACAACTTGGTGGAGTACACTTTCTCTAACTAACCATCAGGTGGCATCCACGAGCCACCTATTCCCCTCAAAAAGGTGGCATCCATGAGCCACCTATTCCCCTCAAGCCAGTTCTTCCCAACTTTGCCTTTGTCATGAGTGGGGGTCTGAGTCTTGTGGGGGGTTAATTGGTGCACCAAGTTTGCTTATGTAGTTGGTGCTGCCCACCCTGAATGTGGGTCTTGTGTCTGAGTGGTTAGGAAGGGAGAGTGGCTTTAATAATCAAATCTCCTGGTGTTCCTGGAGATTTAAAGCTGTTGCAATAGTGTAATCCTTCAGTTCAGTCTCACCACAGTTTGTCTCTGATGCTGACTCACAGTTCTTGGTGTTGGCTTATGGTACCTGGGACTTGCGAGTGGGTCCCTCTTCCAAGTTGTGCCCTCCTAGGGCCTCTGCTGAGGGAAGACTGTACTACATCACAGGTGAGCACTGTCCCACAAGGGATGTTCTTGGCCACAGGGCTATGTAGGGGCATTCCCAGCTTGCTGAAAGGATGGCTGATTGGGTCGAGTTAATTTCCCCCTTTTCACACAGCTCTGCCTTCCCAGCTCCAGGACAATTAGCTGCAGGTGCATGAAAGTCTATTCTCCCCACCAGATATTATGGCATGTGTGCATGTTGCTGGAAACACTTCCTGTCACACTGGGTTGTTTGGGGCAGCTCTGGGCTGTGGCACTGGCACCGGGCAGGAGCCTTCCCAGCACGCTGGGAAGATGGCTGTAAGGGATGCCCCCTTTTCTTGGGAAGTTATGATGTTTAGTGAATTTTCTCAGCCACTAGACTTATTGTTTTCTCCCTTAGAGCTACCTTAGCTCTGCTCTTGCCTGGTCCCAAATTGCAAGTTTTGAGGCTTGCTGTAATGGGTTTCTTAGAGTAATTGTTTTAGAAAAAGAGAAAAAGATAAAAAAAAAAAAAAAGAAGAAGAAGAAGAAGAAACAAAAAGAAGGGCGCTCTTTGCAGATCTAATGGGCTATTGAAATGCTAAGAGACAAGTTTAGAGCCATTAAGGAACAATCAATAAAGCAGAGAAACTGGCTCTTCAGACAAGGGTTCTCACCCTCTGGATTTACATATGCGCCTGATTCTGTTTGTGCCCTGACCTTCTCTGTTTTGGTTCACTGGAACGCCAAAAAAGTTTCTGTTTTCATTTTTTGGGGTTATTTTTTTGCTGTTTTGCTAACCTTGTCTCCTCTCCACCTGGCTGACTGCTCCCAGATTCTCTGGTGTCTGGTTTCAGTCTATCTATGTTTGGAGATTTTGATCAGCAGTCTGAGTTTTCAATCAGAGCTTCAACTGTAGTTCTCACTCCTGGTTCCCAGCACTGATAGCCCCTCCTCCCATGGGACTTAGCTGGCAGGGAGGGGCATGGGTCCCCTGGCTGCAAGAACTTACAGATTTTGCTGATCTCAGCTGTTCCATGCATTTATGAGTATTGTATGAAGTATGCCCAAAGTCAAATTGCTCTGCGGTGTCGGGTCCATGCAGTTCCTGGCTTTCTACCTACTGCCCTGGAGGAGTAACTAAAACCCACACATCACCACTCTGCCATCTTGCCCCACCCTCTCCACTGATTCTTTCTTCTGCCTATTCAAATCTGCTGTTTTACGTCTCTAGTGTATTTTTAATCTCTTCTCTTGTGCCTTTCACTCCCAAAGATTCTGTTAATTTTTTCATTCATACTTTCAAATTCTTTATGCTCACCCAGTATCTTCTTAAGAACCTTTATCTCTTTAGCCCTATTTTCCTCAATCTCTTTGAATTGGTTTAGGATGTTTGAACATCTTTGATTCGTTGTTCCAAATCCTATGTTTCTTCTGAAGTTTTAATTTGTTCCTGTGACTGAGCCATATCTTCCTGTTTCTTGGTATGGCTTATAATTTTTTTGCTGATTTCTAGACATCTGATTATCTTGATGAATTTATTCTTCTGGTCAGCTTCTCTTTTTCTTAGGGTTTATTGTTGATTGGCCTTGTGTTGAGGGTCTTATTTGACACCTGTTTCAACTTATTGTAGACCTTTATAATTGCCCATGCTTAACTGATCATATTTTTTCAGCTCTTCATCTGTTTCTTGCCTGGGGTTTGCAGTACAATTTTTAAGATTGCATTATTTTTGAAATTGTTTCACCTCCAAGGTGTGTATGTGTCAATGAGTATGGTTAAATGTGTCTTCCCAATCAGAGTTGCCCTAGGATGTTTAAGTTGTAAAACATCCCTGGGACCATTCAGTCAGAACTGAGAATAAAGTAATGTTGTGATGAGATAAGCACTTCTGTGACCCTGACTTATGTAAACAGTTGAATTAGTATCCTGTCAGGAGAAAAAACGGAAGTTGTAGCCACAAAACATTACTCCTGTAGCAGCCTGAAGGGCTCTCTTATATATTACGACTGTTAATAATGAGACATTAGGAATGAGAGCCCAGCATTGCCTTTTGGGTTGTTAGGTAATGTGAGGATTATTTGACCCAATAAAACCTGTTTCCTATGGAAGACTGTTTACTGAACTTGAAATGGTTTGTTTTGTAGAATTATACCCCCTCATCATTAAAATGATTCACATTGCCAGCACACTTCTAAAAGATAAAATTGAACATACATTGGACTAAATAACAGGGAAGAATTACTTCATAGACTAGAAATAGAGATTCTGATCTCTGCCTTCCACTCCCCTCTCCTCCCCTCCTCTCCTCTTCTCTTATTTTCTTTTCAATCCTGGGTGTTTAAAAAAGGAATGACTCTGCTAGCTTTTTTTTACCCCATGAGGAAACACTAATCAGATTGTGAATACTGCCTTCAGCTTGTCAGAAGGTGAATAGGAGTTTCAAAAAGAGTCTAAGAGAATATGTAACCTCTAACTTGGAGAATTGAGTAAACAAATTAAATCTGGAAAATTAGTTGCCAGTATAATGGGTTAGGAAATGCATTTACCTACATTCTGTATAAAATAAAAACAACACTTTTCAGGCCCTCAAAGAAACATGGGGGTGTTTTAGTTAAATGACTTGCAGTTAGTTCTCTTTTTTCAAAATTTGGAATTTTAGCATAGAAGAGGACTAAAATTTTACATAAAGAGAAGAAAAAAACAAAAATTTATTGCAATTTAAAAGACCACAATCTTCAAAAATCCTAAAATTATTAAGAGAGAGAAAACTGTCTACAAACTTTCACTGACATATCTCATTCTGCTGGTTGATGTATAGCTGGTCAGTCCCAAACTCAGATGTTGTATTGTCTTATGTAAAGTATTTCTAAGTTAGAAAAGTATAATTCACATTCATAGGCCATTGAGAACATCAGCAAGTACACCATGATTCTGTAAGATAGTTCTGCATATTTTCTGATCAAACATTAAAATGAAATTATAGAGAGATTTCTCATTGAAGGTACTAAGTCAACATTCATATCATATTCATATAAGTGAAGGATTGAATGTTATTAACTTGAGAAATAGTAGCAAATGGATCCTCAATTTATGCCTTAGTTATACATAGCTTAGAAACATAGTTCTTTGTGTGCTAGATATAGTTTGTATATTACCCAAAACTCTTACTGATTTATTTCACTAATAAGTGGAAAAAATCACTAATATTGGGAGTTAAACACTTAGGTGATTGAAGCATTTTCATCACAGCTCAGTATCCTTAAGAAATCTTATTTTATTACATATTAAATTAAAGTTTTGATATTTTATCTCTGAATTTATACATTGAAATTATTTAAGATGTTGATATGTTGTTGAGACCTATCATTTGATTAAGCCAATTGAAATTATGGAAATGATCATGAAGAAGTGTTGTTATTATTTATTTCTCATGTCAAGTATTCTGTGTGTACCTTTCTCCTTGGCTGAAGGTGGTGGGGAGGATAGAGTCTTCATTGTTGTTTTGCGCAATCCCTGAAAATGTGTATATTAAACGGCTTTAATTTTATTGTCTTCTAAATTTTGCATTTGTTCAATACTAAACTAACATTGTTGACTAAGACAATGAAACAGTGTAAGGGTTGATGATGAGACACAATCCTGTATTATTCACTGGTCCATACCTGAGTTTATTGGCATATAGCTGGGGCTTCATCAGCCCTGGTTGCAATGCATATGGTGCTTAAAGTTTGAGCACCCTCAGCACACACAGAGGCTCTCCCGTCAGAAGTCCTGCTGCCTTCTAGGGTACTTCTGCCCAGGACTCTGACATCTATGGAACACATTTCTTTTGCTCAAGATTCCAGAGACACTGCTATGCTTGGGCAACTCCTCTTCCCCCTTTAACCCAGTAACACTTTTCATGCCCCAGACTACATCTCCTACCTCTCATGAACACACAGTTATCCTTCCATACAAAGAATCTGGATAGAGTTGTATAAAAGTTGCCTAACAACATCTCTTTGGAACCATAAAATGCAAATTCCTTTAACAAAACCCTGAAGTCAGAAGCCTGTAACTTCCTGGAAGAGAGGTGTGAAAAATTACCTTTTCAACTTTTGGGTGTCTCTTGTAGGAAGTAGGCACAGCAATTAATAACTTAGAAAATTATCATGTCACAGAGGTGAATTGTCTCCTATAGAGTAAGTAGGAAGAGCAGGAGCCCTTCCGGAGAGAAATTACATGTCCTCACTCACCACCATCATTGTCATCTCAAAGTCCCTCCATAATAAAGCCTGCCTTAATCCCTTAAAACTGGCATGGTGATTATTCCCCCCTTTCCCAGGACTCCCAATAGAAGGCAGGAGCAGGTCATGACTCTCAGAAGAGGTGTGTAGGGGCAGCTGCCACAAGTCTCATGGCTACTGGCCTCCCTTAATGATCCCAAACTTGTCCTTGAGACCCTAACAGGCTAATGAGGCTCTGATATACAGGGCTAATGACATTTCTAGATGAGGGAGAGGTCTCAAAAGGGTAGAGTCCCTCTCCCAGTCAGGACTCTGAACTTAACCTGACCTATACAATTTTACTCTTTTCTTATTATATAAATTAAATTTATTCACTGAGGGAAATCCATAAAAATGCAAGATAACCACCCACAATCCCACCACTGCATTTTAATACAATTTTATTGAGATATACTCACACATCATATAATCCATCCGAAGGATACAATCAGTGGCTCACAGTTTCATCATATAGGTGTGCATTCATTGCCACAATTGATTTTTAATTATCATTGCTTTTAAAATTTTGGTGAACTTTTCTTGAACATGTTATTTTAGTTAAGGTGTGACCCATCTAAATGAGAGTGAACCTTAGACTACTGGAGTGCTTTATAAGCAGAAGAAATTAGCCATAGAGAGAGAAAGCCATGGGGAGGATCCAGAAGCCAGAAGTCAATGCAACATGGAAAAGACAGGGGAAGACATCACCATGTAACATGAGGTGGGGATACAAGCCAATGAACCCCAAGGATCTCCAGCAGCCAGTACCGAATGTTACAGGCTTCGAGGAGAAAGTATTGCCTTTCTTACATCTCAATTTTGGGCTCTCCTTGACTCAAAACTGTGAGCTAGCAAATTCTTGTTGTTTAAGCCAACCCACTGTATGGAGCTTGTCATAGCAGCCAGGCAAACTAAGACCTTCTTAGTTAGGAGGTAAGATTTATTTTTCAAAATAATTGTTGGTATACACTGTTCTTCCAGGAAAAGTTCATTTTGAAGCAACACTATGTATCAAGTTTCCTATGATTATACAAACAAAAAACTTTTAATTGGTGGAATTATGATCTTTTAATTAATTTTAGTGGAAGCTGTAAAAAGACTAAGTTCTTTTTTCACTAAAGCTTATATTGCGGTAACTTTCTAGCCATATGACTTTGACAGAAAAATGTGTCTGCTCTTATTCACTGTTTGCTCAGATTTTAAAATACAGGTGACAGTTCCATGAAGTATCTTGAGGGACTGTTTAGAGCAATGCCAGAGATAACATCTCGAAAAGTAGTTTTACAGTTTGTACAATATAATCAATTTTAAGTTATGCTTTCCATGTAGCACTTTTCTCTTAATTGTAAAACAGAAAAATGATTTAATCAAAATGGGAAACCTGGGGTGGATGCAAGGGAAAAACAAACATCAAACTTTGGGGGAGGAAATTAGGTAGATAAGTAACATACATAGTATTTATGCAATATTTTACCTTTCCCCTAATTTTGTTGTCATTTCTATTTCAGTTGTCCATGTTGTGTCTAAGTGTATGTATTTACACCCACACACAGACAACAGCTGTAATTTATTTAGTAGTACCAAGAATGACCTCTCTTTAGCTTGACAAAAAGAAAAGATTTTTTTATGATTATGAAAAAGCCTGGAGTTTTACAATTAGATATGCCATTTTAAAGTCACCATAAATATGTAAAAGAATAGACATCTAGACTTACAATTTTTGAAATGATAAACACTTATGGTGATTAAATAAAAGTCTCAGGTATTAACATTGCCTCACATAAAGAAAAAATGCATATCTTTTTTTTTTATTTAAAATTTTTTTATTTATTGAGATTGTTCAAAAACCATACAATTATCCAAAGATCCAAAGTGCACAATCAATTGCCCCTGGTACCATCATATAGCTATTCATCCATCACCACAATTAATTTTTTTTTTCAATTTTTAGAACATTTTAATTACTCCAGAAAAGAAATACAGACAAAAAAAGGAAACTCAAATCCTCCCATACCCCTAACTACCCCCCCCTCCATTGTTGACTCATAGTATTGGTATAGTACATTTACATTTGTTACTGTTGATGAAAGAATGTTAAAATACTACTAACTGTAGTTAGTTTGCAATAGGTAGTTTTTTTCCCTATATGCCCCTCTATTATTTTTTTTAAAGTTTCAGAATAGTATTTAATTTTCAGATATTTATAGTCACCTTATTTGATATCACCAAATAGTGGCCATGTTATAAATTTTACAGATGAGGAGATTGCTGCACTATTCTCACCATACACAGGTTGCAGAATAAATTTGAATACAGATCAATACTTCCCCTTCTTCCTCCTTTGTATATTTACAAACATGCCTACACATAACCCTTGCTATTTAAATTATTTTTATCTGAACCAAGGAACTAAATGCATTGAGATAATTTTGTTTTGTTTATAGGAATTCTCACTGTAAACTATACAAGCTTAGGGATCAGAGAGTAAGTAGATTTTTTTTTTTTTTTTTTTTTTTTGCTAAACCCTCTATCTGAACTCAGAAGCTAAAATGGTTTGGTATTTTCCATTAACTATGCCATAAAAGCAAATCTTGGGTCCACAATTAATGTTCTTCTGTTTCAGTCTATGAAATAGTAGTTAATAATTGCCACTCAAATTTAGTGGTTCAATGACTACAATAACAGTTGTCTCTCCATATATAAATAGACATTTTCACCAACACTGCTGCCTATATGCCTTTGCTCTATATATCCTGTGCCTATGTGCAGACAATGGCATCTAATCTACACCAACCAATAAAACATAATTGAGAATATACATTTTTCAATGCCCTCAAAAAGTATAAGAGTATTCCTTTGGATTTTCAAAAGAAGTCTATATTTTCAGACTTAAATTTAATAGTTTTTAATTATTCTTTGTCTAATTCCTGTTTTATCTATTAGAAAACTAAGAGTCCTCTTACAAGTTAAGTGAGATGACAACATTTACAATCCTCCTGTTGTACCAAATTGGATCAGTTTGAAGAACCTCTACTTAAGTTTAACTCCAAAGAAAGAAGAAAGATGGGTGACAGTTTGAAACTATAATCTAGACAAGGCTTTGAAATCATATTGCTTGTAAATGTTATTCCTTTATAAATCATGGCTCTAGGGCAAGGTCCATTTTTTAAATTATAAGAAAACAAAAATAATTCTATAGGAAATTAGGATGAGGCTCCTATGATATTTTATTTTTTGAAACATCTACATTAAATTTGCAACTGTTAGTTCCATGTTTTTTGGTCTTTTTTTTTTTTTCTTTTTTTTTTAATAGAATTACCTT
Organism: Choloepus didactylus; assembly: GCF_015220235.1. Classification (NCBI taxonomy): domain Eukaryota; kingdom Metazoa; phylum Chordata; class Mammalia; order Pilosa; family Megalonychidae; genus Choloepus; species Choloepus didactylus. The sequence goes on along the minus strand of NC_051319.1, from coordinate 67,234,586 downwards.
TGCTTGTGAGTATAAAGGGTATTTTTAAATGTTTCTGGCTGCCGCCAAGGCACTCTTCTTCTAAAGAATTACTATAGATTCAGATATAACCCCTAGATGGAAAGAAAATTGATATTACAAAATATCAATGTGAGGTTTTAAGTATATTGCATGTATTAAGTGAAACCAATGCTATAATTTCCCAAGACAATGTATCAATCCAAGTTAACATGTGACAGTGCATTAAAATGGTAACTTCTTAAGAGAGATGTGATGAACCTTATTTGAGATGAATGGAATCTCCATGCAGGACAAGTTGTGCTGCTGATGTACAGAAAAGAGTATGTTTTGAACAGCTAACAGCCTATAATTGGTAAAACTAGGGTTCAATGAAGAACACAAAAGAATCAGAAGGCACAGAACAGAAAGAAATTTCTAAAATGATTGTATGACAAACCTGAAAAGAAAGGTCAGTAGAGGAAATCAGGAAAAGCAAAGATGAAGAAAAATAACTCAGTATGCACATTTCAACAAAATGATTCAGTGAAGGAACTGAGGGGGATAATGGTAGGAATCAAAGATCATGAAGTGAGCTAGCTATTTAGCTATTAACGTAGCTGAGCATCTACAGAATGAGAACTGTGTATCAGGTGAGGGGGTTAGTGCAGCAGATAAAGTGAAACTCGTTTTCTTAGAGAATCTCATGGTGGAGTGAATGAAACACAAATGAATAGTTAAGATACAGGGTCATAAAAGCTGAGGTAGAGATACATATAAGCCACTGCAGAAGCACAGAGAAGTGACACCTAACTCAGGAGAATGAAAGAAGCCTTTCTTTTATAGGTAATAGCTGAGCTGAAGTTTAAAGGACCAGAAGGATAGAATTAATTGAAGAAGAATGTGAAAGATATTTTAGGCAAATTGGAAAAGTATGGGCAAAACTCAGAGGCAAGTGTGTATAGAATGTTCAAGGGTCTACAAATATTTTAGCGTAATGGTCACAAAATATACATAGGAAAGTGAAGAGAGAAGACTATGAAAAATATATTCCTTGGTAGAGTTTATCCTGATTTGGAAGGATATAGGAGAATGATGTGATCTGTTTTATATTTAAAAAAACAAAAAACAAAAAACAACAGTATTGTGGCAGTGTGAGTAGTAACTGGGGAGAGAATTAAGGAAGACTAGAGGAAGGAAATATAATTAGCAAATCCAGGTAAAAAAGAAGAAGGTCTAATATAAGGCAAAGGCAGAGAGAGTAGAAAAGGAAAAATTAAGTAGTATGAAGGTAAAAATGGCAAAATATTGAAACGGAACATTTTCATACAGGGGAAATGAAAAATCTAGGATGATATTTAGACATCATGGATAACTGGGAATATGGTGTTGTAAGTCAACAAGTTAGAGAATTAAGAAAATCAGTGAGTTGTAGCGGGGTCAGTTATGTTGTTCTTGTCTAGTCTGAAATGTTTGAAATGTTTTCTATTGGGTGTTTATTAGGCAGTAATAATCTTTGCATAAGATTCCCAAACAGCCTCTGTGTCACCAAAGACTGCAGTCTTAGCAACATCCTATTTTATCAGGAAAGTGCTGCCAAATAAATGTTGGACCAAGCTAATTTGACAATATGATAACATCTTTTTAACTTCAAATTCATATAAATACAGTTCCTAAGGTTTTTATCATAGTATGGTAAAGGTTATCTGTGGCCTTGACTACAGTAAGTTTAGGGAAGAGGACATGGTGAAAAAAAAAGAAAGGCTACAAGTCTACAAACTTTAATGGAGGAATCTCCCCTTTTTTGAAAACTGGGGTGGGGGAGCGGTAGTCAGTGGAATAAATGCTGAGAACAGTGGACTTTCTATTTGGATATAGCCTCTGCAGACTGTTGGATTATATTAATAGGCCCCTTTCCTTGGAAATTTTCACAATCCTGAGTTCTTTTCTCAGCAATTCCAAAATTACTACATTTAATTCAACCATTAGTTATAATTCTTCCATTCTGATTTTCTTTGCAAATGAAGAATGATATTCTCCAGTTACTTGTTCAGGAGAGCTCTTGCAGTGACATATGAACTTAAAATACATGGCAGATTAAAAATAAAGCTATTAGAATGCAGACATCCCCATACTCATAGATGTGCTACTAAATGGGAGATTTAGTGGCACATGTCAAGTAAATTTTTAATCCTTGTAAAATGAGATCAGCAAACTCATTAGATTACCTTAGAATTAGAAAACCTGAACAATCTTCTTTGCAATCAGATTTATTTAATGTTTTTTCATGGTGGAGGAAAAGATTCATAAGTGGATGTCTATTAATAGTTTAAACTTTTGAACAAAAAGAGCTTCCAATATAATTCCCCTTAAGAAATTTAGCCTTAAGAATAAACCTGAGCCACAAATTATTTTTAAAGGTAAAACACTATAGATAGTTGAATCAATATCAGAATTATTACAGAGCCCATAATGTTCCTTCCTTCCCAGGACATAACAGCAAATACGGTCAGGTCACAGCATCTCACCTTCCAATCTAGCAGCTCCCTAGACAACACGATTTTTTTAACCACAGTCTGAAGAAACCGCAATCAAAATGACAAATCCTCACATTATTTGACCATGTTTACAAGTGATTCAGATGTTTCTTATTAACACTGGGAGGCCACCATGTGTCCTAGGCGCTGTTTGTGAATCTGTCCACCTGATTAGTTTGAGATCTCTGTAATAACACTGAACATATGTTGTGGGCAAAAGCTGTCAAGCAAAAACAACAACAAAAAAAAATCAAAGAGAAAAACCCACAGAGTTAATCCCATCTATCTCTGTCATCTTTAATACCTACACTTATTCAGTTACTGAATGAAACCATGAAAGATTTAGGTTATGATACTTTTAGTTTTTTTGCATGTAATAAAAATAGTCTGATGAATTTGAAATGACTAGAAGGAAATCATAAAAAATGACCATTCATTTTACTCAATTTAAATTCATAGCCTAGAAGACTATGGCTAATAATTATCTGTAGCTAATGAAACAAGGCGCTTATAATTGACAAGACTGTAACAGAGAGGCGTACTCTATCATTTTGCAGCTTCAGTACATCGCATGTGCAGAATTTTATGAAAAGGAGAAAACTTGAACTTGGCAGAATCTACAAAAGAAAGGGGGAAAACAAGAAACATACAGTAGCCAGTGCAGATTCTGTACATGATTTTTTTTTTAATCTTCATTTTATTGAGATATATTCACATACCACGCAGTCATACAAAACAAATCGTACTTTCGATTGTTTACAGTACCATTACATAGTGGTACATTCATCACCCAAATCAATCCCTGACACCTTCATTAGCACACACACAAAAATAACAAGAATAATAATTAGAGTGAAAAAGAGCAATTGAAGTAAAAAAGAACACTGGGTACCTTTGTCTGTTTGTTTCCTTCCCCTATTTTTCTACTCATCCATCCATAAACTAGACGAAGTGGCGTGTGGTCCTTATGGCTTTCCCAATCCCATTGTCACCCCTCATCAGCTACATTTTTATACAACTGTCTTCGAGATTCATGGGTTCTGGGTTGTAGTTTGATAGTTTCAGGTATCCACCACCAGCTACCCCAATTCTTTAGAACCTAAAAAGGGTTGTCTAAAGTGTGCGTAAGAGTGCCCACCAGAGTGACCTCTCGGCTCCTTTTGGAATCTCTCTGCCACTGAAGCTTATTTCATTTCCTTTCACATCCCCCTTTTGGTCAAGAAGATGTTCTCTGTCCCACGATGCCAGGTCTACATTCCTCCCCGGGAGTCGTATTCCACGTTGCCAGGGAGATTCACTCCCCTGGGTGTCTGATCACATGTTGGGGGGAGGGCAGTGATTTCACCTTTCAAGTTGTCTTAGCTAGAGAGACAGGGCCACATCTGAGCAACAAAGAGGCATTCGGGAGGAGGCTCTTAGGCACAACCATAGGGAGGCCTAGCCTCTCCTTTGCAGCAACCGTCTTCCCAAGGGTAAAACCTGTGGTAGAGGGCTCAACCCATCAAACCACCAGTCCCCTATGTCTGTGGTCATGTTAGCAACCATGGAGGTGGGGTAGGCGAATACCCCTGCATTCTCCACAGGCTCCTCAAGGGGGCACTACATCTTTTTTTTTCCCCTTGTTTTTCTTTTTTTTTTTTTTTTTTAACTTTCCCTTCTTTTTTAAATCAACTGTATGAAAAAAAAGTTAAAAAGAAAACAAACATACAATAAAAGAACATTTCAAAGAGACCATAACAAGGGAGTAAGAAAAAGACAACTAACCTAAGATAGCTGCTTAACTTCCAACATGTACATGATTTTTAAATGTACCTGACATTTTTATTAATGTGTTTAAGTGTTTACCCAAGCAAGATCATTCTCCAGTAGTTTTTGCTAAAAGTTCTCTATTAACCAGGTGTTTTATCTTTGGATTTTATAATCTGACAAATAAAAAATTCCAGAATAGTATGTTGAGCACACAGCTTTGTTCAAGCACAAATACCACAGTCACTTGGAGCTGCTGAGTTCTCAGTACAGCTGGGTTGTTGTAAATCAATTACAGTCATTTCCTAAGGATTATGAATCACACGCTAAAAATGCACTCTTATGTGCCTTGATTTGACTTTGGTAAATTTCTGCTGGCTTACAGAAACGGTGTAGGATTTCATTATGAGCATGATATCTACCTGATTAAAAGCTGGGATGTACATTATTCGAGTCACAAGCACATTTCATTAGAAGCTGCCTTCTGAATAACCTACTCATACTCAACACTGGTTTTATAACATCTAAAACCAAATATCAAATACCAAGCACAAGATGGGAGAAACTAAATTTCTCTAATCCTTAGGTCATCCTGCATAAACAAAACTATGTGACAAGTAGATGAGTTATTTAAAAAGATTTTGGTTAATGTTACAACACTCAACCTCTGAAAACATGATTATATTAATTGTGTTGATTTCCTTAAAGGCATATTTTTAAACACCAAAGCTGTCTTGGATATGGTAGACTAGAAAAAGATGGGGATAATAATAAAATGTGGCTCTCAGTACTTTCAAAAGTACAAATATGATAGCACAGGCATTTTTCTCTAATCCATATTGCATCATGTTAAATAAACAGGGAAAAAAGACAACTTGAAAGCTGATATATTACAAAGAAATGCTGGCACAGTACTCGGTATGTACGTAGGAACATAGTGTCTTAGGTTCAGAGCAATCCTGGAGAAGCTTTTGATTTTATAGCCTGGCAAGGCTGTAAGAGGCAGAGTATTAAAAAAGGAAATTACAGAGTATTAGGGGTCAGTAGTCATATGCCTCCAGGAGTTAAGCACCAGTATTTACAAAGAATTTTTTTTTCCTCTCTCTCTTCTTTCATCTGTTATCTTTTGATAGCAAGGAATGTATGAAAAGGATGCTGGCTAAAGCAAATGAAATGCTCTTCCAACTAGCATCCTTGACTGGAATTCTTTATCAAACCATCTTCAGAAAGATGTTATAGTTGCATAGTGGTGATTTTAATTGCACATGTTGTTCCAGTGCAAGATAAATGCAGAATGATTCTCTTTTAGGCTTTATCAGCAAGTCTTTAAAAAATAACACCAGAAATAGATTATCTACTATAGATTAAATGATTACAGTTAATGAATACCACTATATGCCAAGAAATTTTCATAGGTCACCATATCTAAGGAATAATCCTGACATTACATTTATAAACATAAAATAAAATGCTGTATGGACAATTAGATTTTCATTTTAAGCATGAAAAATAACTTTAAAATCAAATGGTGCATCTTTAAATGAGTTTACGGCAGTGTTTATTTCAAGGTCTTTCGATACATTTAAATTCTTCTTTTATCTGAGCTAAACTCCATTCACATTCTGAATAATTTTTTAACCTCAACAATGAACAAGTGATAATGACCTCAGGATCCTCTTCAGTCTCCTTTGACCCAAGGATAAAAGGCCTGGCAAACTTGAATTCGAGATTTTTCATGATCAATGGGCAGCCAAGCATTGCATTTGAGCAATTTCATCATCTTTAAAAGCAGGACATACTCATGGCAGCTATTCTGTAAGAGTAATTTAGGGACTTTTGTTAGGTCCATTTATTCTTTTGGGTTATTAAGAAATCAATTGGTAAGTGGCCACTGTGGAACAATAAAATTTTCTTTTACAGTATTTGGTTAAATGTCAACATTTATACTAGTCTGTATCATTATGATCTTTCTCTTTCAGTGTAAAACTGTCAGAATTAATTATCATTGAGCTCAGTTTCCCTCTTGGACTTCAAATTCAAAATATTTTGAGACTAATTATGCAGACAGGAATGTTAAAAATAGGATTCTTCTGGGTCCTTCAATGATGGTAAGATGTTTAAACTTCAGACTAAGTAATGCTGACCCTAACTCTTTAGAATTCTGCAGACTTGTATATTGAGTACTATATTGAGCATGTTCTAAAGATCAAAGAAATACACAAAATAATGTAATTAAGAAATTTTATCTTTTCATAATCAAGATTAAAATTATACATTTGGAATTAAAGCTATTGATGTATATGGATTTGGTAAACAATATTGAGTTTCAGTTTAGTGTTACTAATAATTCCTTTATTTGCCCCAGTCCTTGGCATCAGGACATAAATCTTTCCAATGCACTTGGTACCTTACCCCCAAATCCACAATTTTTTTTCTCTTCATAATGCAGTTAGCTTCTATTTGTGAATTTTAGTCCTGATATTTTTCTATTTATTGCTGGTTTTTGTTTGTTTTATAAATGTCCATGTTGACATTATAAACCATTCTCATTTTTTTAGGCATTATTTTAACACTTTTGATCAGTTCTTGTCTTAAATTCTCTGGTTTTCATCCCCACTTAGCCTTACTTTGGTGTTCTGCAAAGAGAATGCCATCTGACTCTACCAACCTCTTTCTTAGAGATGCTTGTTCTGGCTAAGCCCTGTGTGTTTTCCTCTCACCCTCTTCCTCCTGTGCTTTGTAGGCCTGCATGCTTTTCTTTGCCACTTTGTTCAAGTATTGCTTCTGAGGCTTCCAGAGATCTATCCATTTTCATTTTGCATTTCAGTTTTCTTGTAGAACAAAATGCATATAAAAAATCAGAAATAAACCTCAGTAGCATGCAGAAGGGAAGAATTTAAGGGGTATAAAGATCTCCTTCAAATAAAAAATATGGTTAAAATGCATCAATTAAAGGAAATTTGTCATATATTATTTTCAACCATGTCTCCCTGAATTATCATGTGATTTTAAAAATCTGACAAACACAGGTAAAACATAGAAAATAAAATAAATCCTACTGCATAGTAGTTATCAAACTCAGAATCAATTTTTCTGAGCTTTGGGCAGTTACTGAAAAAGTTGTTTACCTTCAATATTCTCCATGGTCTTCCATTTACTCTACTTGATGGCAATTTCTTGATGATTTTTCCATTTGCGTTCATGCAAAACAGAGCTCACTGGAGTTTTTTTTTCAGGATATGTACTTCATTGATTTTCTTTTAATTACATAAAATGATGTACATGATAAAAAACTTTTTAAAAGAAGACAAAACAAATCAAAATAATAATCTGCCTATAACTAACCTCTATTCACTAGAGGCAAACATTATTACAACTTCTCTTTGCTTTTCCGTGCTTACCACTATTTGCTTTATATAATATGCATATGTCTCTGTTTTTTGTTTTACCAATTCTAGAAAATATGTATTTCTTCTCCTTTGGAAGTGACAAGGAACTTAATTCATGCAACTTCCTGAAACCCCCCTCAGCTTTCTCTATCTTCTGACTTCTGTTATTAATATAACTTTTAGTTTCTTCTAGTGGATTACTTAATATTAATTCATATGCTAAAGCTTAGTTTATCAACTGTGTCTATTGACTTCCCTGCTATGAAAGATGAGAGAATTGAATACTCATTCATTCTTGAACATCACCTCTGTCCTTTCCCATTCATTTTTTGAAAATTTTGTCATTTTAAAAATTATTAAGCCTTCAATCATGAAGTTTTGTTTGTAAACAATGTCAACTTTTCAAACCTTATTTAGAAATTTTATTTTTAACAAATTGAAATGGAATACACTTCATATAAATATTACGATTATGTAAATATTAGTCATTGTCCTTCGAGTCATGTAGAAGGTAATGTAAATCTATGCTATTTAAATTTTGCCGAAGGTATTCTTCGAGGTATTCAACAATCCATTGGATATTCCTTTAGTTAATTCTTGGTTCCTTTGCTTTTTCTGGATTTTCAATTTGTTATCATAATTAGTACCCCATGTTATCCTCTTTTTTATATTACTTCATTTTCTTTTGTAGTATATCTCACTCAGGAATGCATTTGGCTACAAATAAGAAAAATAATTACTAACTGTGGCATAATCACGTAAGGATGTATTTATTGTATAGGTTAAAAATTTTGGTGATAGAATGGCTAGTCAATGTTGCCCTCAAGTATCCAGGCTCCTTCTGTCTTTCTGTCTGCCATCTTTACTATGTAGCTTTTTTCCTTATGCCACTAGGCATTGTGTCTCCATTCCAAGAAGAGGGAGAAAAAGAAAGACATCCACTTGAGTTTCATTGCCATAAATGTTTCACATGGCTAATTCTAGCTGCCAAAGAGGCTAGAACATCAAGTTTTTACAGCTGTTTAGTATAGGCAAAAATATCTATTGTGACTAAAATACCCTCCTCTAGTAACTTATTTTTTTCTGCAGGGCAAACAGATGATAAACTGTCCAAGTTTTTACACACCTAACCATTTCTGAATTTTGCCCTTTCTCTTGAATTCAACTTTTTCTGGGTATGGATTTCTGGATTCAACATAATAAGTATTTCCCCTCGACATTTAAATTACATTGCCTAATTACCTTCAAGAATTTTATGATGAGAAGTCTAATGCTGGTGTGATTCTCATTTTTTTGTGGCTAGCCTTTTGTGGCTGTTTATTTTTCTCATATAAGCTGTATAATTTTGTGATTTTCTCAGTATTTTAAGTTTTACCACATTATATCTAGGTTTGGGTCTTTTATCATTGATGCAAGTTGATGTTCACTATCCTTTTTAAACTGAATGCTCTCAATTTTAACAGCTCTATTAAGAATTAATTTATATACATTAATGTTCACCTGATTAAGGTGTACAATTCAATTGTTTTTAGTATATTTACAGAGTTGTGCAACAATCATGATAGTTTACTTTTAGAATATTTTCTTCATTCCTCGCACCCATGAGCAGTCACTTCACGTTCCCCTCCCCCACTCCATACCCTCACCCAGCCCTTGGAAATGGGTATTCTACTTCCTCTAGCTATAGATGTGCCTGTTCTGCACATTTCATATAATTGGGATCATATAATATGTTTTTTGTGTGACTTGTTCTTTTCATATATCATAATATTTTTGAGGTTCATCCATGTTGTTGCATGTGTTAGTATTCCATTCCTTTTTATTGCTGAATAATATTTCATTGTATAGATATACCATATTTTATTTATCCATTCATCAGTTGATAGACATATCAATTGTTTTCACCTTTTGACTATTATGAATAATGCTATGAACATTGTGTACAAGTTTTTATGTGGACATATGTCTTCAATTTTTTTGACAATATACCTAGGAGTACATTGCTCAGCCATATGGTAACTCTTTGTTTAACTTTTTGAGGAATTGCAAATAGTTTTCCAAAGTGGCTGTGCCCACTTTATATTCCCACTAGCACTGTATGAGGTTTTCAATTTCTCCACATCTTTGTCAACATTTATTATTTATTGTGAAAAAACGGGAGCACAACTCTGTCCTCAGTGTCCATGCAAAAAGAAAGTTTTATTCTACTCATTTCTGCAGGTCTTTATAGCATACAAGGTAGTTTCCTACATGACTGTTCTCAGGTATTTCAGGGAGGGATACCTTCTCTCCAAAGCCATGAGGTGTGTTTACATATCTTTAGTCTTAAGGGACAATTTCTTTGGGAGCTAGACAGGAAACAGCAGGGGCAGGGGGCAGGAGGCAGGAGACAGGAGCACGGAAGGAGCCCAGCAAGAGCTCAGAGATTATTCCCTCATCTAAATTGCTGTCTGCTTTCAGACATGCAAGGCTTTTGGCCTTTCCCTAGCTCCAGTGTCCACCTTCAGACATCTGTAGCTTTGGGAAGGCCCTGCTCTGTAGATTGTTAAGCCAGGGGGCCTTCCATGTCTCCACATATTATTATCTGTGATTTTGATTATAGCATCTTAATGGGGGTGAAGTGGTATCTCATGGTTTTGATTTGCATTTCCCTGGTGACTGATGATATTGAGCATCTATTGATATTTATTTGTCATTTGTATATCTTCTTTGTAGACATGTTTATTCAAATCATTTTCACCTTTTTAAAGTTGGATTTTTTTTTTTTTTTTCTTCCTTGAGTTGCATGGGTTCTTTATGTATTCTGGATAAAAGTGTCTTACCAGATATATATGATTTGCAAATATTTCCACCCATTCTGTGAGTTATCTTTCACTTTCTTAATGTCTTCCTTTGAAGCACAAAAGTTTTTCATTTTAATGAAATCTGCTTTTCAAACTTCTCTTTCATTGTTTGTGCTTTTAGTGTTGCATAAAGACATCATTGCCTATATCAAAGTCATAAAGATTTAGTCATATCTTTTCTTTTAAAAGTTTTATAGGTTTAACTCTTACATTTAGATCTATGATCCACTTTGAATCAACTTCTTATGATTATAGTATGAGGTAGGAGTCCAAATTCATTCTTTTCCATGTACAATTCCTGTTGACGTAGTACTGTTTACTGAAAAGACTGTTCTTTCCTCCATTGAATTGTCTTGATGACCTTGACAAAAATCAATTGACCATAAATGCTAGGATTTGTTTCTTGGGTATCAACTTTACTCCAATATGTCTATCTTTATGCCAATATCATTGTCTTGATTACTGTAACTTTTTAATAAATTTTGAAATTGGAGAGTATAAATCCACCAAATTTGCTCTTCTTTTTCAAGGTTGTTTTGCCTATTCTGGATCCTTGTACTTACATATGAATTTTAGGATTAGCCTGCCAAATTCTTCATTTTTTTTTTTTAATTGAGAAATTTTCTTCTATTTTACTTATTATTTATTCCCCTTTGTTTACTTTGTTTTCTCTTTCTCGAAACCCCATTAGGTAGATTCTAAACTCCCAACAACTTAGGGCTAAAAGGAATGTCCTCCACGTCTGCTTTGTTTCTCATACTCTCTATCCCTATGTTTTTGTTCTTTGTTCTGGAAAAATCACTCTTCATATTGTTCTATGTTTTAAATTCAACCTTCAGCTGTATCTATTATACTATGAAATAGCTTCCTATTTAAAAAACACTGCTGGGAAATTTTTAATTTCCAAGATTTACCATGGGTTCTCTTACATTTCACATTCTTTATGTTTTGTAGATTTCACATCCTCTATTAACTGTATCCTCAACTGGGAATTCTTCTGTTAGTTAAACTTTGTGACTTTCTTTTATGGAGTTTATGCAGAATTTTTTTTTCCGAAAAGTTTGTTGATTCTTGTTTTTAAAATTTTGTTTGTTTGTTTGTTTGCTTGTGTTTTCAAAACTCCTGTAGTATTCCCCATGGATGCAACTGGATACAACTGCTAAGGAAACAGGAACTGGACTCTATTGATTTTTTTTTTTTCAGTTTTATTGAAATACATTCACACACCATACAATCATCCATGATATACAATCCACTGTCCACAGTATGATAATATAGTTATGCGTTCATCACCACAATCTATCTATGAACATTTTCCTTACATCAGAAAGAACCAGAACAAGAATAAAAAATAAAAGTGAAAAAAGAACACCCAAATCATCCCCTCATCCCACCCCATTTGTCCTTTAGTTTTTATCCCCATTCCTCCACTCATCCATACACTAGCTAAAGGGGGTGTGATCCACAAGGTCTTCACAATCACACTGTCACCCCTTGTAATCTACATTATTATATAATTGTCTTCAGGAGTCCAGACTGCTGGGTTGGAGTTTGGTAGTTTCAGGTATTTACTTTTAGCTATTCCAATACATTAAAGCCTAAGAGGTGTTATCTATACAGTGCATAAGAATGTCCACAAGAGTGACCTCTCGACTCTATTGATTTTGATGTAAAAGTATATTATATGAATTTGTTGTGTGTGTCATTGTTCTCTTTTTGATTTAGGTCTTCTAGTCTATCCTAGATATTCAGTAACTTCCTAGGGAAATACTCAGGGTGTCAAAGTGTGCTTACTCTCATAGCTGGGATTTTGGTAATTAATACTGTGGTCTGCTCCATAGCACATGTAGGCCAGTGGCTCTGAAAATGGATTTTTTTATCATGTTAACCACTGTGGCCATTCCTGTTCATTTAATCCATTACCAGATTTTGCTGTAGTAGTTTTCTGTATCCATGTGTCAATTTGATTGTATCTGCTTTCTAGTTTCCAGGAATTTCTGGTCCATTTATGGATGTTTCTTCTTATGCCAACTACTTTATGTCTTAATTCTTCTTAAAAATGTTTAATTAGGTTTTACTTGGGGAGTTCTACAAATGGGAGGCAAGTCTGCTCAGTTTGCCATTGTTTTACAAAGTCTTCTCACAAACATTATAAAATATAACTTTTTTTTATTGTGGAATATAACACATTTACATAGAAGTGATAACTTTCCAAGTGCAATTTAACCAGTAATTAGAGAGCAAATTTTAAAGAATGTTATCGGTTACAGTTCCACAGTTTCAGTTATTTCCTTATTATGAAATATAATATATATGCAAAAAGGTGATAACTTTCAAAGTACGATTTAGCAAGCAGTTATTTAGGGAAATTCAAAGAATGTTATGGGTTACAGTTCCACCATTTCAGTTTTTTCCTTCTAGCTATTCTAACACCCTAGAAACTGAGAAAAAAGAAAATTATATAGAGATTCAGTATTCCTAATCCTTTGTTAAATCCTAGCTTGTCTGTTGCTACCCGTTCCTGTAGTTTAAATAGGAAATTATTGTTTCATGTATCTATAGACTTCTATGAAGATTATATTTTTCTGTGTGTATAAATCCCTGTATCCCACTATAGGAATGAATATTACCTGTGTTCTTAAATGTATTTGCACGAGAGAGAGAGAGAGAGAGAGAGGAACAGAGAGAGAGAAGGAGGGAGAGAGACAGAGAGAAGATAACATATGTATGTGTGTTGATTGTCATGCTTAGACTATCTTCCCTGCCTATAACCACTCCATCAAGATCCTAAATTATATTTTAGATATTCAAAGTAAGAAATGAACAAAACTAAAGGAAAAATGAGAATGAGGAGGAGTATTTCAAAGATAAATATCCACTTCACAATAGAAGACAAGGGGAAAAGCTAATGAGAAAAAAATAAATAAATAGAAGTGCATGTTCCTGGATCCCATCCATTTCAAACAGTTTTCAGGTTAAATTGGGGTGTCTTTTTTGGATATGGCAATGTTTTAACATTTCTGATGTGTGTAAATGATTATTTGCTGTGACTCTCTGTGCAAATGTGTCTCTAAGTTTGTACCTGATGTTATGTACTTTCAATCTGAGTTGTCAATTTTTAAAAATCTGTGCCCACTCTTTCTCAGAACTACCTTCATTTTCAGTTGTCTGGATCTCTTTCCACGGAAAGATCCTGCCTAAGGGAGTTTAGTTTTTATATGATAAATAACATAATAGCTATGTTTTTAAAATAATATTTAAATATGTTTAAAATATCTTTAACATATTTGAGTAAAAGAATTTGTTCTTTTAAGACGTCTTTGACAGAGGCCAAGTTATAAACAAAAACTGCTGGAAGGTTATTCCTTGTAAATTGAAGAGAAAAATATACGGTGGAGGAAAGTGATATGAAGTATGGTTGCCATAAGAATCTTTTTCTTATTAGATAGATGATTATTATCAGATTTGATCAAAACTTCATTGATCACCCTCTGGCACATTTTCTCCTTTATTTCCCATGAAAGGGAGAGCAAATGAGAAAACTAAAAGGTCAATTCAGAAAAAAGTCACACAATTCATAGAAATCTATCTATCAAGAGAGCCAGTTTACCCTCTGGAGATAAATGGTTAGAAGGTTCAGAAACAATTGCAAGTTACATCAATAGAGTTCTCCAGAGATAAGAGCTTCACTTACAAATATAAGACTGAGAGTTAAGGCTTTGGTTTTGCTCTACAGACTCCAAGTGGCTAGAACATACCATATATCTATGGTTTAAGAAAAATGATACAAATCCAAGACTTGTTTCATCTGAATACTAAAATTTAAAGGATAGAAATATGGCAGAGTTCATAGGAAAATATTTAGAAATGGATTAAAATAAGTGTCATAGTTTGCTAGGGTTTCCATAACAAAATACCACAAACCTGGGTGGTTTAAAACAACAGAGATGTATTGTTTCACGTTCCAGAGGTCCATGATGCCCCTGAAGCCTGTAGTGTTCTGGTGGTGGATTGCGGGCAATCCATGGCATAACTCATTTTCTGCTTCCATCACATGGCTATCTCCTCGCTCTCAGTTTTTTCTGTCTGTGTCTGAATTTTCTCTCCTTATGAGGATGCTACTTACGTTGAATTAGGGCCAACAGGTTGTTCAAACCCTAACCCTGTTTGAACAAATAACATCTTTTTTTTTGTTAGAGAAGTTGTGGGTTTATAGAACAATTATGCATAAAATACAGGCTCCCACATGCCACCCTATAATTAATACCTTGCACTGCGGTGGTACGTTTGTTAGAATTGATGAAATCATATTTTTATAATTGTACTATTAATTGAATTCCATAGTTTAACTTAAGGTTCAAAGATTTGTGGTGTGGGTCCATGGATTTTTAAAAAACTTTTATTCTATCACCATATACACAATCTAACATTTCCCCCTTTTAATCATATTTAGATATATATGTCAGTGCTGTGAATTGCATTCACAGTGTTGTGCTACTATCACCACCATCCATTACCTATAGATTTCCATCATTACAAATAGGAACTCTGTACATTTTAAGCCTTAACTTCCCATTCTCTATCCCTAGCTCACCTCTGGTAACTTATATTCTAGATTCTGACTCTGAGTTTGCTTATAATAATTAGTTCATATTAGTGAGATCATACAGTATTTGTCCCCTTGTGTCTGGCTTATTTCACTCAACATGATGTCTGCAGGTTCATCCATGTTGTTGTGTGTGTCAGAACTTCATTCCTTTTTTATAGTTGAATAATATTTTATTGTATATATAAATACTATGTTTTGTTTACCCATATATCAGTTAATGAACACTTGAGTTGCTTCCATCTTTTTGCACTTGTGAATAATGCTGCTATGAACATTAGTGTGAAAATATCTATTCAACTCCCAGCTTTCAATTCTTTTAGATATATACCTAGTAGTGGGATTGCTGGGACATATGGTAATTCTATACTTAACTATGTGAGGAACTGCCAAACTGTATTCCAGAGTGGCTGCACCTCTTTACAATGTCCCCAAAAATGAATGAGCATTCCCGTTTCTCTGTATCCTCTCCAAAACTTGTAATTTTTCATTTTTTCTAGGAGCAGCCATTCTGATGGGTGTGAAATGATATCACATTGTAGTTTGATTTGCATTTCCCTGATGGCTAATGATGTTGAGCATCTTTTCATGTGCTTTTTGGTCATTTGTATATCTTCTTTGGAGAGATGTCTATTCAAGGTTTTTGCCCATTTTTAAAAATTGGTTTGCTTGTCTTTTGTTGTTAGGTTGAAGGATTTCTTTATATATTCTGGATGTTAATCCTTTATTGGATGCATGGTTTCCAAATATTTTCCACCATTATGTAGGTTGCTGTTTTACTTTTATGATAAAGTCCTTTGAGGCACAAAAGTTTTTAATTTTAATGAGGCCCTATTAATCTATTTATTTGTGTGTTGCCTGTGCATTGCTTGTAAAATCTAAGATGTCATTGCCTAAAACTAGGTCCTGAAGATTCTTCCCTTTGTTTTCTTCTGGGCTTTTGACAGTTCTGGCTCCTATATTTAGGTCTTTGATCCATTCTGAGGTATAATTTGTATAAGGTGAGAGGTAGGGTAAGGATCCTTTTTCTTTCTTTTGCAAATGGAGATTCAGTCTTCCCAGCATCATTTGTTGAAGAGATTTTCTTTCCTAGTTGAGTGGTCTTTGTCCCCTTGTCAAGTCAGTTGGCCAGAGGTGATGTCAACAACAGGGCAACATAAGACATCACTTGAAAAAGCCTCCTGAGAGATTCAGCAAATAAAAGGACAAATCCTACTTTCTTAGACTCTGGAGGATGATAGAGACTGGAGAAGGACTTCACAAACACTGAATTGAAGGTAAAGAAAAATATCAGGTAGGAAATTTCCATCTCAGACCCATTGGCCATTCCCCTCCCTGTCTCCCAGTCTTGTGCAGCTTGGGAGTTGCACAGAGGCAGCAAACCAGGTCCCTCCCACCACAGACACAGATGACAGAGCCATTCACAGCAGTGAGTTAGAACCCAACACACATCCAGGATCCAAGTCCTCAGAGACCAGGTTTGAACACAAACCACTGAGAAGTGCTGAATACAAAAAGTCTCCATGGGAAGGTGGGGAGACCAAGGCAGAACTGTTGGCAAGAGGTGCACTCACTCTATCCAGGTGCTGTCTGCTGGCCACCTGAATGCAAAGTGGGCTTTTTGGGAGTGACTTACGTTTCTGGATTGATCCCCTCTGGCTCCCTAGGGAGGGATACCCTAATGGAGAAGAAACCAGAGGCAGAAAAGCTTCAAAGAAATAAAATAATAAACTAAACTGTTATAAGACAGGATGTATCCCAGACTGAAAAGTGCAAAGAAAAGAGGGAATTGAGTAAGGGAGAGAATTTAAACAAATCGTTGGGGTTGGGGAGAAAATTCTGCACAAAACAAAGAGAACATACGAAAAGATGTTTAACATCACTCTATTAGGAAAATGCAAATCAAAACCACAAGATGTCATTTCATACCCATTAAAATGGCTAATAGTAAAAAAAAAAAACAGAAAATTATAAGTGTTGGAGAGGCTGGGGAGAAATAGGGACATTCATGCATTGCTGGTGAGAATGTAACTGGTACAGCTTCTGTGAAAGATGGTTTGGCAGTTCCTTGGGAAGCTAAATATAGAATTACCATATGACCTGGCAATCCTGCTACTAGATATATACCCAGAAGAACTGAAGGCAGGGACTAGAAATGGTATTTTCACACCAATGTTCATAATGGTATTACTCACAATTTCCAAAAGATGGAAGCAACCCAAGTGTCCATCAACCGATGAGCGGACAAGCAAAATGAGTTATATACATGCAATGGAATATTATTCAGCCATAGAAAGGTGACAACATGGATGAATCTTGAGTGAAATAAGCCAGATGCAAAAGGACAAATATTGTACAATCTCACTGATACTAAATAATTAGAATGAGCAAACTCATAGAGTTAGAATCTAGAATATAGGTTACCAGGGGATGGATTGGAGGTAGAGAATGGAGAGTTCATGCTTAATTTGTAAGGAAATTCTATTCATGTTTATTGTAGTTTTGGAATGTATAGTGGTGACAGTAGCACATTATTGGGAATATAATTAACAGCATTGAATTATATATGTGAATGTGGTTAAAAGGGGAAGTTTTGGGTTGTACATGTTACTAGAATAAAAATTAAAAGATAAATCATTAAACTGTATAACACAGTGAACCCAATTGGGAATGATGAACTCTTGTTAATATTATGAGAATGATCTTTCATGAATTATAGCAAATGTACAACACTTACAGAGGGTGTTCTTAATAGGGTGGTATATGGAGAAATACACCTAATGTAAATTATGAACAATAGTCAATTGTATTATTTTAATATTCTTTTTTTTTTTTTAATCATCATTTTATTGAGATATATTCACATACCACGCAGTCATACAAAACAAATTGTACTTTCGATTGTTTACAGTACCATTACATAGTTGTACATTCATCACCTAAAATATTCTTTTATTAATTGTAACAAATGTACTACACTAATGCAGAGTGTCAACAGTAGGGGTGTATATGTGAATGCTGTATTTTTATATGATTTTTCTGTAAACTTACAACTTCTTTTATTAGAAAAATAATGGCAATAGGGCATATTTCATAGGCCTGTGTATTGGATATTTTCAAAGAGGCAATCTATGTAAATTGCTTCACACAGTGCCTAGAACACAAAATCTCTCAATAAATGCTTGCTATTACTGTTAAAAAAAAATAGTACAATTATAAAAAGTCCTATCATCCATTGTAACAAATGTTCCACACCATTGCAAGGTGTTGGTTGTTGGGTGATGTATGGGAATCCTGTATGTGATGCATGAATGTTCTGTAAACCCACAAATTCTATAATCCACAATTAAAAAAAAAATGTCCATAACTGTGAGGGTTGATTTCTGAGCTCTCAGTTCAGTTCCACTCTTCTGTATGTCTGTACTTGTGCCACTACCATGCTGTCTTTCTTACTGAGGCTTTGTAATAAGTTTTAGGTCAGGAAGTGTGAGTCCTCCCACTCTGTTCTTCTTTTTCAAGCTGGATTTGGGTATTTGGGATTCCTTAGCCTTCCATTTAAATTAGAGGATTGGTTTTTCCATTTCTGTAAAAAGGCTGTGGGAATTTTGATTGGGATTACATTGTATCTATAAATTGCTTTGGTAAGACTGACATCTTAACAATATTTAGTCTTCCAATCCATGAGCATGGAATGTCCTTCCATTTATTTAGGTCTTCTTTGATTTCTATTAAAAAAATTTTGTAGTTTTCCTGTGTACAAGTTCTTTACATCCTTGGATAGATTTATTCATAGATATTTGATACTTTAAGTTGCTATTATAAATGGAAATTTTTTTCTTGATTTCTTCTTCTGTTTGTTCATTGCTTGTATATAGAAACACTAATGATTTGGGGGTGTTGATCTTGTACCTTGCCACTGTGCTGAATTCAGTTATTAGCCCTGGGAGCTTTGTTGCGGATTTTTCAGGATTTTCTGAATATAGAATCAAGTCTTTTGCAAATAGGGAAAGTTTTACTTCTTTTCCAATCTGGATGCCTTCTTTTCTTTTTCTTGCCTAACTTCTCAGGAAAGAACTTCCACTACAATGAGGAATAACAGCAATGAGAGTGGGCATCCTTGTCTTTTTCCTGATCCTAGAGGGAAAGCTTCCAGTATTTCCCCAGTGAGTATTGTGTGAGCTGTGGGTTTTTCATATACACCTTGTATCATGATGAGGAGGTTCCCTTCTATTCTTAGTGTTCTAAGTATTTTTATCAAGAAAGGGTCCTGGATTTTTTTCAAATGCCTTTTCTGCATCAATTGAGATGATCATGTGGTTTCTCCCCCCTTCATTTTGTTAATGAGGTATATTACATTAATCTATTTTCTTAGGTAGAACCACCCTTGCATACCAGGGATATATCCCACTTGATCATGGTAATTCTTTTAATATGCTGTTGGCTTAAGTTTGTTAGTATTTTCTGGAGGATTTTAACATCTGTATTCATAAGAGTCATTGGTCTGTAATTATCTTTATCTTGCTTTGGTATGAGGGTGATGTTGGCCTTTGGAATGAATTATGGTGTGTTCCTGCCTCTTCAAATTTTTGAAGAGTTTGAGCAGAATTGGGGATAAGTCTTCCAGGAATCTTTGGTATAATTTCCCTATGAAGCCATTTGGTCCTAGGCTTTTCTTTGTTGGAAGGTTTTTGTTTACTTATTCAGTCTCTTTATTAGTAATTGGTTTACTGAGATCTTCTGATTCTTCTTGAGTCTGTGTAGGTAGTTTGTGTATTTTTAAGAATTTGTCCATTTCATCTAAGTTATCTAATTAATTGGCATTCAGTTGTTCTGATTATGCTTTTACAGTCTTTTTTATTTCAACTGGGTTGTTACTAACATCCTCCTTTTTATTTCTATTTTCTTTACTTGTATCTTCTTTGTTTTATTCTTCATCAACGTAGCTAAAGATGTGTCATTCTTATTGTTTGTTGTGGTTTGAGGCTATCTGTACTCCAGGAAAACATGTTCTTAATTTTCAGCATTTCTGTGTGTTTAAACCCATTGTAAGTAAGACCTTTTGATGAGATTACTTCAGTTAAGGTGTGTCGCACCTCAGTCAGGTTGGGTCTTAATCCTATTACTGGAGTCCTTTATAAGGTAATGAAATTCAGACATATATAGAGAAAGCCACTAGGGAAAGAAGTTGAAACCAGAAGGGAGGGGTGAGACTAGGAGACACCACCAGGTACCTTCCTGTGTGACAAGCGAAGGACATTTTAGGATCACCTGCAGCCATCCCCAGAACACCACAGTCTGCAGCGAGCAAGTACTGACTTTATGGTGCCTTGATTTAGACATTTTCCTGGCCTCAAAATGGTGAGAAAATAAATTCCCATTTTTTAAGTTGAACCATTTTGTGGTGTTTACTTGAGAAACCTAGGAAACTAAAACATTGATTGTTTCAAAGAATCAACTTTTTGTCTTGTTGATTGTCTCTATTGTTTCTGTTTTTGTTGTTGTTGTTCTCTATTTCATTTATCTCTGCCCCAATTTTTTTTTTATTTCCTTCCTTCTGCTTACTTGGGTTTAGTTTGCTCTTCTTTTTCTAGTTCTTCCAGTTTGTGATTACATCTTTGATTTGAAGCTTTTCTTCTTTTTAATGTAAGCATTTAGAGCTATAAATTTTCTTCTCAGCACTACCTTTGCTGTATTCCTTAAGTTTTGGCTTGTTGTATTTTCATTTTCATACACCTCAACATATTTCCTGATTTCCCTTGTGATTTCCTCTTTAACCCATTGTTTGAGAGTATGTTGTTTAATTTCCACATATTTTTGAATTTTCTATTTCTCCTGCTGTCATTGATATCTAGCTTCATTCTAGATGAAGATACATTCTATGAGAAGATACATTGTATGATTTCAATATTTTTTAATTTATTGAGACTTGTATTGTGACCTAAGATATGGTCTATCCTGGAGAATGATCCATTTGCACTAAAGAAGAATGTGTAATCTGTTTGTGTTGACTGAAGTGTTCTATATATGTCTGTTAGATCTAGTACATTTAGGGTACCATTCAAGTTGTGTATTTCCTCATTGATTTTCTGATTAGATGTTCTATCCATTTTTGTAAGCGGTGTATTAAAATCTCCTACTATTAATGCAGAACCATCAATTTTTCCCTTCAAATCTGTCGGTATTTGCTTCATATATTTTTGGGTCTCTGCTGTTAGGTGCATATGTATTTATAACAGTTACTTCTTGTTGAATCAACCCCTTTATCAGTATATAATGACCATCTTTGTCCCTTGTAACTATCATTGATTTAAAATCTATTTTATGTGATATTAGAATAGCTGCCCCAGCTCCCATTTGGTTTCTACTTCCATAGTATATGTTTTTCCATACTTTCACTTTCAATCTACTTGTGTCTTTGAATTTAAGGTGAGTCTCTTGCAGACAGCATATAGTTGGTTCAGGCCTTTTTATCCATTCTGCCAATCTTTGCCTTTTGACTGGAGAGTTTAATCAATTTATATTTAAAGTCACTATTGATAACACAGGACTTTTTTCTGCCTTTTTGCTGTTTAGCCTTTGTAAGTCTTATACTGTTTGATCCCTCAAGTCTTTAATTAATGCCTACTTTTATATTTATTTGCTTTTGGTGTTGTACCATATTGATTGCCTTCTCTTTTCTATCTGGATATAGTTTTCATCTATTTTCCCTATAGTTACCATGGGGTTAAATTTTAACATCCTAAATATATAACAATAATATTTGGTTTGATAATAACTTGACTTCAATAGCATACACATACATTTCTTTATACTTCTCTGTCTCTCCTTCCTTTCTGTACTACTTACCACATATCTTCTTACATCTTTGTATGTCCAAAATCATAGATTTATCATTACTTTTTATGTGTTTGCATTTTAGCCCCTGTAGGCTGTAAGAAGTGGAGTCACATACCAAACAATACAATACAATAATACCAGCATTATAATTACCAAATGGTTACCTTTACTGAGGTCTTTATTTCTTTATGCCACTTTGAACCATTTTCTAGTGTCCTTTCTTTTCAGTCTGAAGAACTCTGTTTAGAATTGCTTTAGGGCAGGTTTAGTGGTGAAGAATTCCTTTAGCTTTTGTTTATTTGGTAATATCTTAATCTCTCCCTCATTTTTGAAAAAAAGTCTCACTGGATATAAAATTCTTGGTTAGCAGTTGTTTTCTTTCAGCACTTTAAGTTAATTTCAGTCCACTGCCTGCTTGCCTCCAGGTTTCTGATGAGAAATCAGCACTCAATCTAATTGGAACTCCATAGTACATCAATTTCTGGGAGAGGGGCATTCTGGAGAGGAGTTTCCCAAGTCAGTCTTCTCCAGTGGAAACAGGGCCAGGGACCCAAACAGAGGGCACAGACTGGCTCCAAACTGCCTTGGGGAGGGTATCAGGAAGGGCACCAGGAGCTTCTTCCAAGGATCTCCAAAGCTGAGCTTTCTTGACCTGCCCAGCAAATGCAGCCCTTGAACTTGTCCCCCACAGCCCTGAGGAAGCAAGAGTGCTTAATCCTCCTCTACCATGTCTTTGTGGTGAGTTGGTACAATTTTCACCCTCAGAGCCAGGCCCACAGTGATCTGAGTTGTTAATCAAAAGCTGTGATTAGTGATCGTCTTTGCCCACCCCTGGTTGTGGAAAAGAGGATTTTTATGTCCCTTTCTGTCACCAGTGAGCTACCTAGGGGCTACACTCCATGGCTGCTTTGTGTGAGCAGGGGGGTTGGGAACCAGTAATGCTGTATGGAAAGAGCAATTTACTGGTCTTTCCCATAATTTACTGGGCTTTTTCCCCTGTTTTTCCCTCTAGGCTGTACAGTGTTCTACTGGTCCTTGGAGTTTCAAAATAGTTGTTTCAGACAGTTTCTGCTGGTTTAACAGTTGTTCTGGTGGAAGCACTGAGTCCTGGAGCTTCCTACTCCACCATCTTCCCACACCAGTTACATCTTTAAAGAATTTATTTCTAAATAGAATCAACTATATGAGATCAGGGGTTAGAACATGAAGATATCTTTCTGGAAGGCAAAATTCAATTGATAATCATCAGTAAAGTTCAATAGAAACATCTCATTATAATTACGTAGATATTTAAATTTATTTTTCTCTTGCTCTATATTTTTTAGTGCCTACATTATATCAATTGATTGAAATTAACTGAAATTTATACCAGTCATCTTTAATAAGTTCATACTCCTACAGGCAGGTAGTGTTATAAATGCAGGGAACAGGCATGGTTACTGTACTCATGCAATTATCAGCCAACGAAGAAGAGAATATCAAACATTCAATTAACAAATAGACTAGAAAAATGTCATAATGAGAAAAGCACAGAGCACTGTATGAATACAGAGAACAGGTTAATCAGTGAGTCTGGGAGTGGGATGAGGTTCAGGAAGGGTTTCTTAAAGGAAATGTTTACTTGAGAAATGAATAAAGAAAATTAGTTTTCTAGATGTAGAGAATAGTTGGAAGTGAAGTGGAAAGAGAAGGAACATTGTTTAAACTAAAGATGTGGCATGTGCAAAGCCTGTAAGAGAGAGCATAACACATTGAAAAGGCTGAAAGAAGTTAGCAATGGATGAAACAAAACAGGGTGTTAAGCAGGGAAGAACAGTAGCAAAAGCTGCAGTTGCTCAAGGGTCAGATTGTACCTCATGGCTATCCTAATGTATTTATCCTTGATCATAAAGGTAATGGAAAGCCACTGAATGTTTTTTATTAGGAGATCATCACTACTGGACTTGTGTTTCAGAAAGAACACTCTGACTGCTATGTAAAGATTACGTGGTAGAGAAGCAAGATTGCGGGAAATGAGAGCAGTTAACATCTATTGTTGTAATCCAAGTAAGCTATGATGGTGACTGAGATGGAAAACTTCATAATATGGGTGTAAATAGCTGGACAGATTCAGGAGGCAATTAGAAGTTATAAATTCAGAGGATTTAGTAATTAGTTATTTGTGTAAGTGCTAAATAAAGAATAAGTAATCAATGATGACCCCTAGATTCCTGACTAGGGCAACTAGGCTGATAGTGTTACAAATCATTAAGTTTGAACTCATTATGTACCATCAGATCAATTTTACAATTCAGTGTTATGATAGATTGTCTTATTGTCTCCACTCCATAGAGAAGGACATTGAGGGTAAGAGAGTTTGGATGATTTGAACAACACCCGTAGTGATTAAATGGTGTGATAAACCTCACTCATTCCTTGTTATGTAATGTCCTAGTTATGTAATGTCCAGGTAATTGGTAGATATAATATTACTACTTACCATTATTCAGATCTCAAACAATTCTAACCATTGCATTTATATATTCAACATTCAGTTCATATTCATTGCATTCTCAGTGGATAAGCACTGGGAATTAAACAGTTAACAAAGCACAGTGTCTGTCCTTAATGTTTAGATAGGCACATTGCCACACCATTTTAAAACTATATTTCCTATCCCACTTTGCAGCTTTGTTCTAAGTTTGAAACAATGAGAGCTACCCGGTGGGTCTTCTAAAATATCTCTTTAAAGAGAGGATGTGCATGTTTCTTCACCCTCTCCACTATTTTGTTACCTGACATACAGAAGTAGCAACTGGAGCTTGAGCAGCTAGTTTGGACTCTGCAGCTCACATTCCAGGGGTAGCACACAGAATGCTGGAAAATACCGTGGCTTATGATGCTATTGTGGAACCCTCATAGAAATCTGTGATCAGAAACCTCCATGCTTCCTTTGTGTGAGAAAGAAATTGTTTCTGTTTTGTTGATGTCACATTTTTTTATAAGTACCCAAATTTATTCCTACCTCATATTTCCCAAATGAACAAATCAGAGAATCTGCAATTAGTTGTTCAGGATCTCTTTTTGAATCAGGTAAACCTCAGCTAATGGATTGTCCCTGCACTCATTAAAAAGACTAGACCAGGATAAACACTGGAAAAAACACTTTAGTTTGCTGTTGTTTGTTTGTTTATTTTGTTTTGTTTTTCAATGCAAGTGGAGAATCGGGAGTAGGACATTACTTCCCAGCCAGAAAATTCATAGGCAGTGGGTAAAGACTGCATGATTTTATCTCCCAATATAATTAGAAAAGTATGTGTCTTGTGAGATGGTCTAAGTGTTCATGCTTTGGGGGAAAGAGCAGCAGTGATGGGTCAGAAGGACACTGTATCCCAGTTTACGCATAAGAAAAGAAAAACAGAATTTTCTTTTTATGTCTCTCATTAGTTGAAGATACAACCTCTTACTCCAAGGGTAGGAACTGGTCAGCTCCAGTAATCCAAGTATGTGCTCTAATTAGCCCTTGTCCTGTCTTTCCCTCTCTGGCTAAACTGGATGAATTGGTAAATTTGCTATATAAGCACTTTTGGCTTTGTTATGTCACCTCGCATGATGGGATCTGTCTTCAGATCCCATCTCTATTTATTCATAACAAGGAAGTTACATATAAGAAAAAGCCTTAACATTTACTTATTTCAAATGGTTAATAATTAAGTGCTCATTTCCATCAGACTAACTTGAACTTTCAAAAATGTTTTAAATTTCTTTAAAAACAAAATCTCTGCCCTTTATAGAATGAGAGAGAAAAAAAGCAAAGTCAAGTTTCCCCAAATAACGGCATACTTTAACATAGTAAGTTTGATAATAAAACATCTTAGGTACTGTAGACATATTACAAATGATGCTTTCTACTTCACTATATATTTTCTTTGCAAAGAGTGAGTACAAAAATTATTTATGATTACCATCATAAATCCCTTATCAATTGTGATCACATGTGAATGGCATAAGAATTAACTTTACACTGTTACTAAGAAGAAAACAAATTGTTGATAAAACAGGTAATCACTCATTACTCACGATATCCAAAAGGTAATTGATCTTAAGCTTTATCCTCTTTATTCTTATAAGAATAATTGTCCAGAAATGACAAATGTTGCAAACCATTTTTTTTCCTAGACAATATAATTGTGAAATAACCAATTAGACTTGGAACTTCCGATCAATATTTTGATAGCTCTTTAAGATGAAGCATTCTTTTGATAGTGGCCAAAATTAAGGTCTATGTTAAGAGGAAGATTTTCAATAAGTGGCTGAGCTCTGTGTCTAGCACAGTATAATTCATTGTGTGTCTATAACACTGACAGGGCATTAAGTGGGATTTACTAACAAATGCTGCTACATTTTCTCTTCTGTTTTAATGATTTGCTTTACATTAATATAAATGAGGTAAAATTAACACCAGCTCAGAGTATAGCAGCCCATTTAATTTGTTGGAATATTTTTCAACTGCTTCAAGTGATGCACTTAGTTTCATTGATAATAAAAAGAGACCAGTTATTATTTTTCAGTTAAAAATGAGTAATTTTGTGTATGCATTTTAATTTCTAATTAATTTCCTGTTGTCTGTGAGATTTTAAATATTTTAATATATTTTGAAATTCAGTTTTTTTAATAAAAACTTTTGTCTTTTATAATAATAGAAAAGAAAGAAGTCCTGAAGAAAATACTATTTCATAGGAAAATTACCTGGAAATGATGAGTATGTTCACTTCATTTCAGTTGTAACTAAGGGTAGGTTGCTGTATTTATCATTAAGAATTCCTACTTGCTTTATATTAGAAAATTATACTTTGCTCATTTTTGTCTTTCATGTACTTATTGAAAGGGGATTATATTTACTCTAAATGGAGGCTGTTATTCAAGACTAAGAGTCACTCAGAAGAAATAAAATATCTTTCTAAAAACTTCTTACTTAGGCAGGACGGAACTCTAAATGTGTACAAAAAACAAAAACAACATCCCCCAGCAGCTATTTTAAAGCAATGCAACAGGAAGTAAGAAGCAAACTTATGATTGAATTTATGAGCAAAAAGGAATATGAAGAATGGGTAAGGATGGTGAGGAGAAGTTCTGTGGCAGAGATGATTTTAGCAGTGATGAATGGACACAGGTAGGTGTAAATGTGCCATGTTTGAGTGTATGTGTACCTGTATACTGGTCTTAGTCACAATAGTACACAAAAGTGTCAAGGTAAGACAAAGGGCTCAGATCAAATCAAACATGTGCAAAACAAATGTTGAGGGCATGTGGTGCATTTGGTGAGGGGGGTAGGGGGCTAGAATTGGGCAGCTTCATACAATTAGACATGAAAGTGTATGGTGACATATTCTGTTTTTCTGCACTTTGCTATTTGCATTTTATAGCACATAATGTCTAAATCTTCAGCAAAAATTGATGTGTTCTGATGCTGGTGGACAGTTTTGGAAGGAAGAAGGAAACATTGTCAGTACGATGGAGACTGAGCAATCACTTTGGGAGCATGCATTTGCAGGTCTCACATTTTCTAGTATAAAGAACCAGGTGAAGGTAAAGTACTTGGAATTTGGGTTAAAGATATGTTTTACTCAAAAAAGAACCAAGAAGGCTGATATAGTTCTCATGAGAAGAGGAAAATGTATGATACGGATAACAGGCAAATTCCAAACAGAAGGTTTCATCTCTTTTCTCCCTGGTCATGAATTGTCCCTTGGAGGCATTCTGAGCTCATTCCTTGTGTTGAGAGGAGGGCTCTGTGCCCTGAGCACTGCTTGGATTTACTACAAAGGAAGGAGAGGAAAAGAAAATGACTGGGACGGTACTCTTTCTTTTTCTTTGATTTGACACCGGAACTTATTACTTTGGGCTGCAGCTTTCAGACTTTCTGATTCTCTACCTTGCTGGTCCATTCTGGGTTGCTGGCAAAGGAAAACCTTGCTTTACCTGATCCAAAACCAAAATGAAAGTCTCCTGTGTTTTCACCTCTGTGTATGACCCTGAAGCTGTTGGAATATTTTTAACAGTTCCCTACAGGATCTGGGGATCCAAATTTTGAATTTTATTTTGTTTCCCTTAAACGGAAGAAAGGATTAGACGTGCTTTCATACATGGAAATTTTGATTTAATTCCAAGCTGCACCCCATTATATGTGGAAGTGATTACAGATGAGAGAATTCAAAAGTTCCATAGTATTTTTCAAAAAGTCATGGTAGCAAAATAACAGAAGCAAAAATATTTCTTTGTGTAGAAGTTGCTGTGGATTAAAAAAAATGCAATGCCTTTCTTACAAAAAGTTTGTACTGTTTCTCTTTATTGCTCACCATCCCTACCACCATTAAGATGACATTTTTCTACACATGGAAATGGAATTCCCTTCTGCCTAACAGGTAAGGTAATTCCTGATCCCATAAATAGTGCCTAGTCTCTGGGCTTCTCTCTTATTTTTTTACACTCTCTGGTACACTGACTGGGGCTGACACTTCCATTCTTCTTTCAGGGGTGATATTAACAGCAGGAAACATTTATAATAATGTAGGTGTAGAATGATAAGGATTTGGACTGTGGTACTGTGGGTAGAATTGAAGGGAGGATTTATGAGGCTTTTCCATAAAACAGAACTGACAAACCCTGACAATCCTCCATGCAGGAGGAGGAGGACTCAATCCTTTCAAGCTCGGCTTCCTGAGAAAAATGTAGCTAGTGAAATTAAGGAAGTCAGTGGGAGGAGCCAGTTGAAGAGGGAAATAATGTGCTTTATTTTTTTTTAAATGGGGTTAAAGTTGTGTGAAATATCTAAGTCAGCATTTCTAGGAGGTAGTTGAGATTAGGGCTTAAGGTCAGAGCTCTAGAAAAATATCTGAGAAATAGCTATATGAGCAGAACGATGGCTATCATGAATTCATTGAGGAGAGAGACAGGGAGTGAAAAGCAGAGGCTGGGATCTGACCTTGGGAAGAATACATCTTTGAAGGGCAAGTAGAGGAACTGGAGAAGGTAGCAAAAGAGCCATGTGAGAAACCAGAGGATACCGGCATGACTTTTTAATCCTCTGAATGAGGAAGACAAACTACAAGTGTGCATGTTAAAACAGATACCCTCTTCTCCTAGATTTACTCCGAAGCGCTAAGATTAGATTCCCATGGATGTTGTTTCTATTCAGAATGTAACTCAGCAGGATAAAATTGGGGTAAGGAAGGAAATTTTTTTGAGTTACTTTTTTTTGAGTTTCATCATATGCTACTGTGTACATACATGGTGGCAGCCATGGAAATGAGCCTCTCGGCCCTCCTTCGGGAGAACCTTCTGTGGGGAACAAAGTTGACTGAGAGCCCCAGCTGTGGCCCCTCTGGATCCTCTACTGTGTTTGCATTGAGGCCAGGATGCCTGGGCTGTTCTCAGTCAGTAGGTGACTTGAATAGGGTGGAGGGCAAGTACTACAGCAGACCATCTGCTCAACACAGGAGTCCTCTGTTAGGAAACGTTTGCTTGGAGGCTCCCCATTGGCCAAGTCAAGATTTTCTTAGAACGGCACTGCTATGTGAGTTTCTTCCTACCTATCCCTCTAACTGTTTCTCCTTTCACATGCCCCGGGCTACCCTCTCTGACTACTCCTATTGTCTTCCTCTTTTTCCTTCACAGGCATTTCTCCCAAAATGTCGCCTCAGTATCTGCTTTTCGGAGGATCCAAACCGATACATATATCAATCTAAGTTTGATAATCAACCTGGGCACCTGTGATAACCTCCATCCCACAGAAGAGCGATCCAATACCCTAAGACGTTCTTTTGTAATTAGTTTGCGTTATCCCAAGATTTTAGAACTAAATTAAAATGTATTTGGAGTCAGATCTCCAGGAAAGAACTAAGACTAGACTGGATTGCATCATACATTGTCTTAACTCTCTCACATTTAGTGCAATTTGGTTTTCAATTTTATTTTATAGAGCAAGCCCATTCAGAAAAATAACTCACCTGAATATTTAAAATTTGTTTATGTCCTTTTAGGAATTCATTTTTTAAACTGAGGAACCGCTGATTTTTTTGATTGGTTAATAAGTGGAAACTCTATATTTATAATTTATAGACATTTTTAAAAGGCTAACAAAAAGTAGTTCAATAAAATCCTACAATTAGGGAAACTATAGAAGTATGACACAGCACAATTAACAAAATCAGATTACTCAAAATGATATGTTTTTAGGGCATAACTACACTCTAGCAATGGGATAGACAATTTAAAAGCCCTATCAGTTATTTTATCAGATAGTTCCTCAAATGAATGAATGAATTTCCTATTCAAAGTTGAAGGAAAAGCTTGTAATCAGGGAAGAGCTCTGGCTGAAAATAAAGCTTTTCAAATAAATTACCACTTCAAAATGTTAAATGACAACCTAATGATATAAGATTTTCCCACTAGAGAAACTTCTAGTTATATATCTAGTCATGCATGTTAATGGAACTTCTCAATATATATCACATATTCTAGTAGGAAGAACTAATTATCTTGACATTTAGGAAATCTGGCTGTAACTCCCAGCTAATTAGGTAACATTGGACTTCATTTAATGTTTCTTTTCCTCAGAATATCAACTGACACATGTCCCTAAAAATTTCAAATCTATAATCCCATTCAGTTTATTTCCAGGAGATTAGGCACTATGAAAAAACAGCTTCTTTTTTTCAATTAGAGAAGTTGTGAGTTTATAGAAAAATCATGCAGAAAATACAAGGTTCCCACATTCCACCCTATTACTAACAACTTGCATAGTGCTGTGCAATTTGTTACAATTGATGATAGCATATTTTTATAATTGTACTGTTAACTATAGTTCATGGCTTACCTTAGGGTTCACTGTCTGTGTTGTATAGACTCATGCATTTTTTTGAAAAAATTTATTCTAGTAACATATATACAACCTAAAATTTCCCCTTCTAACTACATTCAAATACGTAATGTGGTTAATAACATTCATAATGTTGTGCTACCATCCCCACCACCCATCCTAAAATGTTTTCATCATCCCAAATAGAAACTCTGTACAATTTAAGTCTTTATTACCTATTCCCAACACCTACCCATTCCCTGGTAACATTTATTCTATATTCCAACTCTATGAGTTTGCTTATTTTAGTCATTTCCTATCAGTGAGATTATTCAATAGGTTTCCTTTTATATCTGGTTTATATCACTCAGCATGTCTTCTTCAAGGTACATCCATGTTGTTGCATGTATCAGAACTTCATTCCCTTTTATAGCTGTATAATATTCCAATGTACATATGTACAACATTTTGTATATAATTCATCAGTTGATGGACACTTGGGTTGCTTCTATATTTTGGCAATTGTGAATAATGCTGCTATTAAAAGCAGTATGTAATTATCTATTCGAGTCCCTGGTTCAATTATTTTATATGCCTAGAAAGGGATTGCTGGGTCACATAATAATTCTATAGTTAACTTTCTGAGGATCAGCCAAACCATCTCCCACAGTAGCTGAACCAATTTTACATTCCCACCAGCAATGAATTAGTGTTCCTATTTCTCCACACCCTCTCCAGCACTTGTAATTTTCCATTTTTTAATAGTAGCTATTCTAGTGGGTGTGAAATAGCATCTCATTATGATTTTGATTTGCATTTCCCTAATGGCTAATGATGTTGAACATCTTTTCATGTGCTTTCTGACCATTGATATATCTTCTTTAGAGAGATGTCTATTCAAGTTTTTTGCCCATTTTAAAATTGGGTTTTCTGTCTTTTTGCTACTGAATTGTAGAATTTCTTTATATATTCTGGAAATTGAACCCTTATTGGGTAGGTGGTTTCCAAATATTTTTTCCTGTTCTGTAGGTTGACTTTTTTTAACTCTCATGATGAAGTGTTTTGATGCACAAAAGTTTTAAAATTTGATGAGGTCAAAACCACCTCCTTTTAAAAAATAAAACTCTATTGATATCTACTGGACAGCAAGTAGATATAATAACAATATTGCAGTGTCTGCAAATTGTGTACACTCACTCATATGGTCACTTCAAATCCACTTCTTACCTTCCTCACTCATAATATGGAATTTCTTCCAAAGTAGTGTTCCTGTCTTGCTCTTATTTTCTTTCCTTCAATGCCTAGCAGAGTAGATGTTAAATAAACACTGAGGGATTGGATTACAAATTCTGTGTCAGTAGAAGGATTGTGAAGAGTTTCAAGTCACACTTGCTTGCAGAAACACTTTTATAGAAGATGCTAAATAAATATTTGGAGAATGGGATGAACATTCTACACTAGTAGAAAGATTCTGAGGCACATTAAGTTATAGTTGCTTGTGAAAATACTTATTGAAGGTAAGATTTCAGTGGTACTGAAAGTACATGAAAGTCTTATTATTTTAAAAATTCAGAAGTTATGTTAATTCCCTACAGAAACCTACATTGGCTTCCATATGTTTTAATAACATATGCAAAAATAACTTATATAACTTCCTAGAAGTTATTTGAATGACATTGTTGGCATATGATGAAAGGAAGAAATTGACAGCAGTATTTAATCTTGTATTTGACCCTGTATCATTACCTTTTCATTTAATTCTCACAATGGTTCTATGTGTTCATCCCCTCTAATTTAACTTGAGGAAACTCAGAGGGGTTACCAACTTGCCCGAAATAACAGTGATAGTAACAATCAGAGACAAGTTTCAAAACTAGTGGATCTGCCTCTAAAGCTCAAAGATTTTCCACCACAACAGAGAAGCATATACTCATGCTAGTAAATCTGCAAATGTGGTTTCACAGAATAGTCATTCATTTGCCATGATTAAGAGGCTCTGTCCTTGGTGTTGAGGTTGCAAAAGTGAAGAAAGACAAGGTCCCTATTCTCATGGAGCTTGGTGGGAAAGCAGTCAACAAATAAATGAGATGATTTCAGCTCCTTTCTTTTATTTAAAAACAAAACAAGCTCTCAGTGATATCTGGGTTATACACCATAGCACCTTATAACTAAAAATAGAAGTAAATTTTATTGACTTAATGAAGGGGATTCCCTAGAATTTTACAGAAAACATTATACCTAATGCTAAAATGCTGAAAATACTTCCACTGAATTTACAAAAAGGTAAATGTAACTGAAGACCCAAATAAATAAAAATGCATACCATATTATTTTAGGTAGGAAAATATTATAAAGATGCCAATCATTTACAATTTAATCCTTAAATTTCATGATGCTCAATGAAAAACCTAATGGGACATTATGGAAGTTGGCATCTGAAAAACAAAACACTCAAGAATAACTTAGTTTTTGAGAAAAGAATGCAAATATATGATGGGCCTTGCCCTACCAGAAATAAACTATAACACTCTTCTACTTAATAAAGCATGATATTGGTGCAGAAATAGTTCACTGTGGAACAAAGATCCCAGAAAAACATGCTATGTATGTGCAGCAATTTAGTTTGTGATAAAGATGACATCTTCAATCAAACAAAAAGGAGATACTGCTTTAAAAATGGTATTGGGACAATTGGAAATCACTTTGGGGAAAATAGATTAGATACTGATTTCATCCCATGTAACACATACACAAATAAAATCACAATTTCAGATCATTTTAAGAGCTAAACAAGCAAATACAATGACAGAGATTTTAAAAAGAAATATGGAGGTATGATTTTATAATCTTGATCTGAAATGTGTGTTTATATACATGGGTGTACATACTTTGAAATCTTTATCTAAGTCCAACAGTTTTAAAAGGAAAGTCTGACAGATTTGACTATGGAGAAATGTAAATCTTCCATAAAATAGAAAACACAAGCATCATCAGTGAAATTAAAAGACTAAGGACAGACAGGTATGATGCACTGCATCATCTATGAGGCAAAGGTTAAGGTTAAGAACATACAAATCAGTTCTTAAAATGATAACCTATTTGGAAAAAAAAAGAGCAAAGACTATAAAGAATTGATTCATAGGAATAAAAAAGATAAGAAAATATATTCAACCTCACTAGTAGTTGGGGAAATACAGATCAAAATAAGTTACCTCTTTTGGTCCATGAAATTAACAGAAGATTTAAGCACTTATAATATAAGATATTGACAAAGGATGAAGAAAAATATGTTCTTTAAACTGTTGATGGGACTGTACTTGGGTAGGCTTTTTGGTGGGAAAATTGTTAACATCTATCAAAACTTACAATGCTCCTATAATATGAATTGGTGGTTATATTTTTATTAATTTATACTGTAACCATTCCGATGGGTCTTCAGTGGTCAATGCAGTCATGTATTACTATGGGGGAGGCTTGGTGCTATTTACCCTACGGCAGCCCACATCTCTGAAAGCCTAGTCCCAGGTTAATACTAGAGGATACAGTTATCTGGGAATAACTATCAAATAAATATCCACTTCAAGTGAAACCATTTTAAATGCAGCCAAAATTTCATAGGACATAGTAAAATATTATATTACTAGGAAATTTTCTTGAGAAATAAAACTAAACACTATGAAAAGAAATTTACCTCGTATTTAGTAAAAATATAGACAATTATTGCTTGTGAGTCCTATTTCTTAGCACAAACTGTGGATCAAGACTTGATATTTTTGGTGTAGCATTTCCAACAACATTTTATGGTAGCATGATATCAAACCCCCAGTTGTGAGTTTTACAACACAATCATTAAGTGAAACCTATCCATTTATGCAAAAGTCTCTCTTAGTCCTTTAATGACAGAATAACTATTTTAAAACATCTATCATGTAAACCTATTAGTGAATTTTCTTCTCTGCCCATCTTAACTGTTTTAACAATGTCATATCTCCATTGTAATCATTTTGTGGTTTTAACATTTCTCCTATATCACTGCAAGAAACTCTACCTTGTGTGAAATTTATCATGTTAAAACAATCAATTTGTATTAATATTGCATAATATTCCAAAACAACAGAGTTAAGTACAGCAACCAACAATCTACAGAAGACAGACATAAAGATATTGTGGAAGGGAAAGATGCCAGTTATGGCATGGTGAGCAAAATGTGAAGAGGAAAAAGAATCTGAGGGAGCTACTTTCAGAAGTGACCATTTCATTAGTAAATATTTTTGCATCTCATTGACTTTCACTTCCTTATGCATCTAACTATGGAATTTTGGATAATGTTAAGATTATTCATTCAAATATAGGAATTACTGTATTGATTTTAAGAGTGCAAATTGGGTATAACCTCAATGTCCCTTGATAAAAGAGATTAATTATACCTTATGATATATAGCGTGGGATACTTTCAATTTGTTAATTTATTCATTCATTTCACAAATATGTATTGAGCCCTTATTAGTATCCAGACCCAGAACAGACTGATTACCAGCTCTGTTGGAGTTTAATTCTATTGGGAGATGGTAGACACTAAACAAATTAACAAAGATGCATAATATTTCAGGTGTCAATAAGCACTATGAAATAGAATAAAAAGGAGAAGGTCATCCCCTATATAAATAAAGGATGCTATTTTATATGTGGTGGCCAGGTATGAAATCTTGGGAAAGGCAACACTGGAATGAAGGAATAAGGCTATTTATATCTGGGGAAGAAATTTCTAGGCAGAGGAAGAGTATGTTCCGAGTCCTTGCAGGAATGTTCTTGCTATGTTCAAGGCAGAGCTAGGCAGCCTTTAGGACTGGAATATATGGAGCTGGGAAAGAGTAGTAAGGAATGGGATAAGAAGTGTAAGATGGAGTCAGATTAGGTGTCTATGTGTGTGTCTGCATTAGGTATGCACATGTGTGTCATTGAGGTTTATTCTGGGTGAGATGGAAATCTTTGGAAGGTTTCCAGTAAATGAGTGACACAACCTAACAAATGAGTGCATCTTTTTTCCTAATCCCTTTTTTTCTCTGTCCATCTTTCTTTTCATTATAAAACTAAATACTGAAGCAGAAAATATCACAACACAAATACACACCTTACTGGAAATATAAAAGAAACACTCTTGAAACCACCACCCACATCAAGATGTGGCACTTTGTCAACCACCTGGAAGCCTCGCTATGTGTCTATCCCATTCCACAAATAAAACACTATTCTGACTTTTATAGTAATCACTTTCTCATGCTTTTCATGGTTTTAACCTGCAAGGAGGCATCCACAAGCACCATTTTTAAAAAGGTGCTCTCTTTTAAAGACTTTTAAAATCTGCAGCTGGCATTGCTTTCAAAATTTCATGAAGTCTGCTTTGTGGAAAAGAGACTAGTAAAGTGCAAGGATGGAGGCAGGAGGACTTGTTAGTAGACTGTTAAAATGGTGGCCTAGACTTAGATGATAGTGGTGAAAGTGGTGAGAGGCAGATGGAGTCTGTATACATTTAGAAGGTTGAACCCAAAAGATTTGATGATGGATTGTATGTGGGTGTGAGAGAAAGAGAGGAATCAAGAATAATGGGAAGAAACAAGTTGCCATTTGCAGAAAGGGGGAAAGCTGGAGCAGTTATAGTAATTTAAAAGTCATAGGCAGATCTATATTGACTTAGAGGATGTGTATTATATCATTAATGTAAAAACCAAATTTTTTTAGTATTGAAGCATAATGATATATTGGATAATATGAGAGTGGGTCCTCCTACAAAAATGTATATATACATTTTACGTGCTTTTATAATAGAAAATATGGAAAATAATACAAAAATTGTACACAATAGGTAATATGGGAAAGGGAGCTTTGCAGTGAGGATTGAGAGTCTACTAATTTTATTTTAGAACCTTCTGTTCTATTTGATTAATATAAGCATATTTCTATAATTCAAGTGACTGAAATTATCTATATGTGTATGAGTGAATACATACTTAATTTTGAACATACCATGTTTTCCCCATAAGTAGTGCATATATATTGCAAATGTCTGGCTCTAAAATAGTCTTGAATGTCATGACTTTCAATTGCATTCAGTTGAGTGTGCAAAGTTATTTTCCTGAACTCTTCTTCAAAAATCAATATCTTTACAACTAAGGGAATTGAGTTGCACACCTTCTACAAAATGAGGAAGAGTATGATAATTTACAAGTAATTTTTCCTCTAAAGAAGATTAATGCAACCATCCAGTAAGAAATGGGGATTCAGAGGATTTGCTTTATAGGTGGTAGCTCTCTCTAGAAACCCTTAGAGATGAAGAAGTGGCAGAAAACCCACAAAGCTTTGCAGAATCTAGAACAGAGAGGGAGTCTGCTTTGCTCACCAAGCTGAAGCCCAAAGAGAGGGAAGTCCTCTCAAAGAAACATGAATCCAATACAGCTCCAGAGAGGTGGAACAGCTGAGGGAGAAACTTCAATAAGGGTCCAACAAGTTCAAAGAACTCCACCATGATGCAGGAGAGAGTGCTGTATTCCCAAACCAGCAGAAGTAATGTGGAAGTGCTGAGAGGAGTGATAGACTGCAAGAGACTTGGAGGAAGGCAGAGAGATTGGCTAGTGCCACTAGACACTGTAGAACAGGGCAGGACTGTGAATTTCTGTCAATATTGCTGGTTTATCACAAAAGAAGCCCAGATGGGATGCAACACATCAGAGGAGAGGGCAGCAAGGATGGATTGGATCTCTCTTCCCGAAGTAAGACAATGGAATGCCCTTTAAATCTTAGATCAATCAACTGGGAGAAGGGAAAAAGGTAGGAGGAAAGGAGATAATTTGGAATTGGCTCAGTGTAAATTCAGAATTAAACACATCTAAATCAGGAAGAGTTTGGGGAAAAATGCACACACTCACACACGCATAAACATAACATGAGAGAGAAGAAAAGAGAAAAAGAGAGGGAGAGACAGAGGGAGGGAGGGAGAGAAAGAGACAGAGAGAAACTATTTTGAATGATTGTAGAAAATCAGTTTTGAATGGGTGTTTAGTTAAGTGACCCCTGAACAATAGCAATTTAGGTCTCTTTTTTGCAAACACAGATTTGAGTGTTTAATATTTGCACTTTGCTATTTAGTTTATTGGACTTTGTTTTTTTTTTTTTTTTTTTTTGCAGTTTTTGCATGATTATATTCCAAGGGATTATGTCTGTTGTATTTGGACAAATAAATAAATAGATGTTCACTGTGTTTTTAAAGGAATTAGCGTTATTATATGAAATGCCCTGGTTAACTAAACACTGCTATTGATTTTAGATTTTTTAAATTCTGATATGTTTATGTTTAAAAGTAAAAGCAGTGTCCTTATCATATGCATGAAGAAATCTCATAAATTCCTTTTCAAAAGCTGGTATTCTTCAATGTTTTCTGGTTATTGGGTATTGTAAAGCCACAAAAGCACCCCTATAATGAAAGAAGCCATTTGTTTTGTAATTTATAGGCAAAACACAAGGGAGAAATGATAAAATTACATTGAAAAACATGCTCTAAGCTGTGTTTGTTTTGCAGTCTATGTGGATTGACATTTCAAATTGCAACTAGAGAAAACAGGAAATAATTGCGTTCAGTCCTTTACAACTACGTGTGCTGGTGTTCCCTGGAATGACAGGTTGGGCGATGCATTAGTGTGGATCCATTTAGATGGATTCCTTTTTCCCTCTTTAATGGCATCAGTCAGAGGTAATTTCAGATCTATTGTCTATAGCCCAAGCCCAGGGCAAATCCTACCTTGGCACAATGACCTTTTTTATTTCTTTCCTTACATTTCCATTAGTATTTTTATCAGTCTAATGACAAGTTTATGTCAGCTAGCATTGTCTTAAAATAACATTACTTTGCCAGACATTTCCAAACAGTTTAACAATTTGCCAGCTGTTCTTTTTCCATAAAAAATGAAAGGTTATATACATTATTCAACTCACTATTCAGTGGCAAAAAGGAAAGTATGAGACGGAAGTTGCAATTTTCCAGTGCTCTAGCGATTTTAACTTTGCCTATACTTTCAGTGTGCTGATACAGGGTAAGTAATCAAAGAGAAACAGGAGAGCAAGAAAGTGATTCCTTGGAGTATTTCCTGAAGTTATTTAGCATTTTCCTTTTGAAATACTAAATATTTTATTACTTGAAATCTATTTCTTTTATGATAGAAATGAACTCCCCCAGACTTGTGTTTCGTAAACACACACATGCATATGATTTTCCTCCCATTGAAACTTGCCAGTAACCTTGTTCTCTGTTGACCCCAAATACTCATACTCTCCCAAAAATAGTTGCAGAAATAATTCAGCTATCATGGTGCTTGGTGGTAATTGATAGCCATGCTTAATTATTGGAAAAATCTATTAACTTGAGCAATTACTGTCCCTATATTGGCTAATTCTGATGGAGTCACAAAATTATGTTATAATAGAATATATAATGGATAAGATGATGATCCCAATTCTCCAAGTTTAACTTACATGGCAGTAGAAAGTTAATATCTGCAAAACCACTTATTTATGTGCTTTGGGATTTGGGGGAAAGTAGCAAACTGTCTATTTTGAGTAGACAGATATTTTCCATCAGTTTGAAGTTCTTATGACTTACACATAATGACTGTACTCTCATCACTGGACAGATGTTAATACTCACATAAAGATAATGAGTAGCTGTTCTGAGAAACAGTATGGCCTATCTGTATTCATAAATGGAAGGCCAAGATGGAATACTCATAAAATACTAAGAATTCATATTCAAATAGGAATTTGTCAGATTTAATGCAAAGTTTAAAAACTTCAAAGAGAGAGAGGTTGTACAGATGGGAAGAGGGGATTACACATTTTTATCAAGTTACAAATATTCTTGTTTGGCCTATAAAGACAACTAGACTTATGATCACTGAGACAAGAAGAAAGTAAATTTAAAGAATTGTCAAAGGAAGGTGAGTAGATCTTTGATACTCTAGAAGCTTATCTATGCATGAATCAATATAGTTTCAAAAATTTCTCATCTTGCATTCTCCATTGCAGCTATGTTGATCCAATAGTTTCCTCTGTTCTTCCTAGGAGTTACACCTGCCCTAGCAGGAAAGGAATGAGAAGGCTGGCTGCCTGATACAGTCATTTCTTCTCTTTCAAGGTCTTCTTGTTTCTGGTTCCTTCTGCCTGAACTTCTGACTCCTTTCCTCATCCAGGATTGAGGTTTCTTTCTCTTTCAGGGTCTTCATTACTGATTTGGATTTCACACATGTGTGACTTCCTGCCTGACTTTTTCTCTTAGCCTCTCTTGCTCTTGACATCTTTTTCATTTGGGTGAAACCATGTTTATTAAGTAATAATGTTAGAGTGAAAATAAACTGGGGGCAGGGGTCATCTTGTTTTTAGCTCTTTGTAAGCAACTAGAATGACACTGGGTGTGGTAGACAGAGTAATGCCCACCCCAAGATGTCCACGTCTTAATCCCCAGAATCTGCAAATATGAGTCCTTGTGTGGCAAAAGGGACTTTACAGATATAATTAACTTAAGGATCTGGAGATGGGGAGATTACTCTGGATTCTTTAAGTGGACCCTGAATGTATTCACAAGTGTTCTTATATGAAGGAGGCTGAGCGGGATTTGACTAGAGTGAAGGAGAAGGTAATGTGACCATGAGGTGGAGACTGGAGTGACCGGTCCAGGAGCCGACGAATGCCAGCAGCCTCTAGGACTGAACAAATTCTCTCTCGCCCTACCGACACCTTCGTTTTTTCTCCTAAAGACGCATTTTGAATTTCTGACCTGCAGAACCATAAGAGAATAAATTTATGCTGTTTTAAGTCACTACGTTTGTGGTAATTGGTTACAGAAGCAACAGCAAACTAACAGACTTGTTATATATAGGCATTAAATAAATATATGATGAATGAATGAATGGTGAATGAAAATATTTGCCTTCATAAGCATATGTAAATTCCAGAGTGATAAAGGATTTGAAAAGGGATGCCAGTTTGATTAGAAAAAATTTTAATAGAAATCTATTTTAGTAAAGAAAATTCTTTCAGTAAACACATAAAATTGATAGAAAGATAGGCTTAATAATGATGTTGGAAACTTAACTAGAATTTTCTTGGATTTTTAGGATGAATTTCTTCCACTGTTAAAGGTAATTGGACACTTGTTACTACATTTGTCCTCAATTAATTATGATACTTAGTTTTTAAGTTTATCATTTAGTTTTGTGTTACCTAATTTGATTTTGAGATTTTACGTGAATATGGGCTTCCTATAGAAGGAATAAATAGATACAGTTTAACCATAGGTAATAGGGGACTCATATCTTCACTGCCAAATTGGGGGTGAAGAGCAGTAAAATTTAACAATGCCTTGGTACTTGCTGAGTGAGCTTAAGTAGTATGAAACTCCAATGTATTAAGTCTGGTAGCACTGAATAAAGAATGAAGACATTAAAAAAAGAAAACCCAAGACATACATCCAGAGATGTTAGCAGTGGGTATTCTAAGGCCATCCACAGTGTTTTGAAAATCAGAAAGAATGCTAATTTCATATGGGAACTAGCTCTCAACAATCTAAAAATACTTAATATAGACTGAATAATTAAGAAAATGTCAAAAGACAAAGAAAACATGACAGAGTAGAGCTTTTCTTATGTATGTCCCCAGTAGAACCATGGTAACCTAAACTTCTTGTCCCCTATCACTGGGTTAGAGAAATTGGGTTCTTCCCAGTTTCTCTGATATGACTTGCATCTTTGTTTAAATCTTATTTTTATTTTTGTGAATGTCACCTAGAAAGTCTCATCAATATGCCTACATAGATAACTTCAAGCAACTGGGGAGTAGTTTCACTCACCAAATGGTACCGAGTCTTTCTGTTAAACCCATTTTATAAACCTGTTATACCTCTCTTATGTTAACTTTGCTTTTAAAACTCAGAATTGATGACCTCGTGTAAATTTGGTATTACTGTGAGTATCTTACTAATAATGAAATGAAGAAGAGCAACAGTTCTGCCATGGAAATGCTCCTCTGAATTTGATAATTCCTGTTAAAAAAAGAGTAAATCATTTAAATGTTTTCAGATGCCTATGTTCTGAAACTGAATTGCGTTCAGCAACATTACAAATTATAAAACTATTTCTTTGGTGTAAGTATTCTAGGTGTTTATTGGCACTTTAATTTGCATTATTTGATAACAAATGTCTTATACAGTGAAGAATATACATATTAAGCCTGTTCAATATTTTATGTGCATTTCTGTCCATGGTACTTTGTCTAAAATCATTGCCATAGCTGTAATAACCTGTTGTGGATGAAGATGTGGGCAATAATTAAGTCTTGAAACCTTTTAGGAAAGTCATCTACCTTTGAAATTCTTTGCTCAAGGCAGAAATTATGAGATCATGGTGATATTAAATTACATTTCTTTTACTAACTTAGAGACAGGAAGGGACATATTTCTCCATGGTCTTTTATAAAACATAAAAAACAAGTAAGATTATTTCTAAAGGGAAAAAAAGACTTTAAGTAAATGTTTTGCAGATGTTATATTCTCTTAACCTTTGTTGAAGGAGCACAAAATTCCTGGCACAACTTGCTTTAGAATATTGGTCATAGCTTATTAATAACTTCTGTTCCTATGAGAACAATATGTTATTATAACATGATGCCAGAGTCTCAAGTCTTATAAAAATAATTTTTATTCAAGAGTCTCTGATAACAGCCTGTGAATACCACTGCACACACAAACCCAAATACACATGCACAAACTTATTACTAAAGTATGATCAAATTTTTCCTCCATTACCAGAGAAGGCAAAAGCAGGGGAAATGCAGGGATAAGATAAGGATATAAAAGAAGGATAATTGTATTAATACTGACCAGTTAATTTACTACCCTCCACCCACATTTACATCATGGTAATTCTTACCCACAAAGTGAAGCAAATTCCATATGAGCTTATAGATATAAACATGTTTGCCATTGTAAATTGGCATTTGTAGATGAGAAATAAACATATACTTCTTGGCTTCAGAATGTTCTAACGTCAGCTTAAGGCACTCTACACATTCTAAAGGAAAAGAGTGATCCCAGTGGACAGCCGTAACTGAAGCACACAGTTCCAGGAGTGGGTAAGTATGCACTTTGTTTTCACAAATTGTCCATAATTATTTCTTGGTTTGTCATTTTTGATCCCTTAGAGAATTCATTCTAGGGAAGACACTGGGTAGAAAATACTTCTTTTGGTGGCACCATTAAACTCCTTATGAAGATGTAGGATTTATGTTGCATCTTTCTAAATAAGTGAAATATTTAAGTTTTGTTAATAGTTTCATGTGTTTCTGTACACACAGTTCTGTGAATTCCTGCCCTAACTCTAGCTATTATTACTTTTCCTTATACTTATGTTCTCAGACCATTTTTACAAATGACTGCTAAACTTTTATGTAAACAACACACTTCTCAGTTCTTTTGATCCCTGTCTTATGAGGTGGTCTTCACAAAATTTATCTGGTGGAGAATTGGCTGATTCAATTTCATAGCTGAAGTCTGATACTAGCCCAAATTAGCTCTTACAAATGACCAAATGGAGAATGACCAAAGAAGCATAAAAAAACACTACCAATATTACAAATAATGATAGCTACTATTTTTTTTTTTTTTTTTGAGCAGCTATTATGTGGCAGATACTCTCCTAATCATGTTACATGTACCATATATTCCCTTTCAGGGAGGGATTACTCACATTTTATGTATAAGCAAATTAAACTCAGAGAGGTAAATTTACTTTCCCAAAGGCATCCATATATTCAGTTACCAAGCCTCGAAATCCTATGATTTTTATATTAAATCAAATTGCAGATATCTTAGTGCTCACAGAATAATATTGTGGACTCAGCAGCAGCATCTGCATATGTAGATACATGTTTAAAGAAGTGTTTGTTGAATAAATAAATGACATCAGTATTGAAATAGTAGTATAAATGTGCTTCACTACAGAACCTGTGTTCAAATAACATTAGTGAGTGATTTATTCAGCAAGTGTTTATGGTGTATTTTTATTTGCATAGTACTTATATTAACCAGAAGTTATGGTCCTTATCCTTCACATGAGGCATAAAAACATGAAATACATATATTGAAGTAAGCCACAGTTTTGTGTCAAAATCACTGATTAATATAAATGCCCAGGATAATGAGCAAAATAAAAACATGGTGGGCTGAAACCATTAAGAAAGAACTATGGATACATTTTATTTGAGTTGAACCTTGAAAGGTGGGAGAGTTTAGCAATAAAAGGATTAGGGAGACCATTCCAGGACCCAGAATGGCATAAAAAAGTACTGAAATAGTGATTGAGTGTGGCTGTGATATATCTTAAAACTGCATACAAATATTCCTGATCCTTACTCATAGGCAGTGTTACCCTTCTCTGCCCCACAAATGTTAGGCTTGCCCATGTGACTTCTTTAGGTAATTGGGATGTGACATATGCCCCACCTGAGCTAAAGTTTTAAATGTAAATGTATAATTCAATTTGACTTTTGGCTCTTCTCCCATAATTTACATGTAACTTGAGCAAGAAATAAACCATTGTTGTTTCAAGTCAGTGAAATTTTGAAGTTGTTTTTTATGCTGCATAGCCTGGTAAAAGCTGACAAAAAAAATGGCATTTGAGAGTTGCCTATATGGAGTCCTGGCTGAAGAAGAGGGTTTGTCTTGGATTCTAAAGTTAAATAAAATCATGAAGACTTAAAATTAAAGATTTGGCTTTTATTCTGTAGAACCTGGAATCAGTTATCAAACTTAATATCTACTTCTCTGATTAACCAAAATTAAAGTGGTGATCTGTTATGATTGCATTGTCAAAAAGAGTCATTATTTCTCTGATAGAGAACAAATAGAAGTACTTTGCAAATATTTTTTGTTATGGCCAGAATTCTTAGTTTAGTGAATAGAACGCATGAGTTAAATTTTACTTTCTAATGCAATATTTGCCCTCCCTA
Source organism: Choloepus didactylus (assembly GCF_015220235.1). Lineage (NCBI taxonomy): Eukaryota > Metazoa > Chordata > Mammalia > Pilosa > Megalonychidae > Choloepus > Choloepus didactylus. The sequence goes on along the minus strand of NC_051319.1, from coordinate 67,189,767 downwards.
TCAACCACTTCATGTCTGGTTTGAAACTATGGATTGTGTGGGACCCAGAATTCTCCCATTAAGATTATAAAGAATTGCACTGATGTATTATTGGGCTGGCATTTTCATGGTTTTTTTTCTGTTTCTATTAAATGGTGATGGGTAGGACTTAGCACACACATTTAATCGATACAAGTTTCTCTTTTTTTGTTTTAGGAATTGTAACTTTGAAAAGCTATTCAAAGTCTTTACATAATAAGCTGAATTATTGTCAAAATGTATCTATTTTGTTACCTAACTTAAAATTCACCTGTATCAATGGAGTGACTATGCAATTTTTTTTTCCAAATAGGAATACTTTTGAGAACAAAATGGAACACTACTAATAATTGTGTTTGGACAACACAATTGTGTTTAGCTTGAGGGTAAGAGGTAGCTCAGGAGCACCATCTGCTAGGAAGACAGGAAAGTGCACTCCAGCAAGATGTGGTTCTGCCAAATTCTAAATAAATTTTCAAATAATCCTGCATTACGCAGAATAACCTTATCAAGATAAACACATGCCCTGAAGTAACAGAAATTTACAAAGCACATGAAGACCCAAGAAGATATGGACAAGCCAGACAACTAAAGTAAAAATCTGGAGGAGACACAGAACTTGGAACAATTAATCAAAGAAGTGTATACAAATCTCCAAAATATTTCAATCGGTTGGCTAAAGATGTAAAGGACATCAAGAAGACTCTAGAAAAGTACAAAGAAGAATTTGAAAGAGCAAATATATATATAAAAAAAGCAGACCTTATGGAAATAAAAGATACTGTAGATCAAATTAAACATACACTAGAGACACAGAGATACACAACAGCATATTTGAAGAGGCAGAAGAAAGAATAAGTGAAGTAGAGGACAGAGCAATTGGATGTGAATGCACAAAAGAACAAATGGTGAAAGAAATAAAAAAAATTTTGAAATGTATCTCAGGGAAATGATGGACATGAAGCACACAAATATAAGAATTACTGGTATCCCAGTAAAAGAAGAGTAGAAGGCTAGGAAGAGTATTTGAGGACATGGTTGGGGAAAAATTCCCAACTCTTATAAAAGACATAAATATACAAATCACAGAAACCCAATGACCTCCAAATAGAATAAATCCAAATAGACCCACTCAGACATATACTAATCCAATTGTCAACTGCTGAAGAGAAGGAGAAAGGCCTGAAAGCAGCAAGAGAAAAGAGATTCACCACATACAAGGAAAACCACATAAAACTGAGTACTGACTACTCAGTGGGTACTATGGAGGCAAGAAGACAGTGGTAGGACATATTTAAGATCCTGAAGGAGAAAAATTGGAGCCAAGAATTCTTTACCCAGAAAAGCTCTCTTTAAAAAGTGAGGGAGACGGCATCGTGGGACTGAGAGTATCTTCTTGACCAAAAGGGGGATGCAAAATGAAATGAAATAGTTTCAGTGGCTGAGAGATTTCAAATGGAGTCGAGAGTCACTCTGGTGGACATTCTTATGCACTATATAGAAAACACCTCTTAGGTTTTAATGTATTGGAGTAGCTAGAAGTAAATACCTGAAACTACCAAACTCCAACCCAGCAGTCTGGAATCCTGAAGAGAATTATATAATAATGTAGATTACAAGGGGTGACAGTGTGATTTTGTGAAGACCTTGTGGATCACACCCCCTTGATCTAGTGTATGGATGAGTAGAAAAATGGGGATAAAAACTAAAGGACAAATGGGGTGGGGTGGGGGGATGATTTGGGTGTTCTTTTTTCACTTTTATTTTTTATTCTTGTTCTGGTTCTTTCTGATGTAAGGAAAATGTTCAGAGATAGATTGTGGTGATGAACGCATAACTATGTTACCATACTGTGGACAGTGGATTGTATACCATGGATGATTGTATGGTGTGTGAATGTATTTCAATAAAACTGAATTTAATAAAAAAAAAAAAGGGAGGGGGAGTTTAACATTTTCACCAACAAACAAATGCTGAGAGAATTTATTAACAAGAGGCCTTCCTTGCAAGAATACTAAAGGGAGTTCTTCCTGCTGAGAAAAAAAAGAGAGAGAGAGGTCTGGAGAAGGGCACAGAACTGAAGAGTATTATTAAGGGTAACTTAAAGGAAAACAAGGAGGGAGAGGGGAAAAATAGATCTGACAAATAAAAACCAAAGGATAAGATGGTTGATTTCAAGAACTGCCTACACAGTAATAACTTTGAATGTGAATTGATTAAACTCCCCAATTAAAAGATACAGTCTGGTAGAATGGATTAAAAAGTAGGATCTATCAATATTCTATTTATAACAGACTCAAACCCAGCAACACAAAGAGATTGAAAGTGAAAGGATGGAAAAAAATATTCCATGCAAGCTGCAGCCAAAAGAAAGCAGGGGTAGCAATACTAATATCAGACAAAATAGACTTTAAATGCAAAGATGCCATAAGAGACAAAGAAGGATACTATATACTAATAAAAGGAACAATTCACCAAGAAGAAATAACAATCATAAATGTTTATGCAACCAATCAAGGAGCTCCAAGTACATGAGACTCAAACATTGGCAAAATTGAAGGGAACAATAGACATTTCTAAAATAATAGTGGTAGACTTCAATAAACCACTCTCTTCTATAGATAGGACAACTAGACAGAAGACCAATAAGGAAACTGAGAAATTAAACAATGTGATAAATGAATTAGACTTAACAGACATATATAAGTAATTACATCCCAAATTACCAGGATATACATTCTTCTCTAGTGCTCGTGGAATGTTCTCCAGGATAGATCACAAACAAGTTTAAATAAATTTTAAAAGCTTGAAATTATTCAAAGCACATTCTCTGACCATAATGGAATGTAACTAGAAATAAATAGCCACCAAAGAACCAGAATTCTCACAAATATATGGAAGTTAAAAAATACTCATAACCAATCAGTGGGTCAAATAAGAAATTGCAAGCAAAATTGATAAATATCAAAGAGTTGAATGAAAATGAAAACACAACATTTCAAAATCTTTGGGATGCAGTGAAAGTAGGGCAGAGAGGGAAATTTAGAGCTTTGCATACATCAAAAAGGAAGAAAGAGTGAAAATTAAAGACCTAACTGAAAAGGCTAGAGAATCATCAGCAAACTAATCCTAAATCAAGTAGAAGAAAAGAAATAACAAAGATTAAAGCAGAAATAAATGATCTGAAGAACAAAAAAACAGAGAACCTCATAGAATAAATAAAACCAAAAGTTAGTTCCTTGAGAAGATCAACAAGATTGACAAACATTTAGCTAGACTGACAAAGTCAAAAACAGAGAAGGCCCAAATAAAATCAGAATTGAAAGGGTGATCATTACTACGGATTCCAAAGAAATTTAAAAAATCATAAGAGAATACTATGACCAACTGTATATCAACAAACTGGACAATGTAGAGGAAATGGATGATTCCCAGAAACACATGAACAACCTAGACTGATCCAAGAAGAAATAGAAGACCTCAACAAACCAATCACAAGTAAAGAGATTCCATCAGTTGTCAAAAATCTTCCTACAAATAAAAGCCCGGGGACGGAGGGCTTCACACGGGAATTTTACCAAACTTTCCAAAAAGAACTGATACCATTCTTGTTCAAATTCTTTCGAAAAGTTGAAGAAAAAGGAGCACTACCTAATTTATTTTATGAAACTAACATTACTCTAATACCAAAACCAGAAAGTTACTATAAGAAAGAAAATCTACAGACCAATCTCCCTCATGGATATAGATGAAAAATTCTCAACAAAATACTTGCAAATTGAATCCAAAGGTGGATTAAAAGAAGCATACACCACAACCAAGTGGGGTTCATTCCAGGCATGTGAGGGTGGTTCAACATAAGAAAATCAAACAATGTAATACAACATATTAACAAATTGAAAGGGAAAAATCAAATGATCATCTCGATTGATGTTGAAAAAGCATTTAACAAAGTTCAGCATTCTTTTTTGATAAAAATACTTCAAAAGGTAGGAATTGGAGGAAACTTCCTCAATATGATAAAGGGCATATATGAAAACCCCACAGCCAGCATAGTACTCAATGATGAGAGACTGAAAGCCTTCCCCCTAAGATTGGGAATGAGACAAGGATGCCCACTGTCACTACTATTATTCAATTTTGTGCTAGAAGTTCTAGCCAGAGCAATTTGGTAAGACAAAGAAATAAAAGGCATCCAAATTGGAAAGGAAGAATTAAAACTGTCATTGTTTGCAGATGATATGATCTTATATTTGGAAAATCCTGAGAAATCAATGACAGAGACACTTGAGCTAATAAACAAATTCAGCAAAGTGGCGGGATGCAAGATTAATGCATGTAAGGTCAGCAATGTTCCTGTACACTAGTAATGTCATAATTGAAGAGGCAATCAAGAAAAAGATTCCATTTAAAATAGCAACTAAAAAACTCAAGTACCTAGAAATGAACTTAACCAAAGATGTAAAAGACCTCTGCACAGAAAATTATAAAATCTTACTAAAATAAATTAGAGAGGACTTAAATAAGTGGAAAGATATTTCATGTTAATGGACAGGAAGGCTAAACATCATTAAGATATTAATTCTACCCAACCAAAATTCCAACAACCTACTTTGCAGACTTGGAAAAGCTAGTTATCAAATATATCTGGAGGGGAAGAGGGCCTCAAATAGCCAAAATGTTCTAAAGAAGAAGAACAAAGTGGGAGGACTTACACTTCCTGACTTTAAAGCCACAGTAGTCAAAACAGCATGGTACTGGCATAAAGGTAGACATACTGACTCAAGAGGTAGGAATAGACCCTCAGATCTATGGCCAACTGATTTTTGATGAGACCCCCAAATCACTGAACTAGGGAAGAACAGTCTCTTCAACAAATGGGTCTCAGAGAACTGGATATCCATATCCTAAAGAATGAAAGAGGATTCCTATCTCACACACTATATAAAAATGAATGCAAAGTGGATTAAAGATCTAAACATCTAAGACAGTACCATAAAACTCCAGGAAGATAATATAGGGAAACATCTTAAGATCTAGTAATAGGAAGTTGCTTCTTAAACCTTACACCCAAAGCACAAGCAATGAAAGAAAAAAATAGATAACCTGGAACTCCTCATAATCAAAAGCTTCTGTTCCTCAAAGGACTTTGTCAAAAAGGTTAAGAGGCAGCCAACTCAATGGGAGAAAATGTTTGCAAACCATATATCTGAAAGGAGCTTGTAATTATAAATAAATCCTGCAACTCAAGGACAATAGTACAAACAGCCCAGTTATAAAATGTGGAAAAGTTATGAAAAGACAATTTTCCAAAGAGGAAATATACATGGCTAAAAACACATGAAAAATGTTCATCTTCACTATTAGGGAAATGCAAGTAAAAAACAATGAAATATCATCTCACACCAATAAGAATGACTGCCATTAAACAAACAGGAAACTACAAATGCTGGAGAGGATGTGAAGAAATTGGAACTTATCCACTGCTGGCAGGGATGTATAAAATGGTACAGCCACTGTGGAAGACAGTTTGGCAGTTCCTCAGAAAACTAAAAATCAAGTTGCCCTATGACTCAGCAATTCCACTACTTGGTATATACCCTGAAGATCTGAAAGCAGTGACACAAGCAAACATTTGCACACTAATGTTCATAGTGGCATTGTTCACAATTGCCAACAGATGGAAACAATACAAGTGTCCTTCAATAGATGAGTGGATAAACAAAATGTGGTATATACATACAATAGAATACTATGCAGTAGTAAGAAGGAATGAGGTTATGAAACATGACAACATGGATGACCTTGAGGACACAATACTGAATGCAATAAGTCAGACACAGAAGGAGAGCTATTGTATGTTATCACTAATATGACCTCCCTGAATAATATAAAATCATTTCTTTTAATGTAGAATATAGGGACCTAGAGATTGACAGAAGCTAGAGAAGGGAGAATGATTATCTACTATGTACAGACCTGTTAATGAGATTGAACTTAAAAGTATGGGAATGGACAGGGTGATCATAATCCATTAATGGGATTATAACTATCAGTACTGCATCAAAGTGAACAGGATAAAAAGGGGTTGTTAAAAGACATGTATACCACAGATTAGCCCTACAAATATAAACATGTGCTTGCATGATCTACTTCTAAGGTATCACACAAAGAGTATACAACAGAGTGGTATATGGGAAAAACTACCTATTGCATACTATGGACTATATTAAGTAGGAATACCTTACTAGTGCCACACTAATACTAGGGATAAATAAGTAGGCATGGATAAGAGCTTTGGGGTGTGTTGGGCATACTTTTTTTAAAATTGAGAGGGATGATTGTAAAACTAAGTGAAGATAATGTGAGACATTGATTGTTTAGCTAGGTTAGAATATATATTTTGTGAAATTAGGAATCCCCTACTTAATAAGCCAAGCCCCTGACCTTGAAGCTTGCTCTTTTCAAACTTACGGCTATAAAGGGGAGGCTAAGTCTACCTATAATTATGCCTAAGAGTCACCTCCAGAGAGCCTCTTTTGTTGCTCAGATGTAGCCTTTCTCTCTCTAACCCCAAATCTGCAAATAAATTCAGTACCCTCCCTCCTATGTGAGACATGACTCTCAGAGGAGTGAGTCTCCCTGGCAACATGGGATGTGACTCCCAGGAATGAACCTGGTCATGGCACCAAGGGATTGAGAGTGCCTTTTTGACCAAAATGGGTAAAGGAAAGGTAACAAAATAAGATTTCAGTGGCTAAGAGATTTCAAATGGAGTCAAGAGGCTATTTTGGAGATTACTCTTATACAAGCTTCAGCTAGATATTCCAAATGGCCACAGTATGCCAAGTCCAAATCAATAGTAGTCTTGAAAATACTAAAGAATACCTAGGTCCCTATCTGATACTACATAAAGTTTCACTCACCTAGTTTATTTTTCAGAAACTTAAATCCTCCAGAGAGTTCCTATGCCAATAAATCCCAAAACCCAGAGACAACAGCCTCTTCAAGAATATGAAACAGATGCATCCCCCTTCACCATAATGTCAACACCCCTTTGCAATATGAACAAGTTAGGGTGGTCAACTGCCCAGATATCCCTGAAGATTGAGGCAGTGATCAAATGAGATGGAGGGTTAGCAACAGATAAGATATGATTTAACAAAGGATTATGGATACTCAATCTATGCATACTTTTTAATTTCTATGGTATGAGAACAGATAGAAGGAAACAACTGAAATGGTGGAACTGTAACCCATAACATTCTTTGAAATTTGCTCTATGGTTACTTGTTAAATTGTACTTTGAAAGTTATCACTTTTCTGTATATATGTCATATTTCACAATAAAAAAGGGTAAAAAAAAACAATTACTTGATATGTGCTCTTCAAACCATGTAACTTTTAAACTTGTCATTTTCAGGTCTTAGTACAATTGCTAGCATGGAGTAAAGGTTGAAAAATATTTGTTTAATCAAGAAAAGAATAAAGGAATAAATATACCCCATGTGAAATATACTGATGTAGATTAAGAAATTAAGACTATTTTTGAGGCCTAATTAGGACAGTAGTGGAAAACTTCCAGGAGATAAAGAGATATGACCTTGTTCTGGAAAATTCAGAACAATTGGATAAGCATAGAGTTGGAAAAAAGCAAAATATATGTTCATTGCATATTGAAAATTATTTAGAGGGGATGATTTGGTTTTCTGAAATGGCAATTATGTACTGTTTCCATAAATGGAATTATCTGAATGTCATGAAAAGGAAAGTGTTTATATTTATATTTGCATATTCCAAAGTATGTATTATCATTAGTAATTTCTACTTAAAAATATTTTAGCAATTCCTTGAATTGTATAATCCTCTTTTCATCATGAGAGGATTAGGCTAGGAGGTGAATAGCAGAATCATAAAAAATATAAATTCTAAGTTATCCTTTAAAGAATAAAAATACACAAAGAATACATAAGAAATTAAAGCCATATAGTAATAGGCTATCTTCATGTGATATAAAAATAAGCATATAAGAAAATATGTTCACAGTTCTGAGCTCAAACCTACTTAACATGCCAATGAACTGTAAATGAGCTAAAATCCTTCTGTTGAAAGAAATATTCATTGAAAAACTAAAAGATGTATATACACATACACATATACATATATGCAAATACATATGCATACATATAGGTACATGCACACACTTAACTGATATTAAAATAAAAATATGAGTGAATATCTTAAGAATTTTAAAAAGGCAAGAATCACATTCAAAATTTACAACAAATTTGAGAAATCAGGCAAATAACATTAAACTAAAAAAAGAAAATGATATAATAACAAAGTGTAAACCAAAATAAAGATTCTCAATTATAAATATCTATGCACCAAATAACAATTCATGAAAATTCATAAATCAAAAAACAACAAGAAATGGAAACCCATAAAGAGTAGCAGATTTCAGTTTACCTCCTTCAATCCAATAAACTAAGTGGACAAAAAGATATGCAAATGTAGAGGAAACATTAATAATATAATCAACATAGTAAATCTAACTGATATATACTAAACACTCTTAAAAACAGTCTTATAAAATGTTCATAGATAATTAAAAGAAGTAATTGTTTTTGTTCTGTCCATTTATCAAGGTATGTAAAAAACACCAGTAAATTCCCATAGGTAGATAAGGCAGTCAACATCTGTTAATCACAATGAAATAAAAACTGTAAAATGATGATTATATTAGTTATGTAGTGTCACGTAACACTATTCCACAAACTACCTAGCTTAAAAAAACATACGTTTATTATCTCATAGTTTCTGTGGGTCAGGAGTCCACGCTGAGCTCAGCTGGGTCCTCTGCAAGGCTGCAACATGATGATGACAGGGGCTGCGGTGTCATCTGATCTACATTCCAAATAAAACTCTTAGTAAAATAGGATTAGAAAGGATCTGATATACTTAACATTAAGAAATAACAAATATTATTCTAAATAGTGAAAAACTAAAAAAAATTTTATTAATATCAGGAAGTAGACAGATTTCTATTATCATCAGTATTTTAATATGGCAAATATCTAGTGAGTACAATAAGAAAATAAAATATAATGAAGAGCATAAGAAATAAATCCCTGTATTTATGACATCCACTGACATTTCACTGAAAAGTGAAACAATTTTGTGGAGTTTTTAGCATTAATAAAAAAATACAGTAAAGTGGCTGGTTATAAGATAAACAAAAAACATTATTTATTTTCTATTCTCTCAACTAACACAAATATAAATAAAATAAAGCATCCACAATAATACCATAATATGAAATTGATTGTAATGAGTAGGACATTTATGACTACATCTATGATATGTTTTGAAGTACGGTAAACAAAATTTAAACAAATAGGATTTCATAATTCAATTTTTGATGGAAAGACACAATATCAAAAATTTTAACTCTCCCAAAATCAGTAAATATTTAAGGTAATTCTTCATAGACTCCCAATCAGAATTTTTTTGTAACTAGATACTATTATAATAAAATATATGGGAAATAATACATGCCTAAGAAGTGCTAACCAACACATGAAAAAGAACATGATGAGGAATTTGTCCTATCAAGTATTAGAATATATTCTAAAATCTTTGAAATAAAATAAATGCAGTATAGGAAAAGGAATAGATAAGTAAAACAAAATAAAGAATTAAAGCATAGATCCCAATACAATAGCATTAAAATTTACAAAGTTGCAATAAATAAAAATTTAAATTAAAACAATGTTTTAATATATAAAGTTAGATGGGCTAGCATGTTTGTGGCATTATTGTTTATAAAGGTAAAAAAACTGAAATGAAATAATTGTTCAACAATGGAGAAATTATTTAATACATTGTATCTTACATTGTATGGCCAGTGAAAAACATAAATTATAGCTAGGCCAATTATCTTAGAAGAATTGCTTTGAGTTAGGATTGAATGAGAAAAGCCAAACACACATAAATTTAAAATATTTCTATTTTTTAAAACAAAAATTACAAAAAAGCATATATATGTATTTATATATATATATATATATATATATATGCACATACACACACTGGTACTTGTTCAGGTATATTCAGCTATATAAATTTCTGTATAAGATAATAGGATGAAGAAAAATAATAAAGGACATAAAAATTGTCTCACAGGTTATGGTTGAGGTGGGGAGGGCAGATGTGAGTGGAGGATTTAAAAATGAAACTATAATTATATAATACATATATAAAGGGAAAAAGAAATTCAAATTAAAACTAAAATGAGGTACTTTTTTCACTGATGTGGTTGAGAACACATCACTGAGAGTTTGGGTAAACAAGCACTTTCATACACTAATCTTGGGAAGGAAATTTGATGAATCCTCTATTGCTCCATGGAAACCAGTTCACAATACCTATCAAAATATAAAATGCGGAAGCGGGGCAAGATGGCAGACTGGTGAGCTGTATGTTTTAGTTACTCCTCCAGGAAAGTAGGTAGAAAGCCAGGAACTGCGTGGACTGGACACCACAGAGCAATCTGACTTTGGGCATACTTCATACAACACTCATGAAAACGTGGAACTGCTGAGATCAGCGAAATCTGTAAGTTTTTGCAGCCAGGGGACCCGCGCCCCTCCCTGCCAGGCTCAGTCCCGTGGGAGGAGGGGCTGTCAGCTCCGGGAAGGAGAAGGGAGAACTGCAGTGGCAGCCCTTATCGGAAACTCATTCTGCTGATCCAAACTCCAACCATAGATAGATGGAGACCAGACACCAGAGAATCTGAGAGCAGCCAGCCCAGCAGAGAGGAGACAGGCGTAGAAAAAAAACAACACCAAAACTCCAAAATAAAAACGCAGAATTTTTGGAGTTCTGGTGAACATAGAAGGGGGAAGGGCAGAGCTCAGGCCGGAGCCCAGGCCCTGAGGTGCATATGCAAATCCCGAAGAAAAGCTGATCTCTCTGCCCTGTGGACCTTTCCTTAATGGCCCTGGTTGCTTTGTCTCTTAGCATTTCAATAACGCATTAGATCTCTGAGGAGGGCCCTTTTATTTTATTTTATTTTTTTTTAATCCTTTTTTCTTTTTCTAAAACAATTACTCTAAGAAGCCCAATATAGAAAGCTTCAAACACCTGCAATTTGGGCAGGTCAAGTCAAGACCAGAACTAGGAGAGCTCTGAGACAAAACTCAATAATCCAGTGGCTGAGAAAATTCACTAAACACCACAACTTCCCAAGAAAAGGGGGGTGTCCGCTCACAGCCATCATCCTGGTGGACAGGAAACACTCCTGCCCATCGCCAGCCCCATAGCCCAGAGCTGCCCCAGACAACCCAGTGTGACGGAAGTGCTTCAATTAACAGGCACACACCACAAAACTGGGCGTGGACATTAGCCTTCCCTGCAACCTCAGCTGATTGTCCCAGAGTTGGGAAGGTAGAGCAGTGTGAATTAACAAAGCCACAATCAACCATCATTTCAGCAGACTGGGAGCCTCCCCACACAGCCCAGCAGCCCAGAACTGCCCTGGGGGAACATCACTCACCTGTGACATAGCACAGTCATCCCTCAACAGAGGACCAGGGGGTGCACGGCCTGGAAGAGGGGCCCACTTGCAAGTCTCAGGAGCCATACGCCAATACCAAGGACTTGTGGGTCAGTGGCAGAGACAAACTGTGGCAGGACTGAACTGAAGGATTAGACTATTGCAGCAGCCTTAAAACTCTAGGATCACCAGGGAGATTTGATTGTTAGAGCCACCCCCCACTCCCTGACTGCCCAGAAACACGCCCCATATACAGGGCAGGCAACACCAACTACACACGCAAGCTTGGTACACCAATTGGACCCCACAAGACTCACTCCCCCACTCACCAAAAAGGCTAAGCAGGGGAGAACTGGCTTGTGGAGAACACGTGGCTCGTGGACGCCACCTGCTGGTTAGTTAGAGAAAGTGTACTCCACGAAGCTGTAGATCTGATAAATTAGAGATAAGGACTTCAATTGGTCTACAAATTCTAAAAGAACCCTATCAAGTTCAGCAAATGCCACAAGGCCAAAAACAACAGAAAATTATAAAGCATATGAAAAAACCAGACGATATGGATAACCCAAGCCCAAGCACCCAAATCAAAAGACCAGAAGAGACACAGCACCTAGAGCAACTACTCAAAGAACTAAAGATGAACAATGAGACCATAGTACGGGAGACAAAGGAAATCAAGAAGATCCTAGAAGAGCATAAAGAAGACATTGCAAGACTAAATAAAAAAATGGATGATCTTATGGAAATTAAAGAAACTGTTGACCAAATTAAAAAGATTCTGGACACTCATAGTACAAGACTAGAGGAAGTTGAACAATGAATCAGTGACCTGGAAGATGACAGAATGGAAAATGAAAGCATAAAAGAAAGAATGGGGAAAAAAATTGAAAAATCGAAATGGACCTCAGGGATATGATAGATAATATGAAACGTCCAAATATAAGACTCATTGGTGTCCCAGAAGGGGAAGAAAAGGGTAAAGGTCTAGGAAGAGTATTCAAAGAAATTGTTGGGGAAAACTTCCCAAATCTTCTAAACAACATAAATACACAAATCATAAATGCTCAGCGAACCCCAAATAGAATCAATCCAAATAAACCCACTCCGAGACATATACTGATCACACTGTCAAACACAGAAGAGAAGGAGCAAGTTCTGAAAGCAGCAAGAGAAAAGCAATTCACCACATACAAAGGAAACAGCATAAGACTAAGTAGTGACTACTCAGCAGCCACCATAGAGGCGAGAAGGCAGTGGCACGATATATTTAAAATTCTGAGTGAGAAAAATTTCCAGCCAAGAATACTTTATCCAGCAAAGCTCTCCTTCAAATTTGAGGGAGAGCTTAAATTTTTCACAGACAAACAAATGCTGAGAGAATTTGCTAACAAGAGACCTGCCCTACTGGAGATACTAAAGGGAGCCCTACAGACAGAGAAACAAAGAAAGGACAGAGAGACTTGGAGAAAGGTTCAGTACTAAAGAGATTCGGTATGGGTACAATAAAGGATTTTAATAGACAGAGGGGAAAAATATGACAAACATAAACCAAAGGATAAGATGGCTGATTCAAGAAATGCCTTCACGGTTATAACGTTGAATGTAAATGGATTAAACTCCCCAATTAAAAGATATAGATTCGCAGAATGGATCAAAAAAAATGAACCATCAATATGTTGCATACAAGAGACTCATCTTAGACACAGGGACACAAAGAAACTGAAAGTGAAAGGATGGAAAAAATATTTCATGCAAGCTACAGCCAAAAGAAAGCAGGTGTAGCAATATTAATCTCAGATAAAATAGACTTCAAATGCAGGGATGTTTTGAGAGACAAAGAAGGCCACTACATACTAATAAAAGGGGCAATTCAGCAAGAAGAAATAACAGTCGTAAATGTCTATGCACCCAATCAAGGTGCCACAAAATACATGAGAGAAACACTGGCAAAACTAAAGGAAGCAATTCATGTTTCCACAATAATTGTGGGAGACTTGTGTTGAAGTCTCTCCTATAGATAGATCAACCAGACAGAAGACCAATAAGGACATTGAAAACCTAAACAATCTGATAAATGAATTAGATTTAACAGTCATATACAGGACATTACATCCCAAATCACCAGGATACACATACTTTTCTAGTGCTCATGGAACTTTCTCCAGAATAGATCATATGCTGGGACATAAAACAAGCCTTAATAAATTTAAAAAATCGAAATTATTCAAAGCACATTCTCTGACAACAATGGAATACAATTAGAAGTCAATAACCATCAGAGACTTAGAAAATTCACAAACACTTGGAGGTTAAACAACACACTCCTAAACAATCAGTGGGTTAAAGAAGAAATAGCAAGAGAAATTGCTAAATATACAGAGACGAATGAAAATGAGAACACAACATACCAAAACCTATGGGATGCAGCAAAAGCAGTGCTGAGGGGGAAATTTATAGCACTAAATGCATATATTAAAAAGGAAGAAAGAGCCAAAATCAAAGAACTAATGGATCAACTGAAGAAGCTAGAAAATGAACAGCAAACCAATCCTAAACTAAGTACAAGAAAAGAAATAACAAGGATTAAAGCAGAAATAAATGACATAGAGAACAAAAAAACAATAGAGAGGATAAATATCACCAAAAGTTGGTTCTTTGAGAAGATCAACAAGATTGACAAGCCCCTAGCTAGACTGACAAAATCAAAAAGAGAGAAGACCCATATAAACAAAATAATGAATGAAAAAGGTGACATAACTGCAGATACTGAAGAAATTAAAAAAATTATAAGAGGATACTATGAACAACTGTATGGCAACAAACTGGATAATGTAGAGGAAATGGACAATTTCCTGGAAACATATGAACAACCTAGACTGACCAGAGAAGAAATAGAAGACCTCAACCAACCCATCACAAGCAAAGAGATCCAATCAGTCATCAAAAATCTTCCCACAAATAAATGCCCGGGGCCAGATGGCTTCACAGGGGAATTCTACCAAACTTTCCAGAAAGAACTGACACCAATCTTACTCAAACTCTTTCAAAACATTGAAGAAAATGGAACACTACCTAACTCATTCTATGAAGCTAACATCAATCTAATAGCAAAACCAGGCAAAGATGCTACAGAAAAGGAAAACTACCGGCCAATCTCCCTAATGAATATAGATGCAAAAATCCTCAACAAAATACTTGCAAATCGAATCCAAAGACACATTAAAAAAATCATACACCATGACCAAGTGGGGTTTATTCCAGGCATGCAAGGATGGTTCAACATAAGAAAATCAATCAATGTATTACAACACATTAACAAGTCAAAAGGGAAAAATCAATTGATCATCTCAATAGATGCTGAAAAAGCATTTGACAAAATCCAACATCCGTTTTTGATAAAAACACTTCAAAAGGTAGGAATTGAAGGAAATTTCCTCAACATGATAAAGAGCATATATGAAAAACCCACAGCCAGCATAGTACTCAATGGTGAGAGACTGAAAGCCTTCCCTCTAAGATCAGGAACAAGACAAGGATGCCCGCTGTCACCACTGTTATTCAACATTGTGCTGGAAGTGCTAGCCAGGGCAATCCGGCAAGATAAAGAAATAAAAGGCATCCAAATTGGAAAAGAAGAAGTAAAACTGTCATTGTTTGCAGATGATATGATCTTATATCTAGAAAACCCTGAGAAATCGACAATGCAGCTACTAGAGCTAATAAACAAATTTAGCAAAGTAGCGGGATACAAGGTTAATGCACATAAGTCAGTAATGTTTCTATATGCTAGAAATGAACAAACTGAAGAGACACTCAAGAAAAAGATACCATTTTCAATAGTAACTAAAAAAATCAAGTACCTAGGAATCAACTTAACCAAAGATGTAAAAGACCTATACAAAGAAAACTACATAACTCTACTAAAAGAAATAGAAGGGGACCTTAAAAGATGGAAAAATATTCCATGTTCATGGATAGGAAAGCTAAATGTCATTAAGATGTCAATTCTACCCAAACTCATCTACAGATTCAATGCAATCCCAATCAAAATTCCAACAACCTACTTTGCAGACTTGGAAAAGCTAGTTATCAAATTTATTTGGAAAGGGAAGATGCCTCGAATTGCTAAAGACACTCTAAAAAAGAAAAACGAAGTGGGAGGACTTACACTCCCTGACTTTGAAGCTTATTATAAAGCCACAGTTGCCAAAACAGCATGGTACTGGCACAAAGATACACATATAGATCAATGGAATCGAATTGAGAATTCGGAGACAGACCCTCAGATCTATGGCCGACTGATCTTTGATAAGGCCCCCAAAGTCACTGAACTGAGCCATAATGGTCTTTTCAACAAATGGGGCTGGGAGAGTTGGATATCCATATCCAAAAGAATGAAAGAGGACCCCTACCTCACCCCCTACACAAAAATTAACTCAAAATGGACCAAAGATCTCAATATAAAAGAAAGTACCATAAAACTCCTAGAAGATAATGTAGGAAAACATCTTCAAGACTTTGTATTAGGCGGCCACTTCCTAGACTTTACGCCCAAAGCACAAGCAACAAAAGAGAAAATAGATAAATGGGAACTCCTCAAGCTTAGAAGTTTCTGCACCTCAAAGGAATTTCTCAAAAAGGTAAAGAGGCAGCCAACTCAATGGGAAAAAATTTTTGGAAACCATGTATCTGACAATAGACTGATATCTTGCATATATAAAGAAATCCTACAATTCAATGACAATAGTACAGACAGCCCAATTATAAAATGGGCAAAAGATATGAAAAGACAGTTCTCTGAAGAGGAAATACAAATGGCCAAGAAACACATGAAAAAATGTTCAGCTTCACTAGCTATTAGAGAGATGCAAATTAAGACCACAATGAGATACCATCTAACACCGGTTAGAATGGCTGCCATTAAACAAACAGGAAACTACAAATGCTGGAGGGGATGTGGAGAAATTGGAACTCTTATTCATTGTTGGTGGGACTGTATAATGGTTCAGCCACTCTGGAAGTCAGTCTGGCAGTTCCTTAGAAAACTAGATATAGAGTTACCATTCGATCCAGCGATTGCACTTCTCGGTATATACCCGGAAGATCGGAAAGCAGTGACACGAACAGATATCTGCACGCCAATGTTCATAGCAGCATTATTCACAATTGCCAAGAGATGGAAACAACCCAAATGTCCTTCAACAGATGAGTGGATAAATAAAATGTGGTATATACACACGATGGAATACTACGCGGCAGTAAGAAGGAACGATCTCGTGAAACATATGACAACATGGATGAACCTTGAAGACATAATGCTGAGCGAAATAAGCCAGGCACAAAAAGAGAAATATTATATGCTACCACTAATGTGAACTTTGAAAAATGTAAAACAAATGGTTTATAATGTAGAATGTAGGGGAACTAGCAATAGAGAGCAATTAAGGAAGGGGGAACAATAATCCAAGAAGAACAGATAAGCTATTTAACGTTCTGGGGATGCCTAGGAATGACTATGGTCTGTTAATTTGTGATGGATATAGTAGGAGCAAGTTCACAGAAATGTTGCTATATTAGGTAACTTTCTTGGGGTAAAGTAGGAACATTTTGGAAGTTAAGCAGTCATCTTAGGTTAGTTGTCTTTTTCTTACTCCCTTGTTATGGTCTCTTTGAAATGTTCTTTTATTGTATGTTTGTTTTCTTTTTAACTTTTTTTTCATACAGTTGATTTAAAAAAGAAGGGAAAAAAAAAAAAAGAAAAACAAGGGAAAAAAAAAAAAAGGATGTAGTGCTCCCTTGAGGAGCCTGTGGAGAATGCAGGGGTATTTGCCTACCCCACCTCCATGGCTGCTAACATGACCACAGACATAGGGGACTGGTGGTTTGATGGGTTGAGCCCTCTACCACAGGTTTTACCCTTGGGAAGACGGTTGCTGCAAAGGAGAGGCTAGGCCTCCCTATGGTTGTGCCTAAGAGCCTCCTCCCGAATGCCTCTTTGTTGCTCAGATGTGGCCCTGTCTCTCTGGCTAAGCCAACTTGAAGGGTGAAATCACTGCCCTCCCCGCGACGTGGGATCAGACACCCAGGGGAGTGAATCTCCCTGGCAACGTGGAATACGACTCCCGGGGAGGAATGTAGACCTGGCATCATGGGACGGAGAACATCTTCTTGACCAAAAGGGGGATGTGAAAGGAAATGAAATAAGCTTCAGTGGCAGAGAGATTCCAAAAGGAGCCGAGAGGTCACTCTGGTGGGCACTCTTATGCACACTTTAGACAACCCTTTTTAGGTTCTAAAGAATTGGGGTAGCTGGTGGTGGATACCTGAAACTATCAAACTACAACCCAGAACCCATGAATCTCGAAGACAGTTGTATAAAAATGTAGCTTATCAGGGGTGACAATGGGATTGGGAAAGCCATAAGGACCACACTCCACTTTGTCTAGTTTATGGATGGATGAGTAGAAAAATAGGGGAAGGAAACAAACAGACAAAGGTACCCAGTGTTCTTTTTTACTTCAATTGCTCTTTTTCACTCTAATTATTATTCTTGTTATTTTTGTGTGTGTGCTAATGAAGGTGCCAGGGATTGATTTGGGTGATGAATGTACCACTATGTAATGGTAATGTAAACAATCGAAAGTACGATTTATTTTGTATGACTGCGTGGTATGTGAATATATCTCAATAAAATGAAGATTAAAAAAAAAATAATAAAAAAATAAAATAAAATGCATACACCCCTTGACCCAGCATTTTACTTCTAGGGATTTATCTTACAAATATACTCACATATGTGTGAAATGTACAAGAATATTACTGTCAACAATGATATTACTAGCAAATAATTAGAAATAACTTAAATGAACAAGAAAGGACTAATTATATGAGTTATGACACACCATATAGTACAATACTTTGCAGCTGTTGGACTGAATAAGGGATTTCCATTTGTTTTGAAAAAAAATAATTGTCAGGATATATTGTTAAATAATAGATGGAAGGCACAGAAAATTACATATAGATTGCTGCCATTTGGGCTAAAAAGGAAGTGTGTGTGTGCCTGTGTGTATGTGTAGTTTTTATGAACAAATCACCTCTGGAAGCTCTGTGAGAAATTGAAAATAATGAGTTGTCTCTAGGTAGGGAGACAAGATGGCTGGGAGGTCAAGTTGAACTGAATTCTTGTTTTTTCTTTTGAATATTTACCTTGCACCTGCATTATTTGTTCAAAAATAAAATAATATAAAAATTATCCTTGGGGATTTATACTGGAAGAACACAAATACTATAATCAAGCACATTAGCTAAGTATCAGAGGGACTACAGTGATAATTAGAAAATTGACATAACATTCTAATATTCCCAAATAATTTCTGTTAATAAAAGTTTAGAAAACTATTCTTAACTATAAAACCACGAACATTTTACGAAAAATTTTTTCTTTATTTAAAAAACAATCTTAGAAAGCATTTGAAGTTGAAAGCATTCTTTGAATTAGAACTGAGATGGGAAAACTACCAGTATATTTAAATGATTAAAAGAAGTATGATAATGGATTTCCCAAAGCTCACAGGCATGTATGCTTGGATTGATGATTTGAACTGAGACTGAAATAGGAAAAGTTATAATTCCAAAAGCTAATATCCATTCTCTGCTTTTTCTCACCAAGCTAGGAGACCCCTGTATTTACCCTGATCTCACAAAGGAGGGAATGGCAAAACAAGCTTATACCTGGTAAAAATTTTATTTATAAAATTCTCATTTATTCTCTAGAGTATATCTAGGCATCAAAGATTTATACATTTTCTAATTGTACTATATAACTTTTATTTCTCTTCTCTTTGGATTGTGTTTAGTCAAGATAGCCTGATGATGTGCACAGTAAAATAGATCTGGTGTTGTAGGTATTTTCCATATGTTCAGTTTCTGATAAGATGATAAATATGTCAATTTAACACTATGCATTGTAACAAATGATAATACAGTATTAACTTTCAGGACTATTTATATTCATTGTATTGACTAATGTATTATTTTATCAATGTGTCCCCCAAAATTCTTTGGAATGCGAATTAACTTTTAAGGTTTTCACATCTCTAAATTAATGATTATAGCCATAATAATACTTCCCAAATATACAAACCATGTTATTCCTATAATATTGATGTGCTTCATAGGCTTCTTTTTAGAAAGTATAGTTCAAAATAGGAGAAACATCCAATTTTAAAACTGAATTTCCCCTCCTGAAAATTACCACAAAGCAATAAAGAGAACATAAAACAGAAAACCAAACTAAGTTTTCAATAAAATTAGGAGATTATGTGACTCCAAACCACAAACTAAGAGGAAGAGTTACCAAGAACAGTAAAGGTCAGATCCAGGTTAGAGGGCATGCTGAAGTAGGATGCTCATAGCTATAAGATTTAGACAAAGCCTACACAGCCAGTTTTTCAAAAGAAAGTGGTACTCTATGGAAAAAATAGAAAACTTTCCTTATTTACATCAATGGGAATGTTTGTGTGGACTGATAGTGGAAGCTTTTAAGAACCAGGTTTTTCACCAAAATCTTGAAAAGCAGGGAAGGAGGTACCACAGGAGGAAACAGATCTGCAGCCATATTTACAGGAAGTCATCTGGCAGGAAGAGAGTGCAAAGGAGACAGATAACAGTTTGAGCATCCCTAATACTGCCAGTCTCTTCATTGAGAAAAAAAAATAAAGTATAAGAACTCATTCACGTGTAATCCTGTGTCTTAAAGAGAATTCCTGCCAGCCTTGGCCCCTCACCTACTTAAGTCTTCTGCAAATAGCTATCTTGGTAAGAAATCACCTCATTAAGAGTTGAGAAACAGATAAGTTAAAAGTTTGAATGTCTTAAGGACAGGATCTAAAAATGTAGAAAATGAGAAAATGTAAGGGACAAGAAAGGGACAAGAAATTAATGATAGAAAAGAACAATTTCCTTTAAAAGGTTACCATGGAACAGATGATAATTGTGGCTAAACTTTTCCGCATGATTTACTATGAAAAAAAAATTGGGTAATTGCCTGTAGAAAACAGGTTATCGAAGCACAAAAACAATAGTTCAAGGCAGAAAATGAGATGGCAATGAAAATAAATGAAATCTGAATTTGTAAAAATCAGATTTTAAAAATGGAAGAAAAAATAACAGAAAGAAAGGCTCAAAGGAGATAGACTGCTGAGAACAGCCTTAAAGGCTTGGAGGACAGAGTTGACAAATAAAAGAAAAATTAAATGAAGATATTAAAGTAATATACAAGGTGAAAAGTGATGTCACCTCTCTCATCCCTGATATTGGTTATTATTGTCTTCTCTTTTTTTTCTCCTGACCAATCTGGCCAGAAGTTTATAAATTATGGTAATTGTTTTCAAAGAAAAATTTTGGTTTCAGTGGTTTTCTCTATTGTTTTACTGTTTTCTATTTCATTATTTTCTGCTTTGGCCTTTATTATTTTCTTTCTTCTACTAAATTTGAGATTCATTTGCTCTTTTTTTGTTTGTTTCTTAATGTAAAATCTGAGGTAATTCATATGAAAACTTTATTTTTTTGTCCAACGTAGACATTTAGGGCTTAAATTGCTCCATAAAGCCTACTTTACTATCATCCCACAAATTTTGCATTTTTATGTTTACTCAGTTAAAATTATTTCCTTCTGAGCATTTGATTCAAGATGGTAGAATAGATGCTTCAGAGCTCCATCCTCCCACAGAAGCTTAGAACAACCAGAAAGAAATGGCAGAAGCCTCTTTTTCAGAGCTCAAGGAAATCGTTAAAGAACTGCAGTAAGAAAGAGAGAACCAAATTAAGAAAAAGGCTTCTGTAAAGCATCAGTATCTCATGATGCCCCAGTTGGCCCATCCACAACCCCTCCCTGGTTTGATGTGGAGCTTGCCTGCCCTCCCAGTGTGGATCCCTGGTCCTGGTTCCAGAGGGAGCAGACTGACCCTTGTGGACTATTGGGAGCTTGCATGTCTGACCCAATCTATCTGAAGGCCTGAAGGACTTGCCCTCCCAGAACTTGCTCTGCATGTTGAAGGCAGCTCAGAAAGCTCTCCTGCAGAGTGCTCTGGGAGAGCAGTCAAGTCATGCTGCTTGGAACATGGGATTGCTGGCTCCAGAATAGTGCCTGGGACCATGAGGAAACTGTTTCCTAGGGAAGAGTGGACATTTGTAACCATGTAAAAGGGGAAATAACTAGGGCTACAGATGCATGCCCCAGACAAGATGCATGTGCAGAAAGGATCAGGAAGACCCTCATACTTTGGCCTGGAACTAATCTCATACAACCCATTGTTTGGATAAAGTCTGAAGGAGAGCACTCCCATAAGTCACTCTGCAAAGACTGGGAAAGCTGTTCTCTTTCTTCTTTATTTATTAGCTCCTGAAACTCAAGAAAAACTCAGTCATAATGTCAGTTAGATACATCCTTAAGGAACAAATACTGCAAAGTCTAAATTTCAAGGATAACATACTAAAATATCAAAATGTCCAGGTTTCAACAAAAGGTTACAAAACATACAAAGAAACAGGAAATTATGGCCCCAGCAAAGGAGAATATAAAAACATTAGAAACCATCAATGAGGAGGATCAGACCTGGATCATAACAAAGATTTTTAACTATTAAAAGCTAAGAGAAAGCATGGACAAAACAAAAGGAAATTGGAAAAATGACAGATGAACACAAAGAGGATCTCAATAGAGAGACGGAAACTTTGAAAAAGAAACAACCAGAGTTGAAGATCACAGTGACTGAAATTAAAAATCCTGGAGGGGTTCAAAAGAGGTTGGAGCTCATAGAAGAAAGAATTGGTGAAATTGAAGATAAGAAAAATGAAATCATTCAGTCTCAGGAGCAGAAAGAGGAAAGAATGAAGAAACATGAACAAAGCGTGAGAAAACTGTGAATCACCATTAAGCATACCAATATATGCACTGTGGGAATCCCGGAAGGAGAAGAAAGAGAGAAATGGGTAAGAGAATATTCAAAGAAATAATGGCTGAAAATTTCCCAAATTTAATGAAAGACATGACTATACACATCCAAGACACTCAACAAACTCTAAACAGGATAAACCCAAATAGACCACACCATGGCATATTATGATCAGACCATCAAATGCCAAAGATAAAGATGGATTCCTGAAAGCCACGAGAGAGTAACAACGTGTCATGTACGAGACAGCCTCAATTTTAAAAAGTGCCAATTTCTCACTGGAAACTGTGGCAGCAAAAAGGCGGTGGGATGGCATATTTAAAATACTGAAAGAAAAAAAAACAATTCCAACCAAGCATTCTATGCCAGCAAATTATCTTTCAAAAATGAGGGAGAGGTTAAGATACAACCACATAAACAAAAGCTGAGCAAGTTCATCTCCACTAGACCAGCCCTACAAGAGATGTTTAAGATAGTTCTGCAGGTTGAAAGGAAAGGACAATAGACTGAAGCCTCATGAAGACTGAAAGATCTACATTGAGGATAATGACATGGTAAATATAAATGTCAGTACATACTATTGTAATTTTGGTTTGTAAATATACTGTTTGCTTCCTATGGGAACTAAAAGGCAAATGCATAAGATGTAACAATCAATCAGTGGTTTGGGGTTCACAATGTCTCTGTGATAAGAACTCATTAAGAGGGGAGATGGTGTGATATAGAAACATAGTTTGCGTGTACTATTGAATTTAAGTTGGTATCAAAGCAAATGAGATTGATATAGATTTAGGAATTTAAATTCAAGCTTCATGGTAATTACAAAGAAAATATCAGAGAATATGCAAGCTCACAAAGACAGAAAATTAGAGTATAAGTTGCTAGGGATGCAGGGAATGCAGGAATTAAGGCATAATGGGTAGAGGGTTTTTATTTAGAGAGACAGGAAAGTTTTAGTAATGGAAGGTGGCGAGAGCACATTGTGAATGAGATAAATCCTACTAATGTTATGCTTGGGCATGATTGAGATGGGAATTTCAGTTGTTTATAATGGAAGGTGGTGAGAGTACATTGTGAATGAGATAAATCCCACTAAATCCCATTATTGAGATGGGAATTTCAGTTGTATATAAATTCCCACAGTTAAAAAAAAAGAGCGGTTCCACACAATGACAATGAAATGCAATGCATGCAAGGAGGAAGAAAAGAGTAAAGGGATATTGTTGGGACATATGCAAAAATTAGAATGTAGACTGTAAGTTATATCAATGTTAAATCACTTGAACTGGACAACTTCTTAAGGTGGTTAAATAGGTGAATATCCTTGATCTTAGAGAATGTACATGGCAGTATTAAGTATTCAAGAAGCATGATGTATATAACCTACACTCAAGTGTTAGGAAAATAGTTTGATAGAGAGAGGGGGATGGAGAGAGAGAGAAAGGAGAGGATGATACAGCAAATTTTCCAAAAAGTTAAAAATGGTAGATCTGGGTATCTGGGGGAATTGGGTTTATCAGGGTTCTCAGTGCAAACTCTATTGTTTTTGTAACTGTAATGTGGCTTTGAACATATTTCAAAATAACAAGTTAAAATATATTTTCTAATGCCCATTTTATTTTCTTTAACCTATGGATTATTTCATTTCCAAATAATTGTGTTTTTTTTTCAGAAATCATTGTTATTAATTTTGTAATTTAATTCCATTGTAGTCAGAGAACATAGATTGTATGACTTGAATAATTTTAAATTTATTGAGACTTGCTTTCTGGTACATAATATGATCCAACTTGGTAAATATTATGATGTACTTGAATAGAATGTGTATTCTGCTATCGATGGATGGAATGTTTTGTAAATGTCAATTAGGTCAAGTTTGTTAATTGTGTGTGTTCTCCATCTTTACTGATTTTCTCTTTACTTGTCCCAAAAATTATTGAGATATGGGAATTCAAATCTCTGACTATAATTGTCTATTTGTCCATTGTAAAATATATTCTTATTAGTGAAAAAAAAAATGGTCGAAAGGCAAGATCATGTTGATGGCACCAGAAATGCATAGGAAATAATATCCATAATTATTTTTAAATTTAATCCAGCTTTTGCTAAATGTACAAATATATATATAAACATATATATGTATTGTATGTGTGTGTGTGTGTGTATATTTTTTATTTTCCATCTTTTGTAGTTTTCCAAATCATACTTTAAAGGAATGCATCAGTTTCTATTTTCATACTGAGGTAAAAATGCATTTAATTCATATCAGTTAAAAAATCTCCAAAAACCTATGAATCCATATCAATTACACTTGGCAATCTGTTTGCCATGCAAACCAGTTATTTTACATGGTCAAGAGGCAATTTGAAATCCAGTTGACATGGTGATAATATTTCATTTATGCAATTGACATATTGTACATATTGTCCAAAGATAGAATTGTTAACAGAATAAAAAATTTTAAAATAGGACTGTACCATACAAGCAGTGAACCCTAATGTGAACTGTGGACTATATTTAATGGTACAATTATAGTAATGTTCTTTTATCAATTGTAACAAAGGTTCCACACTAATGCATGATGCTAATAACAGGGAGATATATAGGAGCTCTGTATTTTCTGCATGATTTTTATATAAGTTTACAACTTCCCTAATAATAAAATTTATATAAAAAATAGAATAATGATGTAGCTCTTTTAAAACATCTTTCTAATGCTCTTTTCACTGAAAAATAACTAATGCCTTTATTTTTTCCCAGTTGCCATTGTATTTGGTTATAAAACCAAATAGAAGCAATCATAGGGTCTTTTTGTCTCTTTTAAATTAAGATATACAGTTTATATTATCACCTCTCTGACTATTGAGGTGCTAACTATGATGTTGACAAAGACCCCATTTTTTAAATTAAAGGAACACAGTTTTTAAAATAAAATATTTATACATAAACACAAAAAAGCAGATCTATAAATGAAGATGAGATATTATGTTTTTAACCCATGAGGCTGCTAAAGACTTCCAGGGATTAACTGTAGATATTCAAGTAAAAAGAGCAAAGATTTACCAAAGCACTTTCAATAGAATTGATGAAACACACAGATTTGAACTTTCTAAATTATAATTACTAGCAAATAGATTACATTGTACTTACCTATGAAACATAGATTTTCAATAAATCCAGTCAAAGGTAAGATAATTCCCTTCCTCCTATATATTTATGAGTGACAATTTTCATCACAATTACAAATGTTAAGTACTGAAGTGATAGATTATATAATAGTCCTTAGTTAGAATCTTTGTATTTTTTATTCTCATGTAATAAACTAAAATAAATCACTTTGGAGGGAATAAAAATCTAAAGGAAATATCTAGAAATTCTACAAGAAAAGGGCAGGAAATAAAAGACCTTTCATGAAGCCAAGTATATTCTGAATCCATTTTATGGAATCATAAGAGGCTTTTCTGGCTAAAGGTTAGCATATTTGAGTTTACCTGAAACACCTTGGGTAGACCCTCATATTATGACCCTGCCATGGAAAGACAATAGGCACAACAATGACCTAATGTTTCCATTTTTCACCTCACAGTGGAGTGTGGGTGCTGGAGATGTGTTAATTAAATGAAGCATCTTATCCATATGGTGTACCTATGTTCCATCATTCTCTCAAATTTCTGCCAATACCACATATGTAATGTTGGTTCCCTGAACTCCTGTTGCCATTGAAAAAATCCTTCTGAGTATCCTTTGTGTTCACAGAATATGGAAATCTGAGTAAAGGAAACTAAAGGTGTGAAACATGCTTAAATGCAACATTAACAATTTTACCAAAGGTTAACTTTTTAAACTGGTTACCCACCCCAATACATTTAAAACATTGAATGACTCAAAGTAAAAAGTCTAAATTTCAACTAAATTTATGAGAAATGTGCTTATTACTTAAGATGTAATTCATGATGGTTACCACATGCTTATACAGTGAATCTCGAAATAAAGTGAACACATATTTGTTGGCATCTCAAAGCACCACTCTTCCCTCCAGGGCTTGAACAATTTGAGAAATGAAACAAAGTGCCACATGGGGACAAAACGTCACTTGTATCACTCCCAGAGGCCCCGTTGGAGGACATGGCTCAAAATTAGTTAGCGCATGGTTTTATTAACACTTTCAGAATCAGCCACATTAACCTATACAGTCACAGCAAGGCTAGACGGGGACAGATGGCTCCAGCACCTTCACTGCCTTCACCAACACATTGGGAGGGACCAGAAGAAGCAAGAACTCACACTCCCTCTGGCAACTTACTCCCAAGAGGGAGAAGGGACACTGAGCCCACCATATTACTCTTCCCCAATACACCAATCGGATAAGGTGCTACATCCCTGAAAAGGACCTGACTGAGAGGAAGTCTCTCTTCATGGAAATTAGAGTGGGCCCTCTAGGGTATTATATTTTTTTACTTTCTAAAAGAGTATAAGAAAAAATAAGTAGTATGTACTAAAGAGTTATCTAAAAGGAAACCGATAAAAGAAATTTCTTTTTCTCTCTTAATGAGTAAATTTGTAGATTAAATAGTCAAGATTCTTCAAACAGATTAATTTTAAGATGTAGGTCAAAGCAATGGATTGAGGATGAAACTATATATTAAAGCAAATGTATAAGTGATATAAAATAAAGAGAAGAAATGGGCAAAATTAAACAGTAGTGTCTAGAGTTACATATTTGAGTGATGTGGTTATAAAGGAAAACAAGAAAACAATTAATATAAAGCTTTGCTTTCATGGAGAGAGAGCGGATTGTGACTGGGTAGAGAATCTGGAACGTCTTCTGTGGTGGCTGGCAAAGCTCTTTCCCTCACTTCTCAAAAAGCTGGGTCCATGTCAACTTTAAGTCCAGCCTAGCAGTCACCTCCCAGAGAGTTCCAGGCTGACCAACAACTAAAACAATTACTTGTTGTTAATTCCTTTTTAAGCTTTTGTTTCCCTCATAACACTTGTTATAACCTGCAGATTTTTTTACATCTCTTTGTTGTGATTTTTTTGTGTGTCCCTTTCATCATCAAGAATATATGGTCTGTAGAGGCAAAGATTGTTGTTGTATCACTAATGCTTACCACAGCTGGACACAAGCTGGAACTAGGTAATTATTGATTGAAAGACTGATTTTTACTCAGAACCCTGTGACCCCAAGGCCCTTGCTTTTAACCGTTGTGTTGTGCTATTACCTTCAGCCTCATCTATTGTCACTCTTTCTCCAAATCCAGGAACTCAGGACCCACCAATTAATAGAATTATTTG
Organism: Choloepus didactylus; assembly: GCF_015220235.1. Classification (NCBI taxonomy): domain Eukaryota; kingdom Metazoa; phylum Chordata; class Mammalia; order Pilosa; family Megalonychidae; genus Choloepus; species Choloepus didactylus. Next base: position 67,161,939 of record NC_051319.1, on the reverse strand, counting down.
AAATTAACTCTTGAAAACCTTTCAGAAATTATAAAACAGGCTTAATAGAAACAGTTAGTTATAGCTCAAATCCATAAAGACTACCATCATTCTTCTGCACTAAAATGGAATCAGTTACTTGTGATAAGGCTCTTTAGCCATTTTAATCCCATTAATAAAGCAGTTTAGACTGTAGTCTCTTCACACCAAAGAATATGAAAATACCTGTCTCTTCAATTAATTCCTAATGCTGACAGCATGATTAGGATACTTTTTGGCTGCCACATAGAACACTGCATCTTAAACTGGCTTTAAATAGGGATATTTATCTTAAATAGAAGTGATCCCACTGTTAGGTTTCCCCAGGCTTACCTGGTGACAGTTCCATGAAGAAATCAGGTTCTTTTATCTCTCAGCTCTTCATCCTCTGCAACTCAGCTAGAAAAACAGACTTTCCTATATCATTAGTCAGCACAGGTCACTTGATCATTCCTAAACTGTTCACCAGCAGGGAAATGGGATACCAACATTTGGTCTACTCTGATCATTAGATGAAAAGGATTTGAGGAATCAAGCACTGTGGTCATTATATACCTTAAAACCATGATGCATGTGCATCATTGGAAGATTGAGGCATGAAAGAAGTAGGAACCAGTAAATTAATAAAATAAATCAAAATATACTTGTCAGTTATTCCACGTGTTACAAAATCCATGAAAGCCAAAGTTGAGAAGAGAGGTGTGAATATTACCCATATCATTGTATTTCTTAGATTTCACAAACATTAACAAACCTACAGAATAAAGCAAGGATCAAAACAGAGAGAGGACATTGGGTATATCCAGATATCTGGTCCTGATTCACTGTATATTCCAAAAACGTGATTAATACTTTATTGCCACTTAGTTTTCTTTTTTTTCCTCTTCTAACACCCTTCCAGAATATTTCTACTGCTAAGATTGAAGGATAAATAAAAAAAGTCTCTCTATGCTGAAAAGGGTTTTCATTTAAGACTGTGGGTGAAAGATACATTACGAATAGTATTGATTTTTTTGACCTCAGTCAAGTAACATGAAAGCTTAACCTAGATTCATCTTCTCCTCGCATTTGTCATAAATCTCTGACATGCCAATATTCTATATTTGAATGCTTTGTGCACATTAGTAATATTGTAAAATCATATTGTATTGTGACAAGGCACTAAATTTATTTCAGAGAGGGTCCATTTTAGCACTATATGCACTATGAATAATAAAGCAGTTATTGATTCTAATGACAGATTATAACAACATTAATAATTTAGTTGAAGCAAGACTTTCTTCATTTGAAATTGGAGAGGTGCTAAAGGGAAAAAAAAGGTAACACCCCAGTAAGCTTTTCTTGTATATAATGATGTTGTTCCTCACAATTATGTTGTTTCAGTATATATATACTGATGTTGCATATAGATAATCTTGAGTTCAGAAACATAGGGATAGAGTCTTCCCTTTAGTCATGGTTGCTTAAATCTTTAATTCTCATTAATGATAATAGGGGCAATGTTGTAAATTACCTCTCCATGCTCAGATAAAAGTTATTATGTATTCCTTTTCACCCCTGGCAAGACCTCCTATCACAAATGACAACGATAGCACAGTAAAAACAAAAGCAGGCACTTGTCTAAAGAATCAGATTTATTTAAACAAAATGGAAATGTAGTTTAAGGGACCTGCTTATCTGTAATTGGATTTATTTGAAGCCCTAAGTAGTTGTGAAATTTTGACCACAGGACTGAATGTATGAATAGTGGAGTAGTTAAAGGACCTTTACAGGTATTAGAGCATAATGTACGTTATATGTCCTTATTCTCACTTGTACTGAGATTTCTCACAAGAAAAAAAAAATCCTTAGTATTTTCTCCACGTTGAGCTATTTGCCATTAGTTTGGTAAATTAGGCCAAAATTAGCCTTTAAACTAAAACATACCTTGCCCCTTGTTTTTCACTTACTGTGTGATGTATCTCTACATATCTAAATGAATAATTTGCGTACTGCCATATTAACTTCATGTGTAGTGGCTCCATTAAGGAAAAAATATGCAAGATTTACAGTCTAAGATGGCAGAGTAGAATTATTCTTGCCCAAACACACTTGTTTATGAAGCCACCTTAATTACAAGAGATCAAACTTGTAGTCACACAGTAGTTTTCTAAAAGGGAATTCAATAGAGGCAAATGGGATTAAATAAAAAATAAATGTAAAAAGTTTGTTTACGCCAAAATATCTGAAGTAGGCCAATCAATCATTAATAAAATTGATTCCATTTAGGAGTCAATTCAATGGTAAACAATATCTATCTCTATGTCTATGTTGGAAGATTGAGGCATGCTCATATTATGCAAAAGATCAGCATTAATAAAGATAAATATTACAAGTTCATAATAAAAATTATTTTTGAAAACAGAAGAGGTAAATGAATATCCAAGGAAAGTAGGTACCCCCTTTAACTCCAACCCATAATATAAGGAGAAAATGAATTAGTTCTTGGAGTAGGGTGATAGGAAACACTGAGTGGATAGCTGTCTCTACAGACTTTCTATGAAATGAAGAATTCCCCAAATTTGGGACCACACCCTGAGAAGACAAGACTAAAACCCCATGTTTAAAGCAACAATGTTTAGGTATGAGGAATAGAGTAGGAGACTCCCTAAACCATGTTGGACAAGATGGAGTGATAAGTTAAAGCTGAGCTAAGAAGCACACAAATGCCACAGAGCAAAGAACCATGCTGGTGGTGTTAGAAGGAGTAGAAAGTGATGACAAGCACCCCTAAGGCTACTGATCTTGGTCAGCTTGAAGGAAGAGTAATGGCTAAATCAATATGCACACAGACATATACACAAACCCAGTACACACGTTTGTATTAAAAGCAACTTCACTGTGAGTCCTAGACATGTCTCTTTAGGCCAAAAGAAATTTATAGTCATGGGCAAAACGCTTGAAAATTTGAAAAGTTCTGAAGTCAACAAGCTCAAACTGCCTGCTACTTGAGTTGGCTTCCTGCTCAGCTCAATCTTTCAACCCCTATTTAATGTCATACTGCGGAAAATAGTTGTACTGGAAAGAACTCTCCTCATTAAAAAAAGTTGGACATCCCTAGAACTTCAAAATCTATGTGACACCTGAGATTCAGAGACAGAGTTTGGCACTATGAATGTCACTACTATCCCATATAGCAACTGTTAAAAAAGCTGAAAAAGAGTTTGGAATTCAAATAGAGATATGAATGAAGCAGATCTGGTTATGACCAAACAAAGTCAGACTAAAGGATAAAGGACGATATTGACTGTGTTTTAAAACTTCAAATTTTATGTGAGACCAAAGGAAGATATGTTTATTTGGTGCAAAGCCTATATTTTCTGTAGCACACTAGATAATTTAACTTGTACAGTTTATTCAAATACCATAAATACATGAAACTTTGAATAAGGAGTGAGATCTAGTTGGTTTGTACAGGTTAGTGTGACACTCCCATACACCCCAAAGTAATTTGGGCAGAGAATACAAATGTATTTGCAAAGCCACTCTGAGGGACTGGTGGAAAATGTGGAAATGTTAAACTGCCCCACCTGGGAAATCACTGATATTCTCACAAGCATTGGGGTCTACCAATTCAGAAGGCCAAGCTCTTGATCTTGGGGCTTGCCTTATGAAGCCTGTTACTGCAAAGGAGAGGCTAAGCCTACTTAAAATTGTGCCTGAGTTGCCCCTAGAGAGCCTCTTTTGTTGCTCAGATGTGGCCCCCTCTCTCTCTAAGCCAGCACTGCAGGTAAACCCACTATCCCTCCCCCTACGTGGGACATGACTCCCAGGGGTGTGGATCTCCCTGGAAGCATGGGATATGACTCCTGAGGGTGAACCTGGACCCTGCATCATGGGATTGAGAAAGACTTCTTGAACAAAAGGGAGAAGAGAAATGAAACAAAATATAGTTTTCAAATAGAGATTTCAAATAGAGTCGAGATGTCATTCTGGAGGTTATTTTTATGTATTATATAGATATGCCTTTTAGACTTTAGTGTATTAGAATAGCTAAAAGGAAATACTTGAAACTGTTGAACTGCAACCCAGTAGCCTTGATTTTTCAAGACGATTGTATAACTATGACGCTTACATGGTGTGACTATGCAATTGTGAAAACCTTGTGGCTCAACTCCCTTTATCCAGTATATGGACAGCTGAGTAGAAAAATGGGAACAAAAAGTAACTGAATAATAGGGGGTATGGGGGATGGGACATTTTGGGTGTTCTTCTTTACTTGTATTTTTATTCTTTTTATTTCTTTATTTTAAAATTTTTTTAAATTTATTATCATTGTTTTGAGTAGCTAAAATATTCAAAAATTGATTTTGGTGATGAATGCACAACTATATGATGGTATACTGATTGTACACTGTGGATGATTGTAGCGTATGTGAATATATCTCAATAAAACTGAATTTAAAAAAAATGGCCACCCGGCAAGGGATCTATGCAAAGATACTGTAAGAAAAGGAAAGAAATAAGACAATCAAAAGGCAGAATGAGTCAGATTATGCCATTACACAGATACATACTAGGAACAAAGGATTATCTATAAAATCAGAGATTAAAAAATGCACTCTGGAATCAAAATCTGAACAAAAAAATGATACGAAGATTCAAAGAAGATATGTATAAGGAGACATCAGATGGAGAAGAAAATTAAACTAGTAGAGTTCAGAAAATAAATGAAGTAGTAACAGTGTTAAATAACTGAAAGCAACTAATCAGATCAGAGAAGCAGAGATATTTATTGGACACATCTAACCTAATGAGGAAGTTGGTTCTAATGCATATGTTTACTATATTACCCCAAAAGGAGTAATATAAAGTTATTCAAGTTTCTATGTAACATTTTAAAAAAATGATGCATTAGCTCATAAATAAAACCATAACCAAATTTTAAAACTAGAAAAAAAAAGTATATAAAACTAGAAATTTGTGTTTTAATGAATAAAACCCTTGTGATAAAAGAAGAAAATATTACGTAAGAATTCATAAGGATTACAAAATCTTTATACCTCTTTTTAGGGTACAGTTAATTCAGTGATAAGAGTAAGATTCATAGTCTTATATTCTTATGTTATCAAACTAAAAAGAATGACAATTAATGAATTAAATACTTACAAAAAATAAGGAAAACAACCAACTAACTGAAGATAAAGGGCACTTATAGGGAGAAATAATGTAATAAATCCAGAAATGAATAAATTAGCAAACAGAAAATGAGTATCATTAAGAACTCCAAAGTTAATTCTTTGCCAAATTGAATAACCTAAGCTTAAAGAAGAAAACAGAGAAACAAATATACCACATTAAGAAAAAATTAGACTAGAAGATTGCCTCTGATACTGGGGAGATTAGAAATATGTAACAGAGACCAATATTTGCTGTGCTCAATATCTGTTATTTCTTTTTTCTTTGGTAATGGAATACTGAAGTTTTAGCTAGGGACATGGCTTCCCAGAAAACTTTATTGCTTATCATTCCTTGCAGCTGGCTTTGGTCAACTGACTAAGTTCTAGCCCGTAGGTTCTAAGCAGAGGTGTCATGTTGCAGCTATTAGTGACTATTCTTTAAAGTAGCTAGTAGGTACCTGTTTCCAATTATTCTATTTTCCACCCTGCTGCCCTCTGTGCAGATCAGATAACTGAAGCTCTAGCCACTGTCTTGGTTCATGAAAACAAAGTCCACAATCAAGAAATGGCAGAGTTATGTGTGGAGGAAGCCTGGTCCATAAAAATTTTATGGAGTCACCATACAAGTATCTGGACTGCCTACCTCCAACTTTTATTTATCTAAAAAAGAATAATAAAAATTACCTTGTTTGAGCATGTTAATCATCTTTTATTCTAAGTGTTCTTTTTTATTTAAGCTAATATAATCTGCATTCTTTTGGCATATGCAATGGAACTTCATTCTAATTCAATAAATCAAAGAGTATTTTGTTCAGTTTTGTGCAAACAAAATTGAATTACAGGAGTAAACTGGAAATTTATTCATATCAGAGGACATAAATGTCAAATGTACCCTCCCTAGATTAAACAATAATTGGCAAGAGTTAATCTCACATGTTTTCTATGATAGTCTGTATTATCATCCCCAATTTTTCACCCTCTCCTTCCCCACTTCCACTGATATAATGTGTGACCCTGTGACGTGTTTGGCCCATAAAATGAAAGTAGAAAGGATGCACCAAAGGGATTGAAAATGCCTACTTGACCAAAAAGGGGAGAAAATGGTAACAGGTGGAGGTCATAGTGGCTGAGAGATCCCAAATAGAGTCGAGAGGCTATCCTGGAGGCTTCTCTTATGCCAGCTCCAGCTAGACATCCCAAATAACCACACTATGCCATGCCCTTACCAAAAGCAGTTCCCAAATACCTAGGTCCTTACCTGAGATTCTATAAAAGATGCCCTCACTTTTATCTTTCAGAAGATGCACTAAGTTTTATCTTTCAGAAACTTAAATCCACCAGAGTGCTCCTATGCTCGACAAGTCCTAAAACCCAGAGGCAACACCCTCTTTGAGATCAACAATCAGATGCAGCCCCCTTCCCCATACTGTAAACACCCTCTTTCAGTGTGAACAAGTTAGGGTGGTCACTGCCTAGACATCCCTGCAGATGGAGAAAAAGCTTAAGTGAGAGGAAGGGATAGCAACAAACAAGATAAGATTTAACAAAGGTCTATGAATAGTGAAATTTTATATATGTATTTTTTAGATGCTGGGGTGCTGGGATAGCTGGAAGGAGGTAAATGACATGGTGGAACTGTAACCTATAACAGCTTCTCTATAGCTACTCGTTGACTTGTGCTTTGAAAGTCTTCACCTTACCGTATATATCTTATTTTGCATAATAGGGAAAAAAGAACTGAGACTGTGGAACTGTAACCCATAACAGTTTTTGAAATCACCTATATAACTGCTTTTCAATCTGTACATTGAAACTTAACACCTTTTTGTATGTATGATATATTTTACAATAATGGAAATAGCTGAAGTTGTGGAAGTGTGACCTATGGCATTGTTTGAAATTTGCTCTCTAACTACCTGTTGAATCATACTTTGAAAGTTATCACTATTACATATATATGTTAAAGTTCATAATAAAAAAAAGAAAACAATATGATGTATGGCTAAACTAATCATAGAATAAAATGAGAAAATTATATTAAGTTAGAGACAAGTAATAGTAATTTCTTTTCTTTATATAAGTAAAAGTATGTTCTATTGCTCTTACAGAAGTCATAGCTTAATTAGTAGAAATATTTTAGCAGAGTTTTACAGACATTCAAGGCAGTCTTAGATAATGCTGTGGATACCCTCCTTTGATTCTGAACCACTCGTGGATCAAGACACTTCGCTTCGAGAGTCATTCATGTTCCAATGCATCATTTAATGCAAAAATAGAATATGACTTAATTTAAGGTACTCTAAATCAAGATGCTATAAATTTTCTGTAACTTAGAAAAGGGGGAGGTCTCTGATCTCATGTCCAGCTCTCTGGAGGTGTGGGGGCTCCCAGGCTTAGTAAGTATCAATTAATTTTTACATTGGTTTACATTGGTTAAAATCCTTTTACTTTAAGTACTCCTTTGTAAATATATGTTAAAGTTGAAAAAAGAAAGAAAGAAAGAAAGGATACACACCATATTTGAGTAGAAGGTTCACAAGCCATGGCATAATTTCACCTTTGTTCTTTTTGTGTGGTATGAGAATTTGGCAGACTAAATCCAGGGATGGAGACACATGGAGCAGAGTGAGAGAATATCAGCTGACCCACCCCCAACATGAATTGTGAGCAAAAACTAAAACTCTGTTGTTGGAAGCCACTTACATTTGGAATTGTTTGTTGGCACAAAATACTCTAGAGAAATGGTTCTCAAATTGGGGTCCTGTGACCAGCATCACCTGCATCGCCTGGGACCCTGTTAGAAATGCAAATTCTTGGGCCCTATCCCAGACTTTCTAGGAAAGACATTTTGCTTAATAAGCCGTACAGGTGATGCTGAGGTATGCCAAAGTCTGAGAATCACTGATACGATGGAAGTTAATTTTATGTTGTCCAGGCAATTCTACAAAACTTTTAATGTGCAGAAATATCCCGAACTAGTCAACTGTTCTGGGTCATTGAGAGAGAAAGCAAACTTTATTTATTTATGAAAGAGAGCTGTAATTTTTATAAAATACAAAAACATCATCATTAAATTGACAAGAAAAGAAAGATAAAAGACTAAGCTTTTCTCAGGTCTGAGCATAAATGTAAAAGAAGTAAAATACAAACATACAAGCAGTACGTTAATATCTTGGCTAAATTAGGTCTATGGCTAAATATTATAGGTTATATTAATCTACTCCTATGTTAATAGGGAAAATATAAACATCTATGATTATCTCCATAGATGCAGAGAAAGAATTTGATCAAAAATTTAAAAATCTATTCTTTGATTTATAGAATTCTCTTAATAAGACAAGAATAGATAGATGCTTCAGTAATAAGATAAAATAAGGTCACTTAAGTCAAATACCATCATTGGGCTTATATATAGAAGACACATTTCCTCGTTCAAATCAGTTAGAAAAAGACATTGTTTTTTTATTTTTATTTTTTGGTACAGGCTACTGGAGCATTTGTTTGGAAATCTGAAAAAAGAAACCTGATTTCTTACCTTTCTCAGTAGATTAAAATGAATTCCAGATATGTTAAGGATTTAAGGATAAAATTAAACCATATTGAGGCTATACTGCTATTCATTCAGATTGTTTTAAAAAAATAAAACCATAGTAGAAAACATAGGACATAATGTTTCATATCAAAATTCAAACATCACAAAACTTAGAAGTCATAAAGGAAAAGTTTGATAAATTTGTATATATAACAAATTAAAAATATTTGACTAAAAATTACTTTAAGTCAACAGGCAAACAACACATTGGAACAGTAAGTTTGTATTACAGATAATATTGGAAGAATTAATTTCTTCAGAATAAGAATAAGAGCCAACAACTAATTTAAAAATTGGCAGAGGACATGAGAAGGCAAGTGACAGAAAAGAGATCCCATAAATTCCTTTTGAGTATATGAAAAACTTTCTTTCATTCATAATTATGTAATTGAAAATTAGAATGAGGTAATGTTTTTCACCTGTCAGATTTCAAAGATCAAAATCTCTGCTGGTGGTTTGAATAGGATACTCCAAAAATTCACGACCAACGGCAACCTCAGAATGTGAACTTATTTGGAAAAAGGGTTCTTGCAGGTGTAAGTAGTTCAGGATTCCCAGATGAAATCATCCTGTTACCAGGGTGGAGCCTAAATTCAATGACTGGTGTCTTATAAGAGAAGTGAGAGGGAGATTCGGACACACAGAGAGACACAAAGGAAAAGACCGTGTGAAAACGGAAGCAGAGATTGGAGTTACCTTGCCACAAACCAAGGAACTCCTGGGCCATGGAAGCTGGAAGAGGCCAGGAAGGAGGCTTCCTTAGAGCCTTCAGAGACAGCACACTCCCTCTGGCACCTCCTTCTAACCCCCAGAACTGTGAAAGAATAAGTTTTTGCTATTTTAAGCCACAAAGTTTGTGATAATTTGCTACCGCAGCCCTAAGGAGCTAATACAACGGTCTTTCCGCATTTTGAAGAGAACACTCTACAAAATGTCCTACAGAATCCCATCTGGTTGGTTCCTATCTGCCTCTGGGAAACCGTCTACTCTAGCCAGGCCAGCTTTCTCACGTCTCGCAAGGAACCTCCAGACGGTTCTACCTATTTTCCCTCTAGCAGGGTGTCCCTTTCCTCAGACCTTTGGTCTCATCCCTTCATTCAGCCCCTGTTCACGTGTTGCCTTCTCAGAAAAGCCTCCCTCAACCAACCTCCCTGGACCCCAGTCCCACCCCTTTACTCTCTAACACTTTACCCCACATTATGTCTATAACACTTTCTATTACCTGAAAATATTCTGTCAATGTAATTGTTGACTCGTTTGTTTTTTTTTTTCCATAGAGTGTAAAGAATATGTAAACTTCACTGTGTCAGGGACATCGTCTCTAACATTCCCCTCAATATCTCCAGCACCTAACAAAGGATCCGGCACAGAGCAGGCATTCGATATTCCCTGAATAAATGAGCAATAGATTGTTCAATACAACAATCCTCACAGGATTTGTGAGGGCAAGGCAAACAGGCTGTTGGAGAGAGTTTAAATTAATGCAACCTACTTAGATAGTAATTTGTTAATATCTGTTAAAAATCCTCTCATCAGATGGGATTTTTCTCAATTTTTAATCAAAATCAACATTTTTTTAATGGAAATGAAATAAACTTCAGTGGCAGAGAGATTCCAAAAGGAGCCGAGAGGTCACTCTGGTGGGCACTCTTACGCACACTTTAGACAACCCTTTTTAGGTTCTAATGAATTGGGGTAGCTGGTGTGGGTACCTGAAACTATCAAACTACAACCCAGAACCCATGAATCTTGAAGACAATTGTATAAAAATGTAGCTTATGAGGGGTGAAATGGGATTGGGAAAGCCATAAGGACCACACTCCCCTTTGTCTAGTTTATGGATGGATGAGTAGAAAAGTAGGGGAAGGAAACAAACAAACAAACAGACAAAGGCACCCAGTGTTCTTTTTTACTTGAATTGCTCTTTTTCACTTTAATTATTATTCTTGTTATTTTTGTGTGTGTGGTAATGAAGGTGTCAGGGATTGATTTGGGTGATGAATGTACAACTATGTAATGGTACTGTGAACAATCGAATGTACGATTTGTTTTGTATGACTGCATGGTATGTGAATATATCTCAATAAAATAAATATTAAAAAATAAAATAAAATTAAAATAAAATAAAATAAAATAAAATTTTGATTTTAAAACCTTTGATTCTGAAATTCCACATCTAGGATTTTATCGTGTGAATTTATTTCTATGCATGGGTCTAATGTAGTTTCATGGGTTTATGGCACTGCTGGTAAGAATAATAAGAACAATACAGTGAAAACAACTTAAAGTCTGTCAGCAGAAGATGGGTCAAATGGCAGTATACCCACAGAGGGGTTGTTAGGCAACTACTTAAAAAGCCAGGTAGATATATATGTGTTTGTGTGTATGCATGCATGTACACATGTTCTACTCCAGAATAATCTCCTAGATATATTGTTTATTTTAAAAAAAAAGCAAAGTGCAAACACGTATGCACATTATTCTTCCATCTGTGGAGAAACACATGAACATGTTTATATGTGCATATAAACGTATATTTGTAAGCATGAAAACAACTGGTAAGGATAGTTGATTATAGTGAGGGAGACTCAGTGCCTGAGGATACACATGGGAAAGAGACTTCCTTTCCACCATAAACCCTTTGAACAATATACATAGATGTACATATATACATATATATACCTTTTGACCCTATTGATATTACTTACTTAGTAATTTTTAAAAAAAATTGCTTTTAAAAAAGAAATCAGTTTGCTTTATGTCTTGTATATATTGAAGGATTATTTTCCTTATGTTTTTCTTGCTTTTGTTGTATGTGGTACTGCAATTTTCGCTGCTTTAATTCTATTCTCCTACAAACCTATGATTAGGCTAGAACAGAATTATTTCCTCTATATGATTCATTAGACTAAATTTTCTTGAAATGTTTACCCTAAATTTTTTGCAAAGAAGCAATGTTGAAAAAATCCATCTATCTTGACTTAATATAATGAATTCCCTTTCTGTGCAATCAAAGCATGTAAAAACAATGTAAAATGGCTTTACACTTATCGCATTGATGATAATGGAAACGGATGCTTTTTAAACCATGAAACTGTCTTTGTGCTGCTTTGAAATAGCCAATTAACTTACACTCCATTTTGGTTTAAGTGATTTGATAAAACACAGAATCACTCCATCAATCCTTAGTCATGAACCTTTGCTCTCTAAAGGTTAATGCTCCATCCTACTTCGTTGAATTGAATGGTTTCATCTGTTTATATATTGAAGCAAAATATATATTTTAACTAGCATTTTATTTAGTTCTTATTTATTTAAAAGGCAATGCAAGAGAACCAGAATGTTATGAAAATAGAATGGTGTAATAAATAGTTTCATTATGGGATTATTCTGCCCTTTCTTCCCAAAATAAGACAGTATTCTATGAAAAGAACCTACAGATATAAAATACAGCATTCTCCTTCCATCACTTTATTCCTAATGTTCAGCAAGATTTAACATATGCAGTATTTTTAAACTCTCAGCCTAGGCTTCATAAGTCACAGAACACCACAGGGAAGAGATGGTACGAGCTTTAATTTCCTTTTCTCTAGACTAATATAATGGAGCCCTTATGTGGCTATAGAAGGTATTTCCTATTTTCTAACATTATTTCAACATGGACTGGAATTTTCCCGTTCAGTATGTTTAACAGGAACTAGTGTTTCAGTTGGTGGAAGTAATAGTCATAGAGAGAGGATCTTATGCACATGACTCCCATCTCCAAAGTCACAGTCCTGCTCAGCTGCTGCTGCTCACATGGTGATTGGACAAGTGCCCAAGGGCATAGGTGCCAGGCAGGGATGCTTTCACCACGACAGTTTGCACAACACAAACACTGTCATCTCATTAGCAGGCATAAGCATTTTTGCCACATGCTGATTAATACAGTCACACCTGCTCTCATCATATCATCCTAAGGACCTGAGATGGGCTTATTTTTATTCCTCCAGGCTGCTGGCCATTTAATTCCATGACATCAAAGGACAACAAAGTCAGCTGGAGTGGTCAACTGGTCCAGGCCTCAGCCTCCAGGCAAACCAACAGTTAACCATGGAAGATGGATGGGTGTCTGTTAAATTTAAAAATATCTAGTGGGATGGTGATTCCACAATTTGTAGCCAGCTTCAGTGTTTAATCACCCTTGTAATCGTAGTGTAGTGGGATGCCTGATAAAGAGGAAATTACATCTTTTTTTTTTCTTTTAATTGAGAGGTAGAAAAGCTGCCTTTCAAGACTTGCCAGTCTTGTCTACCTCCATCCTTAGAGACAAAGGACAGACAGTCTTGGAAGATTATGTAAATGTAAAGCACCAATTGTCCTGGAGCCTCTACACCCCTTTCGCCGGTTGTTTGTTGGAAAGGCACCCCCTGCATAGGGAGCCCAGAAGTCACCAGTTGAAAAGGAAACACTTGCCGCCACACTTTTTTTTTTATTAGAACATTTCTGATGAATTTAGATTTTCCCAAATGAGTCAATTGGCTGGAATAAACAGCTCTCTCACCGCACCCCAGAAATGACCATGGGCACACATAAAGCCTAAATGATGGTTTCGGGTCAATGCAACTGTCTACACAAGAGACTGGGCTGTTTTCAGACACATCATACAGCTGATACTGCAAACCTTCTCTCAGTCACACTTGAGAGTCAAAATAAGGACACGCAGTGGCCTTAGGTAACAATAACTGAGCATCATACTTGGGAGAGGACTTCTCTTCCTCTCCCACTATATCAAAAGAAACTATTTCCAGATCAGCAGTGATGGTGTGGCCAAGCTTCACATGAATAGATTTAGCCTGAGCAGGACTGCCTGCTCTGACAGTGGCAGGGAGGCAAAGATGACAGGATATTCTTCAGTTTTCTTCCACCTCAATCATTGACACTCAGGCATTTACTTCCCACCCAACTCTGTACTCAGCACTTTACGTATTCTAACCACGTAATGTTCATTTGTAAAATGGGAATTAAAACTATTTTCATATGAAGAAAGTAGACACAGCAGACTCAAAGTGAAATTGTTGTTCTTGTTTCCTTCCTTCCTCCCTCCCTCCGTCCCTCCCCTCCATTCTTCCTTCCTCTTTCTCTTTCTATCTTTCTCTCTTTCTCCTTTCTCTCTCTTTCTACAAAGAACTATTTAGAGTTGTGAATGCAGAGTGGATGAATCACAAAGCATAATGCAATAGTTTGGAGCCAAAATAACTGAGCAGGAGCTGTTATGAAACAAAGGGAGACTGTAAGTAAAGTACCTTAGAATGACCTTGATGGGGCGACTCAGACAACTCAGGCAACCCCACAGGAGGGAGGCAGAAGGCGAATAAATATACTGACTTTACTCTCTTCCCACCCTCTACTATCCACCACATGGAGCTCATTGGTCAAATCCAACAGGAAGTCAAGCATACACACCTTGAATAAAATTCAGTTTCTCAGGACAGAGATCAGGGAGGTGAAGGATGGAAAGATTAATACCATTCCCAGTGTCACAGCTAGTAAGAGGAAGAACTGAAATTTGAACCCAGCAGTTAGCTGCCAAGTCCACACGCTGCCAAGTCCACACTCTGATTTTGTCACAAGTTGCTTAGAACCAGGAGAGGCCATCCTCTTGCAGACACTATGGAACTCTGGATCCAATGCAATCAGTTCCTGGTGTCCAGAACTCCAGTTCTAATCAGGTCTCACCAGTACAATAGATGCTTTGGGAACTCTGCATTGTCGATGGGAAAGCCTGAAGAGGAAATCACATTCCATGATAGGCCCATTGGACACAACCAGTTTTACATCTGAAGATAAAAAGGACCCTTTTGTACATATTGTATGATTCCATTTACAAGAAGTTTAAGAACAGGCAAAAGTAATCTATGGCAATAGATGTGATCACCCTTTGGGGAACTGAATAGCAAAAAGCATGACAGAAACTTCTGGGGTATAAGAAATGCTCCACATCTTGATCTAGGAGGTGTGTATTGGGTGATCTACATGTGAAACTTCATCACACCATGCATTTAAAATCACTGCACTTTACTACTGAATGTATAATATACTTCAATAAAAAGGAAAAGAAAAAAATGAAACTTCAGGTCACATGTTGATGAAACTATATGGTCAAAAGTTTTTTTTTTTTTTTTTTTAAGTTGGGGAGCACAGCTTAACATATCATTTTGAGAACCATGTTAGCTAAACTAGGCCTTTTTTTTTTTTTTTACATAATAATACAATAGGCAACCTGAGGAATTGTTAAAGAAAACTTTGAAACTGAAGATTAAGACTACCAAGTAAGTAACAACCAAGAATCATCTAGATGGTAGAGAAATCACCCTAATGGAATAAAAAGTTAAAAGTTTATTAACGTGCCTCTTCTCAGTCCTGCAATATTCCTTGCTTTTCAGAAGGGATAAAACTTTTGGGCAAACAACTCCAGAAATAATCTTTTATATATATTTTGACCATATCTATGAATTAATTATCTCAGTTTCATGGAAGGCAACTGAAAAAAATTGATACTAAAAGAGGGTAGTGTTACATGGGCTCCTGTCAGAAACATGGTAAAAGCATTCCCTTTAGAGATCCCAATTGGAGCTGGGAGAAAGATTTTCCCCACCTCTGTGAGAGCAGCAGTCACATGAGGAGCAAGATGCAATATCAGTGGCAACTGAAGGAGTGTCTACATGGACCATAACAGCAAAAAATGTTCATCCCAGAAGCAACATCCAGGGCCGATCGCAAATTGGGACTTGGCAACCACAGGTTTGGAACTCCAAGTGTGCAGAAAGGAGATTAACACGAATATTTGAAACAGCAGGAGACCCAAGAAGATTGGGTTAGTCTTCGAATTCTGCCAGGGAAAGGTGGGGACCAGAAGCCATCTACTCTTGCTTACTCTTGCTATGGCTTGTTCTTCTCAGCTTTGGAAAGAGGGACAGCTTTTCTCACTGGCCAGACTCTCACTTGCTGCAATTCAATCCTGTTTTGCTTTGGATGTTGCTCTGTAGAGACCAGTGCCTGCCACTTAACAAAATCTCTGTATTTGAAGTCACTTACTAAGCCATTCCTTAGCTGTCCTTCCCCCT